>NC_080178.1:38078094-38447243 GCF_950295315.1 Erinaceus europaeus | reverse complement strand
ACCTGGTAAAACAACCACTGAGTTCTTTACTCTGTGTCTATATGTTAAGTTTGGTTACTTGAATTGAATTCATAATGAGTTTTCTGAGTGCTGTTTCTGTCATTCCCCCCCCCCCCCAGGTCTCTGTTTGTCTGTCATTGCTGTCTCAGTTTTCTGCATTTGATATGGCTTTTGTTATTGTAATATCAGGAGGCACTGTGGCTAAGTGTTACATTTCCCTCTTTATATATCTTTTTTTGGGGTGGGGAGATTTTATCCTGTATCACCAGGTTTATTTGTTTGTTTACTTATTTGTTTATTATTGGATAGAAAGAGAGATAATTTGAAAGGTGTGAGGGGATAGAGAGGGAATAATAGAGAGACACATGCAAACCTGCTTCATCATTCATGAGTTTTTCTCCTGCATATGGGGACCAGGGGCTTCAACCTTGGTTCCTATATACTATATGTGTGAGCTTAACCAGGTGCACTACCATTTGGCTGCTATCAGTCTTGTTTAATATCTGTATGTCAACATAGGGTCTTGCTAAAGTTCCAGACTTTGGGGAGGAGAGGGTAGCAACATGGAAGAATTATTTTTTCCTGAGTTTTCAAAGGAAAAGTAGAATTTATTTCACCATCTGCCTGCTAGTGATGTGTAGCCCACATGGATTAGTTCCTAGGTTCTTTGCCTTAGACCCTGGTGATCTTTGGGGTGGTTCAATATCTTGACACCTATGAGTTTATAGTTTAAGGCCTCCAAAATTCTCTGCTTTCCTTCCATTGACCATACACTCTGTTTGTAAGTACCAAAATGGTCCCAGATGCCACTGAGAGCATGGCTTCTTAAATCTTGAGAGACTGTCCTTCATTCCTTTTCCATTCCCTGAGCACACTTGCCTGCACCTATTTGTTACTATGCAAATTACTAAAGAAGTCACAGTTGTAAATTGGCACAGTTTTAGTTTATTTATTTATTTATTTTTTATAGTTGTTGTTGCTCTAACTTGATCCAACTATTGATGCAGCGAAGCTACTAATCCTTTGCTATGTTGTTGGAAGTTGGCCAGGATTTATTTTTCTAGAAGGCTGTGGAAGCTTGAGCCAATCATAAGGATTTAAATTTAGCCAAATTTCTCCCTTAAACACTAGTGAATTCTTGTGGACAGTTCAATATCCTATTGACTCTGATTATTATATGTTAAGCACTCAGACCTACTTTCCTGTCACTGGCGATGTGTTCTACTGCCTTTCAATTTACTGCTGTCCATCCTTAAGCATGGCTTCTTGAGAAGCTCTCCCACACTTTTTTTTTTCTATCCACTGACCACATGTGTTTATATTCACTGTGTGTTAATGAGTTGCTGAAGATATCCTGGTTTTATTTTGTTAAGTTTACACTGCTTTTTCTAGGAGATCATGTGAGCAATGTGAGGCAACTTCTACTCTATAGCCAAATCTTTGGAAGTCTCAGAATTTTTTTTCCAGAGCACTATTCACCTCTGACTTATGATGGTATTGGGGATTGACCTTGGACCTCAGATTCTCTTTCATGAAAGTGCTTTTGCAAAAATCAACCATATTGTCTCTCCCTACCTTTTTATGATCTACTAATAAATTAGAAGTTGACTTTGACTTCCATGTTCCCTTATTAAGTTTGAAAATATTTATGAAACCCTTACTGTGTACCCCATGTTATACTAACTACTAAGTATGACCAATCTGAACAGTCTTTATTTCCTCAGGTTGGTCAACAGTAGCCTCACTCAGATTTCCACCTTCTCTTTTTTTGGCTTATCTCATCATTACTTAACATGATTATTTCAAATTCTATCTAAAATGAAGTCAGGGTGTGACTTCATCATTTTTAACAGTTGAATAGTATTCCTTTATGTAATTATACCACAACTTTTTTAGTCATTTATCTGTTGTTGGGCATTTTGGTGACCTAATTTATAGATGGAACTTAAAAAAGAACAAAATGAGAAAACACAAAGTGAAACTTGAACTGGGTTTGCTGTATTGCATCAAAATAAAGGACTTGGGAATAAATGGAGGGAGGGAGCTGAGGTGGGACATTTGGGGTCCTGGTGCATGATGGTGGATGCCAGTGAGAGTTTTCTATAGACACTAATAACTGTACTGAAAACTACTAACCCCTTCCCAATAAAATGTATAAATAATAAAATAGTTTCATTCTAGAGCTTGAAGCCTCCATATGTTCTTTCAGCTTGATACTGGAAATAGGGATGCCCATTGAATTTATGTGACCATTCCCCCTCTCTAATAGGAATCACTAAGGCACACCTTTCTCACACTGATGCTTCAGCCCAGACTGATGCACATGAAAGAATAAATCTGCTTACTATTGCATGTCTTGTTGTATTTGCTGTTTTCCTGTGCAAACCCTTCCAACCGACACTGGAAACGATGCTGCCAGAATTCCTGGAACCAAGGATTCCGGAGGTTGGTCTCTGGCCGGAGCTTCAGATAATAATCATCAAACCACTTGACGTCTGGGGACTGGAGCTTGATAGTGATTCCACCAACGGCTTCTTGCTGATACCCATCTGTCACATCATACCTGTCTGCCCAGCCATCACTGTAGGGAAATAAACAAAAAACCCTCTGCTTAGCCCAGCTCTCTTTTGAGCAAAAAACTATCTTTTTGTAGTTTTACCTTAATATTTTATTTTAAAATGTATTTATTTATTGGAAAGATAAAGACATAAATAGAAATGGAAGGGGAAATAGAGAGAGATAGAGACAGAGAGACACCTGCAACAGTGCTTCATCACATGTGAAGCTTCTCACCTGCAGATGAGGCTTCAACCTGGGTCCTTGTGCACTTTACTATGTGTGCTAATCCAGACCCCACAAATGTATTTTCTTTCCTTTGCAAAAGATCATTCACTAAACGGAAGTCAAGACCCTACTATAGAGGACTGAGTCATTCACACCTCTGAGATAACTGAGAGATCAGCTTGATAGAATAACAAGTGCAGAATTGGCAAGAAAGCTCATTTGAATAGTGCATCTGCTTTGCCATGAATAGGATCCCAGTTTGAGCCTGAACCCTACCACACTGGGGCAAGTTCAAAATTGCTATATCTTTCCTTCTTTCTCTATGCTTCTATCTGTGAAAGTTGGCCCACAGTGGAAGAATACTGGGAACAACTAATAAATAAATAGATAGATAAATAAATAAATAATAAAGCAAAGGACTGCTTGATACCAATTTCACTAACCTTGTATAGAAAAAAAAAGTTGCCTAAGGTACTTGGCAGAATCAAACAGTTTGACACACATGAAGTAATATTCTGTTAATTATCTCTACTCATACAATTTATTTGGACATTATATTGTAGGTAAAGTTAGCATTATTTATAATGGTCATTGCAATGACTGTAAAACCTTTGTAAACTATGCTGTAGACTTATCATTGAGTCAAGTATATTTTTGATAAGTTATATAGATGTATACACATATGTATGATTATGTTTAGCAGAAGAATCTGAGGGCAGGTAAATAAAGCTGGATATTTACTATCATTCTGTGAAGAATCACTTCATAAGAACTCTGAAGTAATGTCTCTGACACCCAAGCTCATTTACTTTCTTTTATGCCACATACCAAGAACATCCATGCAGTACTGGGTTTTAATTGTAGTGATTGAAGGAACTTAGCAAAGGACCATCCAGGCGATTGGGTCTCATACTTTAACATTACTTGTGTTCTCTGTAGTGGAATTTTCAGGATAACTTTGAAATTCGGAGTTCATGCTATGATGGCCTAAGAGAGTAATGCAGAATAAAGGAATGAATCTTAAAATTCTTTGGAAAATAGATGAGACACAACATCGAAAATGAAAGCATTAAAATGAGCTTATAGGGGACTTTGGTGGTGCATATTACCATGAGCAAGGCCTGGATTCAAGATCCTGGTTCCCATCTGTAGGGGGCTGGGAGAGGCTGAATAAGCAGTAAAGCAGTGTTGTAGGTCTCTCTCCTCCTATCAGTCTCTATTCCATCTCCCCCATTTTATCTTTACTTTTTATTTTTAAGAGTATCTTTATTTATTTATTGGATAAAGCAGCCAGAAATTGAGAGGGTAGGGGGAGATACAGGAGAGAGACAGAGAGACACCTACAGCACTGCTTCATCACTTGTAAGGCTTTCCCCCTTGTATGTGAACGCAGGTCTTTGAGCATTATAATATGTGCTCAACTTGCTATGCTACCACCAAACCCCCTTCCTGCTTTATCTTTCTCCGTAGCTCACCTATCAGAAAATGACTGCCTAGAGTAGAGTTTCATGCAGGTACTGAGCCACAGCAAAGGAGGGAGAGAGAGAGAGAGATGCACATATTACCATAGGACCTTGGGACATTTGGAGAGAGAAAGAGACTTCCTTCCCACTTTTCTCCTGTTGGACCATGCATTTTATCTTGTGTATCTACTAAGACCCAGAGGGTTTCCTTTCCTTTGAAGAGAGGCAGTTTTTATCATGAACTTCAAAGGAATATTTCTGAATGAGGAAAATGTAGCATCACAGAAAGAGAAGAATGGTAGAGCTGGTTCAGTTTGTTAGAACAGTTTATACCCCTCAGCACACATTTTCAATCTCTGACACCACCCTATGCCAGAGATGAGAGGCTTCTCTCTCTCTACTTCACCTTTCATTATCTCTCACTAGAAAAAAATGTATCAATAAATAAACTTTACAAAAAAAAAAAGAGAAGAGTTGTGGAAAGAATTGAGACCATCAGCATAGAATATACTAAATACAAAGCATGTTGGTGAATCAGAGCAGGGAGGAGAGAGCCTGAGACTAACCTGGGAAGGACCTCCATTAATGCTCATTCTGACTTTTTTAAGGGTGGGTAGATGTTCCTACTTAACAGAATACTATTTATTTTTTAATCTTCTGGCAGATACATTTTTGTCCTTCACACAGGTTTCTATTTATCTTATTTGTGGTTAGAGAGTGCTGGCCAATATTTTGCAGATAAAATCAGCATCAGGGGATGCTATTATGTAAGTTGTAAAAATAAGCACAAAAATCATGCATTCTTTTTTTTAAGTATGCCCTACTATATCAGCTCTTACTTAAAAATTGAAAATGAGATGTATTTCAAAGGTCAGAGATTACTCATTAAGCTATCACAGGAACTTGAGACAATGTGGGATTTTTATTTCCTACAACATCGGGGGTGGAAGAGGAGGTAAAACAAACAAGTAAAGCAACACATTACCTCCTTAAAGTTCTCTTTGCCCAGCAGACATTTCATTAAAAATATCTTTGATGCAATTTCAAAAACTCTTGTGGCAGATCAGGTGAAAAAAATAAGGGTGCATTATGGCTCCCTATTGAATATGGTTCCTTCACACATTATCTTCCATCCAGTCTCTCATTTTCAGCTCTCTTTTGCAGATTTTATTTCAGACTGACAAGTTGAAGTGAAGTGAGCTTGTTTGCCTGGTTTTATCTCTATGTTTGGAGGGCTTATTATATCATTCATATGAGAGTGTAGGTCTCATAAACTCTGAGGGATGCAGGGGTGTCTGCACAATGGTACAGGGTGCTCTGTTTGTCAAGTAGAGCCCCCATCCATCAAGGAAGTGGGAATATAAATTGCTTCTTTTGTTAACACCAGGCTGATCTTATGTAAGTCTATGATTTTTGAAGATTACATAAGATATGTAACGTTATGATAGTTGCAATTTACCTTTCACAGTTCATTCAGTGGATTGAATGGGAGTTGTATGAAGCCTACTTAGGAAAATTTTCTTACAGACATCATTTCTATTTTATGAAGTGTCAGGGACAATGAATTCATTTACTTGTCTGTCTCTCATATCCCTCAGCATTTTCTGTTTTGTTTTCATGTAGGTATATAAAAAACTATCAATACTGTACTAGTAGCCTAAAAGTGAGAGTGGTGAGTTTAAAACATATTTTTTTTAACTTAACAGGACAGAGAGAAATTGAGAGGTGAGAGAAAGGCAGAGATACAGATACCTGCAGCAATATTCTACCACTGTTGAAACTTCCTCTGTGTAGGTGGGGACCAGAGATTTGAACCCAGGTCCTTTAGCATGGTAATGCAAGCACACAATCAGATGTATCCCTGCCTGTCCTTGAGTTTAAAGCAATTTTGTTAAAGATGTTTCAACTCAACAGAAAAATAAAAATCAAGACAGGGCTGGCTGGCAGATATGGCGGCCCACCTGTACCTGGTTGGAGACTCTGTCTACTTCTAGAATTCCTCCAGCAACCCCTACAACATCCATGAGATCTAGAAGCTCAGAAAGACTATGTCTGTCTACTTCTAGAACTACTCCAGCAAACCTTACCTCATCTGCAGGATCTAGGAGATCAGAAAGACTCTGCCTACTTCTAGAACTCCTCCAGCAACCCCTACATCATCCGCAAGATCTAGATGCTCAGAAAGTCAAAATTGTAGGAGGAAGACTTCAATATGGAATGTGGTTCTGGGAAGCAAGAGGAGCAAATGCTATTAGAAGACCAATCCACATCTTCTTCTCTTGTTGCCTGTTATGGAACAGAACTCCAGATATATGCTCTCCTCTGTAACCTTCCCTGCAGTTTGTAAGAGGAGTCTCTCCTTCTAGTCCCCAAGTGACTGTCATTCTACCTGAGAGCGGACATCCCCATGGTGCCACCTGAATTTCCCTCCTACATGACTGAGCCAGGTTCCCTCGTGCTGCCATCACACAGATATAGATCTGACTTGGGGAAAGAATCCTGGCACAGCCAAGATAATTTGCTTTTACTACAAAGGTGCAAATCAAGAGATAATGGGCAGAAGTTAAAAATCTGAGGACACTGCTCTGGAAGCAGGATCCTGGGAGGGTTTGTTGTCTCAAAATCACCACTTCAAATGTTCTTGGGAAATGACCCTGTCTGGCAGACCCTGGGTAAATATACTGTGGAAGGCATCTGCTGTGAGGTCCTCTCCACCAGTGTGAGGTGAGCTTGGTGACCTGGAAAGGGTTTGTTGTCTCAAAATCAGCACTTCAAATGTTCTTGGGAAATGACCCTGTCTGGCAGACCCTGGGTAAATATACTGTGGAAGGCATCTGCTGTGAGGTCCTCTCCACCAGAGTGAGGTGAGCTTGGTAACCTGGAGAAAGGAAGGCATTGTTTCCAGACTCCAACTTGAACTCCCATGACTGCAAGGGGACGAGGCTGCCAGTCGAGCAGTGGTTCCAGAGAACAATAACTTGGAGAGGAAAGTGCCAGCAGTAGATGGCTTGAAATCTGTACAATGGTTACAACTGATTGAACACACATGTTACAGTGCACAAGGACCTAGTTTTGAGCCCCTGGTCCCCACCTGTAGGGGGAAAGCTTTGCAACTGGTGAAGCAATATTGCAGGTGTCTCTCTCTCACTATCTCCCCATCTTTTTTGATTTTCTGACAGTCTCTAACCAATGAATAAATAAATATAATAAAAATATAAAATATATAAATAAAAATCATAAAGGTAAACAGAAAGTTCACACATACACACACACACACACACACTAAGGTTATTCTACTTAAAATTATTTGAGAATATCTTCTATATACATCTCAAGAAGGTTGGTTTCATGTTGTTAGATGTTACTGTCCTGACTTGCATTATTAAACACTAATACTATTGCAAAAGTGTGTTTCTAAGATTTTCAAGATGATAGGAAATCTCAAAGTAAGGAATAATCAGTCTATAGTTAAAATGAAAAAATAGACAAGCTTGAGCTTACTTTTCCATGATCTAATGTATTTATTATTTATTTAATAGAGACAAAAGTCTAAAAAGAAAGAGAGATAGGGGAGAGAAACAGAGACACCTGTAGCAGTGCTTTAGTGTTCTTGAAGTTTCCCCCCCCCCCCCAACAAAAAACAGGTGGGCTCTGGATGGTTGAAAATGTATCCTTGCTCATGGTAATAACACGTATGCTTACCCAGGTGCACCACTGCCCAGTCCCTGATCAGATACTTGCAACAGTGCTCTACCACTGCTCCAACACTGAAGTTTCCCCTTGTAGGTGCGAAGCAGGGGCTTAAACTCAGGTTCTTGAGCATGGTAATGTGAGCATACAATCAAATGCACCACTAACTGCTCTTGAGCTTAAAACAATTTTGTTACAGATAATTCAACTCAACATAAATTCAAAAATCATAAAAGTAAACAGAAAATTCACACATACTCACAGAGGCACACTAAAGTTATTTTATATTTTATCAAGTAATAGAGTGAACTGTTCAGATTCTGCACTGTTTTATTATCTTTGTGGAACATAGTTATACCAAATTAGGGGGAAAGTGATAAGGAGAGAAATGATAAGGAAAGAAACTCAATGAGAAACAGTCCTAGATTTCCTACACATTTGTTTAATGGTTACATTTTTTTTAAATTGAATATTTCCTTCTGGGAGCCAGGCAGTGGTGCAGTGGGCTAAACACACATGGTGGAAAGTGCATGGACCAAAATCCTGATGGCGGCATCAGGATCCTGAATCCAGCACCTGGCTCCCCACCTACAGGGGGTTCGCTTCATAGGCTGTGAAGTAGGTCTGCAGGTGTCTGACTTTCTCTCCCCCTATCTGCCTTTCCCTCTTCTCTCTATTTCTTTCTGTCGTATCCTACAGCAATGACAGCAGTAACAACAACAATAATAACAACAATGATGACAAACAAGGGCAACAAAAGGGGAAAACTTTTTAAAAATAAATGAATATTTCCTTTAAAAATGATATTTATTTATTTATTTATTTATTTTGGATAGAGACAGAAAGAAATTGAGAGAGAAGAAGTATATATAGAGAATGAAAGAACACTTGTGAACTCTCACTTCTCATAAAGCTCCTCACTTGCAGGTGCAGATCAGGGATTTTACTGGGGGTCTTTGCACACTGTAATGTGTGCACTCAACCAGTTACACCACCACCCAGCCCCTTAATGATTACTTATTATCTACCACCTAACTATCTATCATTCATCTATCTATCAATCTATCTATCTATCTATCTATCTATTCTATCATCTATCTCTATCCACTCATTCATCTATCTATCCACCTAGTTTGTCTTCTTTCTTTTCATTTTGAGCATAATTTTATTGAGGAAATGTTAATTTACAAGATTGTTACTTTCACAAGAATATACTTCTACATTTTCCCAAGAAAGTTGTCAGTACAAGTCATTCTCCACTAAACCATTGTCTGTCTCTAACAGAAGGTCATGCCTTAGAACCCCTTTCCATATTCTGAGTCTGTGGATCGGCTACAGTACAGCATAGAACACAAGTTTTCACCTGTGTTATTCCTTCCTTTGTTTTGTTATTCAGTTCCCACCTATGAATGAGATCATTTGGCATTTTATCATTCTTTTTCTTGTTTATTCTTTTTCTTGTCTCATGCTCTACTGACTGAGCTAGCCCAGCTAATGATAGATCCATTACTGTTTACAGTCATTTAATATTTTATGTGTACATATACAATTTCCTAACAAAATTATCTGTTGTTGCATATTGGGTTGTTTCCAAATATATACTATTACAGTTATTATAGCACTGCCATGGACATAAGTAAGAAAAGCTTTCTTAGGGTAAGTGTTTCATCTTATTTGGATAGATGTCTTGGAGAGAAATTGTCAGGTCATATGGTAGATATATTTTTTAAATGTTTACAGGAATCTCCAGAATGTTTCCCACAGGGGCTGTACCCATTTACTATTACCGCCAGTGACTTAAAAGAGTTTTTATTTTTATTTTTATTTATAAAATGGAAATACTGACAAGACCATAGAACAAGAGGGGTACATTTCCACACAATTCCCACCACCAGAACTCTGTATCCAATCCCGTCCTTTGACAGCTTTCCTATTCTTTAGCCCTTTGGGAGTATGGATCCAGGATCATTATGGGGTGCGGAAGGTGGAAGGTCTGGCTTCTATAATTGCTTCCCCACTGAAAGTGGATGTTGGCAGGTCAATCCATAATCCCAGCCTGTCTCACTCTTTCCCTAGTCGGCAGGGATCTGGGGATGTGGGCCTCCAGGACACATGGTGGGGTTGTCTGCCCAGGGAAATCTGGCTGGCGTCAGGTATCATCTGGAACCTGGTGGCACAGTAATGAAGCTGAAGGGTTGACATTCTACCCCATGACATCTCTGGACACAATATTCATTGAACTCATTTAAACAGACAAAGAAACTGTTCTTCTTATTTTAGAGCCTAAAGAACTAACACAACAATTTGTTTTTATTTTAAAAGGGTTTCTTATTCTTTGTATCCTCACTAGTATATGTTGTATCTGTCCTTTTTGGTGCAAACTGTTCTCTTACTGTTATTTTAATTTGCATTTCTTTGGCAATCAGTGACTTTGAATCTCTTCTTCTTCCTCTTCTTCTTCTCCTTCTTCTCTTTCTCCTCCTCCTCCTCCTCCTCCTCCTCTTCCTCCTCCTTTTTCTTCTTTATATTGGCCATCTAAATGCATTCTTTGGTGAAGAGTTACTTTGGGCATTTTCTCCCACTTTTAGGAGCTAATTTGTCTGATGCTTTGTATGTAAAACTTATCTTCCATTCAATAGAATGTCTGTCTGTTTTGGTAATGCTTTTGTTAGCTGTGCAGAAGCTTTCCAATCTCATGTAATTTCCTTGGTTTATTTTCTTGTTTGATTTCCTTCCTGTTAGACACAAGTCTATGAAGATATTTCCAAACCAGACACCATGGGCATCATGATATGGTTTCTAGTCTAACATCTAAGACTTTGATCTATTTTGTGTTGGTTTTGTGCATGGTGACATTTGATAGTCTCTGTTATTCTTTTGAATTTTTTTCCATACTATTTGTTGAAATGACTCTCTTTTCTCTATTTAATGTTCCTGACCTCTTTGGCATAAATTAGTTGTCCATATATTTAAGGGAATATTTCTGGATTTCAATTTGATTCCATTGATATGAGAGTTGTTTTTGTGCTAGTACCACACTGTTTTGAATACTACAACACTGTCATGTAGCTGTAACTAAGTAAACACAATGTCTCCATTATTTTTCTTTTTTCTGAGAATTTCCTTGGACTTTCTGGGTTTTTTGTAGTTCTTTCGTAGTATATGTCTTATTATATTTTTATTAGAGGTACTACTTATTTATAGTAGATACAGTTGTTGATACATATGTGAAATTTCTCAGTTTTCAGCAAAATATCTTCACCCCCACCCTAGGTCCTTCTCCACCATCAGAACCTGAAAGCTTCCTCTTACATACACCCCAGTGTTTTTACTTTGGTCCAGTACACCAAACCCAGTGAAAGTTCTACTTTATGTTTCCTTTTTCTGATCTTATTTCTCAACTTCTGTTCATGAGTGAGATCATCCAATATTCATCCTTCACTTTCTGGGTTACCTCACTTAACATAATTTCTTCAAGCTCTATCCAAGATGAGGTAAAGAAAGTGAATTCATTATTCCTAATAGCTGAGTAGTATTTCATTGTGTATATATACCACAACTTTTTCAGTCACTCATTTTTGTTGAATACCTAGGTTGCTTCCAGGTTTAGGCTGTTTGAAATTGTGCTGTCATGAACATAGGTATACACATATATTTTAATATAGGTATATTTGATTTTTTAGGTTGTATCTCTAGGAGAGAAATCACAATGTCTTATTCTCTTAATGAAGTTCATCGGGATTTTGATGAATATAATATACATATCCTAACTCAATAGTATAACTTTCCATTTCCTTTACTCTTCACTATTTTTCCTCCCAAATAAATCATTGTATACAGTGTTTAAGACTTTTGCCTCCCTTATTAATTTGTTCATTGATATCTGATTTTTTTAAATTTTTATTTGTGATTAATAGTGGGTTAGAAAATTGATGATTATAGGGTATAATTCCACAGTGCACTCACCACCCTCCACCTCCCACTAGACAATAACATATTTCTCAAAGCCTGAGAGATAATTTGTTTGCTTTTTTGTTTTCAAAGTTTATGTGTATCAGTTTCCTAGATTTCATATATGAATGAAACAATTCAGTAGTTGCCTATTTGTTTTTACTTATTTATCTAAGCATAATCACCTAGAGTTCCATCTATTTTGTCACAAAGGATACAAAAATAATCCTTTTTTATTGCTGAGTACTATTCTATAATTTCTTTAATTAGTCATCAGTCAATGGGTATTTAAGCTGATTTTTTTCATATGCTACTATAAATGGGATTGCTTTCTTGATTTCTAGTTTACTATTTGCATAGAGGAATGTCACAGTATTTTTATTTGCATTTTAATTTAGTATCCTTCTGCATTACTATATTGCCTAGTGATTTTAAGTTTTGTATTGTATTCTTTTGGTTTTTCTATATATAGTATCATATCATCTGCATATAGTTACAGTTTTGCTTCTTGTGTTACAATATAGATTTTTTTCTTGCAATTTTTCAGATAGAGAAATTTAGAGGTGGATATCTAAAGGATAAAGAAAGAAAGACAACTGTAACACTGTTCCAACATTCGTGAAACTTCCTAGTTACAGGTGAGAACCAGGGTTTTGAACCCATGGTAATGTGATCATGGTACTCTGATTAGAGCACCACTGTCCAGTCCCTCCCTCTTTTTGTTTTCAATCTTTTTTTTTTTTTCCTTTCTGTCCTCTGTCTCATCCTCAAGCACAGCTATTTGAACTTCAACTTCTGTTATTTCTTTACTGAGTCCTTCAAATTTAATCATTAGGTTGGCTACTATGGTTTTTAGCTTGGTTGATGTTGTCTTTAGGTTTTGTTTTGTTGTTGCTTTTACCAGATATCTGCTCTTTATTTTCCACTTGGGTTTGACTAATGCTTTCAGACCTTCATTTCACTATCTTGTTGGATTTCTCACATTTTTCATTTGATTTTCCCACCATTCATTTTGAAGTATTTTTGTCAGGTTGCTTATGTCTCTTTGTTGTATTGGAATATTTTCAGGGCTATTGTCTTGACCTTTGGATGAAGGTGTTTTTATCTGTCCCCTGATCATACTTGGTGTATTTTGGTGGTCTGTCATGTGTACCTTAACTTAAGTAAGACTCAACTGGAGCAGTTTCTCTGTGAGGTCAGCTCTCTTCTCTTATGGATAGGCTGTTGAGGCAAATCTGTTTCAGTTGCCTGACAGAGGAGCCTGGAAGTTCAACTGGAAAATAATGTTTTTCCTATCTCCTCATTCATGGGCATTTTACTCATTTCATTTTTTTATTTTTATTATCTTTATTAATTTAATTATCATTTTCAGAGACTGGATTTACAAATAAACTTACTAAAACTTATTTGAAACTCCAACTTAGCTCTTCTAGTACTTTTGCATTAATTGACAAACACGCAGAATGGAAAGATTTGGAGTCTTCTTATGTGTAAGCATTCAGTTGATGCTGGGCAAAGTGACCTTTAGCTTTCTTTTTCTAGTTCTTACACTATAATCAAGTGTACTTGGTATTTAGTGCACATTTATAAGACATGACCCCCATGAGAAATAATTGAGTTTCCATAATATAAGTCTACACTGAA
Organism: Erinaceus europaeus; assembly: GCF_950295315.1. Lineage (NCBI taxonomy): Eukaryota > Metazoa > Chordata > Mammalia > Eulipotyphla > Erinaceidae > Erinaceus > Erinaceus europaeus. The sequence continues at coordinate 38,433,711 of NC_080178.1, read as the reverse complement.
TATGTTCTTTTTTTGTGTGTCTTACGACCATTATTTTTGGACATATAAATAGAATAATCTGGACATTTGGGAGATGCGAAACATTTGTATTTACTTAGTGTACTACATCTAAAGGAGGAATCATATGTGTATGCATTTTCTCTCGAACTAACTCTTCAGTAGCTAGCTATATGACAAATTTTAAATCCTCCTGTAGCCATTTTTGAAGACATACTCACATAAGAGTTTGCTTTCCTTTTATTTCCAAGATTACACTGCCAAAACACTCCTATTCTACAATTTACCCTTTCTTCTTTCTCTCCTCAATCTCAAACTCCTTTTATTTCTCATAATTAGAATCTCATGAAAGTTTAATTTTAGCATTCCAACTACCATTCACATTCTATATTGCTAAAACTGTTCTTCAACATTTATTGGATATATACCTTAGGCTAAACTATTGTATAGTGATATGTAGTGCCAGTAGCTCCAATAATAAAACAAAAGTTTGCATCTTGCTTATCCTATCTTCTCATGTCAGACAACTTTTAACTGGGACTCACAATGCTTTCATGCTGAGATGGAATCTTGGAGAGTTGTCTTTCTAGGTCATAGATGATCTCATAGAAGGGAAACCTGAATGCAATGAAATCCTAGGATGGTTTTTAAGTTTGTGGAAAGTGGCACTTCTATTCACATTTCACAAACCAATAGAAGTCATACAACCAAGCCTAAATAAGTGAGACATATAGATCAGTGTTTTGTGATTTTGTGAAGGAAACACATCTGCCACATTTAATATGTGCTGAAATTATGTTGAAATACAAGAAAATATAAGTTAAATAAGTGTTAGGCATTACACTCCAGGAATTTAGTCTTGTGGAGGAATGAGAGAATATGACAAAAATAAAGAACTTCATGCAAATAAGTATTATATTGTGAGTCACATACAATGATAAAGTGGTATACAATTGCTTTTGTGTAAGAAAATAAAATTTGAAATAAGTTTGGAATAAAATTTGAAATAAGTTTGAAAATAAATTTGAAATAGAAGGACAAATGAATAGCTAAGAAAATTGTGGGACAGGGAGTTGGATAGTAATGCAGTGGGTTAAGTACACATGGTAGGAAGTGCAAGGACCCGCATAATGATCCCAGTTTGAGCCCCAGGCTCCCCACCTGCAGGGAGTCACTTCATAGGAGGCAAAGCAGGTTTGCAGGTGTCTATCTTTCTCTCCCTCTCTGTCTTCCCCTCCTCTCTCAATTTCTCTGTACTAACAATGATGATATTAATAACAACAATAGTAATGACTACAATAAAAACAAGGAAAATAAATAAGTATAAAATTAAAAAAATAGAAAATTGTGGAATATACACAATGGAATACTACTCAGTTTTAAGAATGATGAATTCTAAGATAATATTAAATTTTACTGCATTTATTTGTTTAACAATTTTAACAATTCTAATAAAGGTTATTGGGACAGTAATTGTCCTTTAGTTGAATATATATATACCTGTATAACTCTTGGCCAATTGTATAGTGTTTGTTTTAAATATTATCAAAGGATGACAAAAATGCTGATGCTGTCAGAAGAGATTAGGAGCTATATCTTACTTTCTTTTGTGTAATTATTTTGTGTAATTAAGTAGATTGAGTAACTGAGAGAAATGAGGGATGGGGTATGAGAAGAGGTTGTCTAGGCCTAAGTAGTAAATATTTTATTAGACAATTTATAGTGCCTTTCTTAGGCCTTTCTACTTGATTGCTGAGCTTATTAGGTCTAAGTTTAATCACAGCAGACTATTAAACACTTTTACTCTTTGTACATAAAGTATACTTTTGTTGTTCCTAACTTATGGATGCATGTATACAGTCCCTTAGACCCCAGCCTATATTTAGGGACAGTAATTTTGTTGGAGAGTGTACCATTTGAAATAAAATGCTAGGTGTATTTCCTCCTTAACTTGAGATCAGACCCCACAAACTTAATACCAGTTTGGATATAACAAATAACACTTAATGCTTTAACACCTGGAAGTCTAAACTTGTCAGATAAAGCAGGGATTACAAAAATTGGATAGGGGCAAGAGACTGACTCACTCAATGATGGTCTTTTTTTTTTCAGTACCATCTGGGGCCCAAGTTAGGGAATCCTTGGTTTCCCATACAGACATGATGGACCTAGACCTATAACAGATCCTTTTCTCTACCACCACTAGTCACTTCCATTAGGAACATCATTATAAGCCCTCCTGTGGGCTTATAATGGGCTTACCCAAGACCTTGACCTTAGGATAAAGTAGTAACGTTAGGGACTACCCCAATCTATGAAGGGCAGCTGAGACAGCCTACTCTGTCACTAGAGGAAGACTGGTTCTGAAACAAGTGCAGTCTAGAATATTCCCAGCTATGACCATGAACTACTGGTCTGACTGACTGGAACTCAGACTGACAGGGACTTGGAGGTTACATAGGCTCTTGTGCTAAATGTGAATATATATATGGACCCTGGGTCAGACTTACTGGATAAATAGTTAATTGTATTTATATATTTTCTTTAAGTTCAGGAGCTATTCTCTACCCTTATCCAGATTTCTAGCCTTATTCTCAACACTTAAACCATCTTCCTAGAATATATTTAGTTCACCTGAGTGCTAGTTATCGAACTCAAACAAATTACTAAAGACACAGGTTCCTAGGAACATACCTAAAATAGACTTCCTATCTTCTCTCTACTCTAAGATCCCTATTCTCATCTGCTCTATTCCTACTTTTAGATACCTACTTATTAAACATTTTGTCCTGCTTTATGTCTTATTGCCTTTCAGCCACCAAGTTGCAGATGTTATCATGATTCCACCCTAACTTCCTTGGATAGAAGATGTCACTGATGTGCCCTGGAACTTTACCTCTCTAGAGACCTACCACACTAGGGAAAGGTAAAAAAAAAAGGCTGGGGATGTGGACTGGACTGCCAATACCCATGTCCCATAGAGAAGCAATTAAAGAAGCCAGAACTCCCACGTAGTAAAGAATTTTAGTCCAGGTTGTGGCACATCTGGTTGAGTGCATATTTTACAATTTGAAAGGACCTGGGTTCAAGCCACTGGTCCCCATCTGCAGGGGAAAAGCTTCACAAGTGGTGAAACAATGCTTCATCCTCTCTACATCTCCCTCCCTCTTAATTTCTGGGTTTCTCTATCCAATAAGTAAAGATAATTGAAATAAAAAATATAATCTTGGCCAATATCCACAGAGAGGGGGAAATGTTAGGGGAAGATAACCAGAGGGCTCTGAATTCTAATTCCATCAAGACTGGGAGAGAGAAGAGGACACAAGGAAGGACATTCAGAAATAGTAATAGGTGTGGGTATGAATTAGAATGGATGAAAAGGCAGGGCTATAGGAAAAAATGGGGGTATATATATCAACCCATGTGTTAACTGGGAGAACTACTGCAGTTTCCAGTGGAGGGAATGGTGATGCGATGCTGTGGTAGTGGGAAAGGTATGGAACTCTACACCTGTTATCTTATAATCTTATAAATAAATATTAGATCACTAATAAAAGAACAGAATGATGAATTCATCTTCTTCATTTCATCTTGCATGTAGCTAGAAGTAAATTATTTGGTAAGTGATATAAGCCACTAATAGGTAGAAATTAAGAAATAAAGATGGGGGTGGGGCCAAGATGAGGACTTGGAAAGAGCTGCTTGTGTGAGCTCCAACAACAACTGCTGGGAAGGGTAGGATATCTGGCCTTCAGCAGGACAGTGAATAAGGGGTTCTAAATGTGACACCAAGGAGGTGACTATAGCTCAGTTTGGATTAGAAAGCAGAGAGAAAACAAAGGAAATTTTTTTGTTATTTCTAAAGCGCACCCCTCTCCTCCCCATAACCAGACCCCAGGGGGCTGGAGAGCTGCTACTAGCAGGCTCACCTGTGAGTTTTTTTCTTTACCAAGATTCCTGGCTCAACACAGGTGTCATTCCAATCCTTTTTCTTTCTGATTCCCTTTGCTTTTTTTTTTCTTTCTAAGTGGCTCAAGCCCAATTGGAGTGACAAATATCTGACCAACCGGAGCCTCACTCCACCAGTGAAAAACTACCTGGAGGTTTTTTTTTTTTTTTTTTAACAGTTGCTGTCATTGCTCAGGGTGCCTGAGCCATTCAGGAGCCATCTAAGCTTCAGACTGACTGTTAGGGTTTTTTACTCTGTTCTATTTTATTATTACTATTATATATACCTTTGTCCCTTCCCCCCACCTTCAGGTTGACCAATATTAACTCTTAGTGTATTTTCCATTTCTAGATGACTAGTTGTCCTATCAATTGTGAGAGGAACTTGTTTCACTCTACCTACCTCCTCTATCCACTCTCCCCCCTTCTCCCTCATCCTAGCTAGTTAAAAAACAAACAAACAAACAAAAAAAACCCTCTTTATTTTACTGCTCTTTTTTTTCTTTTCTTTTTCTTTTCACATTCTTGTCTTCCTTTCTTCCTTCCTCTTTCTTCTGCTTTCTGAATTCACTGATATTCATTTGTGAATTATTTTGGGGAAGAAATCTGACTCAGAGTGGACTCTCTTTGTGTGTGTCTCTTCTCTACTTCCCTTTCTCCTCTTGCTACCCCTAGAATTACAGTGGAAAGTAGATTTTCATAATTGTCTATTCTTGCTATACCTTTTTCCCTTTCTCTTTATTTTTCATTTGGATTTTTTCTTGGACAGGAGGCATTGTTTGGCTAACTGGTGTTGGTTAAATAGCTTCAATCATTGCTTCAGTTACTATTGTAATTTCCGAGGTTGGTGGCTGCATTTGTCATATTTAGTATAGCATGGCTTGTACCCAAAACACAAAAACTGAGTAAATATAGAACATAAAAATGAAAAACACATCAATAAATAAAAAAGTGGTTACACCAAGAGCAAACAAAACTGCTACTACAATGAATGAAGACAAGAGCCCAGAAGAAACTACAGTTCAGTCAGAAGTAACCATAGATAAGAAAAGTATGCAAGCAATAGTAAACTTAATAATCACAGAAATGAAGACAACTATGGAGGAAAGGGAAAGCAGAATTAGGGAAACAATAGATAAGACCAACAAGGAAAATACTAGCTACCTCAAGGTAATTAGAGAACTGAAAGCTGAAATAGCTGAACTGAAGAAAGAAGCTGAGGGAAGGGAAAGAAGACTAACAGTAGCAGAAAACAGAATTAGACAGACAGAGGATGAGCTAGAGAAAACTAAGAAAGAGGTAAGTGAGCTCAAGAAGAGATTGAGAGACACTGAAAACAACAACAGAGACATATGGGATGATCTCAAAAGAAGTAACATTCGTATCATTGGCCTGCCAGAGGAAGAATGAGAGGAAGGTAAGTAAACATTCTGAAGAAAATTATAGGAAGAAAACTTCTCAGACCTGAACAACAGAAAGGACATTAAGATTCAAGAGGCCCATAGAGTCCCAAACAGAATCAACCCAGACCTGAAGACAACAAGACACATCATAGTTACAATGAAAAAGTAAGGATAAGGAAAGGATCCTACCAGCTGCAAGAGAAAAACAAAAAGTCACATATAGTGGAAACCCTATAAGATCATCAGCAGACTTCTCCACTCAAACTCTAAAAGCCAGAAGACAATGGCAAGGTATCTATTGATCCCCGAATGAAAAAGAGTTTTAACCAAGGATAATATATCCTGCTAGACTTTCATTCAAGCTAGATGGATTCATAAAAAAAAAACTTCTTAGACAAACAACAGTTAAAGGAGGCAACCATCACCAAACTGGCCCTGAAAGAGGTTCTAAAAGACCTCGTATAAACAAGAACATAACTATAATACTTGCAATATATCAGAGCAAATAAAAAAATGTTGAATTATGGCACTATAATACATTAAATCCATAATGTAAATAAATGTCAATGGATTAAAATTACCCATCAAAAGGCACATAGTGGGAGGATGGATCAAGAAACATAACCCAACCATATGCTGCTTGCAGAATCCCATCTGACACAACAAGATAAACACATTCTTAAATTGAAGGGATGGAAAACTATCATACAGGCTAATGGACCCCTGCCCAAAAAAAGGAACAGCTTTCTCATCTCTGACACAATAGATTTTTAATTAAATAAAGTAATAAAAGATAGGCAATGCCATTACATAATGATTAGAGGATCAATCAGCCAAGCAGACAATTATTAACGTCTATGCACCCAATGAAGGACCATCTAAATACATCAAACACCTACTGAAAGAACTACAGTAATACATCAATAGTAAAACAATAATAGTGGGAGACTTTAACACCCTACTCTCACATTTAGACAGATCAGTGAAGCAGAGTACTAACAAAGAAACAAGATAATTAAATGAAGAGATGGACAGACTAGACATCCTGGACATTTTCAGAGTTCTTCACCCCCCCCCCCAAAAAGACAAATACACATAGTTTTCAAATTCAACAACACCAACTCAAGGATAGACCACATGTTAGGCCACAAAGACAGAATCAACAAATTCAAGAGCATTGAAATTATCCCAAGTACTTTCTCAGACCACAGTGGAGTAAAGCTAACATTTAACAACAAACATTACTGAGATTACTAAAAGACACAGAATTTGGGAAATAAACAACATACTGCTTAAGAGCCACTGGGTCAGAGAGAGACTCAAACAAGAAATTCAAATGTGGAAACCAATGAAAATGAAGACACAAGCTATAAAAATCTTTGGGACACAGCTAAAGCAGTATTGACAGGGAAACTCATAGCCATACAATCACATAGTAAAGAACAATAAAAAGCTCAAATAAGCACTTACTGTACACCTTAAGGACTTAGAGGAAGACGAACAAATGAACCCTAAAAGCAACCAGAAGGACAAAAATCACTAAAATTAGAGCAGAAATAAACAACATCGAAAATAAGAGAACCATACAAAACATCAATGAAGCCAAATGTTGGTTCTTTGAAAAATTAAACAAGATTGACAAACCCCTAGCCAGACTCATTAAAAAACAAACAAACAAAAAAAAAATGCGAGAAGACTGAAGTTAATAGCATTGTAAACAATAAAGGAGATATCACAACTGACACACAGAAATCCAGAAAATCATGTGAAATTCTAAGAAGAACTATATGCCACCAAGCTGGAAAACCTGGAAGAAATGGAAGAATTCCTAGAAATATATGCCCTTCCAAAACTGAACCAAGAAGAACTACAAAACCTAAATATACCAATCACAGACAAAGAAATCGAAATATTTATTAAGAATCTCCCAAACAACAAAAGTCCTGGACCAGATGGCTTCACAAAAGAATTCTACAAAACCTTCAGGAAACAGTTAATACCCATACTTCTAAAGCTTTTCCATCTGATAAAAGAAACAGAAACACTCCTTTCCACCTTCTAAGAAGCCTAAATCACCCTGATACCAAAAGTAGATAGGGACATGGCAAGAAACTAAAACTGCAGACCAATATCTCTGATGAACATAGATGCCAAAATATTAAACAAGATCTTGGCCAACCAGATACAGCAGTATATCAAAAAGATTGTTCATCACGACCAAGTGGGATTTATCCCAGGAATGCAAGGCTGGTGCAACATATGAAAGTCAGTCAATGCCATTCATCACATCAATAAAAGCAAAGCCAAAAACCACATGATTATCTCAATAGATGCAAAGAAAGCCTTTGACAAAATCCAACACCCATTCATGCTCAAAACGCTACAAAAACTGGAAATAGATGGGAAATTCCTTGAGATGGTGGAATCCCTATATAGCAAGCCTATAGCCAACATTATACTCAATGGACAGAAGCTGAAAACATTCCCCCTCAGATCGGAGACTAGATAAGGCTATCCACTATCACCATTACTCTTCAACATAGTATTGGAAGTTCTTGCCATAGCAATCAGGTAAGAGAAAGAAATCAAAGGAATACAGATTGGAAGGGAAGAAGTCAAGCTCTTACTATTTGCAGATGATATGATAGTATACATAGAAAAACCTAAAGAATCCAGCAGAAAACTACTGGAAGTTATTAGGCAATATAGCAAGGTATCAGGCTACAAAATCAATGTACAAATATCTTTGGCATTTCTTTATGCAAACACTAAATCTGAAGAAAAAGACAACCAGAAATCACTCCCATTCACTGTTGCAGCGTCAATAAAATACCTAGGAATAAAGCTAACCAAAGAAGTGAAAGACTTGTATACTGAAAACTATGAGTCGCTATTCAAGGAAATAGAAACTGATACCAAGAAGTGGAAAGACATCCCATGCCATGGATCAGAAGAATAAACATCATCAAAATGAATATTCTCACCAGAGCCATATACAAATTTTACATGATAACCATCAAAGATCCACCAAGTTTTTTTAAGAGAATAGAACAAAAACTACAATAATTTATCTTTAACCAGAAAACACCTAGAATTGCCAAAACCATCTTGTGGAAAAGAAACAGAAATGGAGGCATCATACTTCCAGTTCTCAAACTATATTATAAGGCCATCATCATCAAAACAGCCTGGTACTGGAACAAAAATAGGCACACAGACCAGTGGAACAGAATTGAAAGTCTACAACTAACCCCCTACACCTATGGACATCTAATCTTTGATAAGTGGGCCCAAAGTATTAAACAGAGGAAGGAGGCTCTCCAATAAATGGTGCTGGTTGAAACATGCAGAAGAATGAAACTGAACCACCTTATCTCACCAGATACAAAAATAAACAAGGACCTGGATGTTAGACTAGAAACTATCAAATACCTAGAGGAAACACTTTACCACCTAAACCTCAAGGGTAACTTTGATGAAACAAAACCAGTTGCAGGGAAGACTAAAGCAGAAACAAACCACCTCACTCCTATGAGAATGGCATATATCAAAAAGGACAGCAGCAACAAATGCTGGAGAGGCTGTGGGTACAGAGGAACCCTTCTGCACTGCTGGTAGGAATGTAAATTGATCCAGCCTCTGTGGAGAGCAGTCTAGAGAACTCTCACAAGGCACGGACCTTCCATATGATCCAGTAATTCTTCTCCTGGGGATTTACCCCAAGGATTCCATAATGCTCAATCAAAAAGATATGTGTACTCCTATGTTCATAGCAGCACAATTTATAATAGCTAAAACCTGGAAGGAACCCAGGTGCCCAACAAGAGATGAGTGGCTGAGAAAGCTGTGGTATATATATATACAATGGAATACTATGCAGCTATTAAGAACAATGAACCCACCTTCTCTGACCCATCTTGGACGGAACTAGAAGGAATTATGTTAAGTGAGATAAGTCAGAAAGATAAAGATGAGTATGCTATGATCCCACTCATCAACAGAAGTTGAGAAAGAACAACAGAAATCTAAATCTAAATCTAGAGTAGGGCACCAAAGTAAAAACCCTGTGGTGAGGGGGAGGGTGGACATTCTGCTTCCAGAGGTGGCAGGGGTTTGGGGGGCGGGGTGGGTGGCTGGGTGGGATACAGTCTTTTGATGGTGGGAATGGTGTTTATGTACACTCCTATTAAATTGTAGTCATATAAATCACTATTTAATTAATATGAGAGGGGGTAAAATTGATAGTATGTCTCAAACTTTTTAAAACACAGAATGAGTCTTTTTAACACATTGGCTGTCTTTGATATGTTGACTCTCTCAAAAGCCTAGACCAGGTAGAACAGAAACACTTGGTAGCACAGCTATATAAAAGATGCTGGGTATTATACAGCAAACCCTAACAAAGGGACTTTTCAAAGTTAACCCAATTTCCAAATAACGTTATGATAACAATAACTATCCATTGTCTTCTTGAACCCTAAGACAGCAGGAACCTCAAATCTCCACTATAGAGCCTATATTTCCCCCAGTCCTGGAACCTTAGGTGGGGCCCACTTTCCTGCATGCTTCTCTCAATTCCAATAAAATAATATTGCATCCGCAGATCGCAACCCAATCAATGCAGCGAGTGTCACCTAAGCATGCTTCACTTCAGACTGTGCAGAGACTTCAGGAGTGGAATGACAACCCTTCAGCTTCATTACTCATGTGAGACCTTTCCTTTCATAGGATTCTCTAATTCCATTCCAGGTGGTTCAGTTCCTAATAAAGTCCCAAAACCTAGATATAGACCAGGTCCCCTGAGATAGATCATATGTTCACAAGTATCCATAAACTAGGGCAAAATATATTCCTGAAAGCAGAAGTATATAATAATCTGCAGTGAGTACCCCTCTAACACTTCACCTGCACTGTTCCAGCCTTTAGGTCCATAGTTGTTCAACAATTTGTTTGGCTTTGTATGTTAACTCTCTTTTCAGTCACCAGGTTCCAGATGCCAGCATGATGCTGACCAGACTTCCCTAGACAGACAACCCCACTAATGTGTCCTGGAGCTCTGCTTCCCCAGAGACCCACACTACTAAGGAAAGAGAGAGGCAGGTTGGGAGTATGGATCAACCAGTCAACGCCCATGTTCAGCGGGAAGCAATTACAGAAGCCAGACCTTTTACTTTCTGCAACCCACAATGACCTTGGGTCCATACTCCCAAAGGGATAGAGAATGGGAAAGCCATCAGGGGAGGGGATAGGATATAGAGATCTGGTGGTGGGAATTGTGTGGAGTTGTACCCCTCCTATCTTACAGTTGCGTTAATGTCTCCTTTTTTAAATAAAAAAAAAAATAATAAAGACAGAAAAGAAAAACAAAAATTAAGCTGGGACTGAATATGTTATATTGCTTGAAAGACTGGGGAAGTAGGGAGAGGGCTAGGGGGAGTCTAGTTCATGATTAGAACCTAAGTTGGGGGTGAGAGTGTTTTGAGGACAGCTACCATGGGGGAGATGAGGAATTGTATGCATGTGTCAACAACTATACAGTAAACTATTACCCCCAAAGATAGATGAACAATGATGACATCGCTGTTTCTAGAAATGAGGACACATTTTTGTACCAAGGAATAGTGACTTATGTGTTGCAGCTATGAAAAGTCCACAGGATAGTGAATTGATGAGAAAATAAGCTTAGGATTGATTACAAATATTTTCAAGTCATCATATACTTAATGGAGAAAACTGTGGTGGTTTATAAGGTATAAGATAATAAGAAAAGACAAGATCTGTATGAACTACTGGTAGAGAAGTGGGTACCAAAGCAAAGTGGCTAATAGTGGTACACTGAGTTAAATGCACATAATGCAAAGAGGCTAATAGAGAAGTGTTGGAGAGTCATGCCACAGCATGTTTCAATGGTCAAGGATGGCCATGCAGTAATGTTAAACAGTAGCAGTAAAGTGGGAATCAGCATAAACATGTGTGGCAGATATGTGTAGTAAAGGAGGACTCTTCTGATTTTTTACATTTTTTATTATCTTTATTTATTTATTGGATAGAGACAGCCAGAAATCAAGAGAAAATGGGGGAGATAGTGGAGGAGAGACAGAGAGACACCTGCAACACTGATTCACCACTCTCAAAGCTTTCCCTCTGCGGGTGGGGGCCAAGGGATCGAACCTAGGTCCTTGTACATTGTAACATGTGCGCTCAACCATGTGTACCACCACCTGGCTCTAATCTTATGATTGTTAATGTTATAGATAACAACACAATAGTCTGTTCTGGGTTGTGAAATACCAGGTTATCCCAGGTTTGGAACAAAAAGAAGAAAGTGAATTCAAGTTGAAATCTGTGATGATTAGATTCCCTTGAAGTGTTTTCTAGTACTTATTTTTTCTTGGATTTTATCTGATGTCTACATAAACAGTAAAGTTGTGTGTTAATGAATCACAAGTTCACAATTATCTATGGCCTGAGTTCATGCTACATCTTATTCTATTATTTAATTTTTATATTGAATGTTCTCTATTGAATCTATGAAATGGCTATAAAAACAATTGCTAAAAAGTTTACAGGCAAAAGATTTAATCTTTGGTTGGCAAACTAATTTATTCAGATTTGAGGCTAGCCACAACTCCACTGGAGGAAACTTCAGTGGCCTTTTCCACCTTTTCCATCTTTGCCTCTTTGTCTCTTTCTCTTCTCTGATTCTTTTTATCTAAGAAAAGTTATCCCAGAACAGTGAAGCCCCTGTAGTGATAGAGAAAGAAAGAAGAAAGAAAGAGGAAAGAGAGAGAGAAAGAGAGAGAGAGAGAGAGAGAGAGAAAGAGAGAGAGAGAGAGAGGAAGGAAGGGAGGAATCAGGCAGGGGAAGGAGGGGGCCAGTGAGAGGTAGGTTATGCAAAGAGACACTTATGCCTGAGGTTACAAAGTCCTGGCACCACTATAAGCTAGAGTTGAACAGTGCTCTGGTAAATAAAAAAGAAGAAGAAGAAGAAGAAAAAGTAAGTCGGTTAGTTGTGAAATATGTCATTTCTGGGATATTGACCCAGGAGGGGTCCTAGTCTACATGCTAGTGAGAATTAAAAAAAAAAAAAAGAACAATTATGAAGAAAATCTTTACAAGGGCTGGAAAAATAGTTCACATGGAGTATGCTGCTTTGCCATATTCACAATCCAGGTTTGAGTCTTGCCCCCACTGCATTGTAGGAAGCTTAGCAGCTATTCTCCTTCTCCCTCTCCCTCCTCCCTCTCCCTCTCCCTCTCCCTCTCCCTCTCCCTCTCCCTCTCCCTCTCCCTCTCCTTCTCCCTCTCCCTCCCCCGTGTATATGTCTGTCTCTATAAAAATGAAGTCTTGGACAGCACTTTATTAAAAAAAGGAAGTATTTGCAGTTAAATATTGGAGATGCTAAATTGCTAGAATTTTTCTCTCCCTCCTTAAAAATATAAAGTTGTATAAGAGTAACAGTATAATGGGAGTTGGGTGGTAGAGCAGAGGGCTAAGCACACATGATGCAAAGCACAAAGACCAGCATAAGGATAGGGGCTCGAGCATCTAGCTACACACCTGCGGGAGGTCGCTTCACAAATGGTGAAGCAGGTCTGCAGGTGTCGGTCTTTCTATCCTCCTCTCTATCTTCCCCTTCTCTCTGCATTTCTCTCTATCCTATCCATCAACAATAACAACTACAACAAGGGCAACAAAATGGTAAAAAATAGCCTCCAGGAGCAGTGGATCTGTAGTGCAGGCACTGAGTCCCAGCAATAACCCTGGAGGCAAAAAAGTGTAACAGTATAATATTTTTGTCATTTCAATATCATCATATAAATAAAGGGTTGGTGTGGAAAATAGAAAATATAAATAGCAGAAGAACTTGTATGTATGACTATTTAATGAAAATTTCCATATTCTACTAATTTCTGATTTTCATTCTATAAGTATTTCAAGTACCTCTTTTGTGAAATTATGTTGTATAGACCTGGTAGATGGTTCTAATACATGCTCTTTAGGATCTAAAGTCTAAAGTCTAATACCTATGGCCCTTGAGAATAAACACTAGTAAATTCTGGTTTATTGGAAGATTCCTCAGTTATCATTGGATTGAACACCTTCTTTACAAATTTTTTAAAAATTTATTTTAACAAGAAAAATTAGAGAAAGAAAATGAGAGAGGGAGGGAAAGAGAGAGAGGAAGAGAAAAACCAGAGCAAGAGGCACCAGAACACTGCTTAGCTCTGGCTTATGTTGTTGCTGGTTGTTGATTCTGGTATCACAAAGCCTCAGACATGAAAGTTTTTTTTTTTTTTTTTCATAACTACTAAGCTGTTTCCTTAGCCCAGGAATATCCTCTTTACTTTTGAATCCATGTTTCCACAGACAGTACTGTCCAAGAAGTTTCTTATCACTGCCTTGCCACTTCCTGAAAATCATTCCTCTATTCTATGTCCCTGAAGTTACTATTCCCTGACCTCCCCAATCAATAGAGTGTTTTCCAGTCTTCAGCTTTTACACTGGCTGATCTTGACTTACGTATATGGAAGGCTAGTCAGAGAAGGGGTAAGGATATCGTTAGTCTGACTCTTAAATGACAACAAGATTATTTACCACAACTTCACGGAGTCCTTGGGAAAATATCTGGTGTAGGAACATCCCACAGATAAACCGTCTCAGAGTTGGTTTTGAAGGAGAAGTAGCAGAGTAGAGGTATCAGAATTACTGACTGTTGATGGGATTCAGGAACCCCTCATCTGGTGTGTGTGTGTGTGTGTGTGTGTGTGTGTGTGTGTGTGTGTATGTGTGTGTGTTATGGGGAGGGTGTGAGTGTGCCAGACATACAAGATTTTCCCTGCTCACTGGACATTTTTTTCTTGCTTATTATGATACTGATACCAACAAGGCCAGTCACAAACATTATTGCTTATTGGGGGTCACAGTGCGATAATTCTCATTCCTCAAACATATCACTGTCATACAGTTGACTTTTTGATAGTGCTCTTCCCTTTGTAGTCCCACTTCTTCAACTCCTCCCTTAGAGATGTGGCAAAATCTATCATGCAGTCAGGCTGAACTTCAGTAAACACATCAGAATCTTTCTCAAGCCTCCCTGGGCTCAACATTTTTCTCTTACTGCATCTCGAATACACTGTAATTTCTCCTTTCACTCATTGAATATCTCCTGGGTGACTAGTATTCTAAGTATGCACATAGACTGATGAGCAAGTAAAGAAAAAAACTGCTTTCATAGAAGTAATGTGACACCATTCACTTTGCAATTGCCATCAAATTAAAATCCTTTTTATTTTCTGCTTTTCCCATGTAGATTACAAATGCTATGGGATTTTTAATATCTCTTCATCTTTATGTTCTTGTAATGCCAGATAAATAGTAATCACTCAAGAAATGCTTAGTATTACTTATTAGAAAAGTAGACTTTCAATAGAAATTTTCCAATTAAATAATTCATAAATCATTTTCAGATAAGATCATGTCTTTTTTAGATAAGATCATGTATTTTGGAGAAAATAACCCTCTCTTCCAAAGAGATCCTCTCCATTCCCTACCTGATACTATTAAAGTTAATGAGAACACTCATTAGACCACAGCCCAAAGTATTTTATTATTTTTTCCAAAATATGATCACAGACCACATAATTATTATGGGAGCTGCTGTTCTACTCATATGTAACAATCACACTTCCAAATAGCTTATCAATAACATTTAAACAGATATTTGAGTTTATTTATTTATTTATTTATTTGTTTGTTTGTTTTAGGGATTTACTTTTATGATAAAGAGATGGATAGAGCTTTAACATACAGTACTGCCATAGATGGACAGAGCTTTAACATACAGTACTGCCACAGATGGACAGAGCTTTAACATACAGTACTGCCACAGCTTTAACATACAGTACTGCCACAGTCTAGATCTCTGGGACCCTAGACATGCAAATCTTGTGCTTTAATGTTGAGTTATCACCATAGCCACGATTTATTTTCCTAATAGTGAGACTCTACTTTTGTCTTTTAGCTGTTCTTATATTCTTATGTTCTTAAATTTCTTCTTCCCCTTATTCTCTTCCTTCTTCTCCTTGTCACCCTCCTGTTTCTTCTCAAGAGAGGACTGGGGAGACAGCATGATGGCTCTATAAAAGACTAATTACTTAGGTTCTGAACTCCCAGGTTCAGTCCTCAGCACCACCATTAGCCAGAGCTGAGCCATGCTCTGGCATCTCTTTTTGTCCATATATATACTTCATTAAAAAAAGAAAGAAAATAATAAAATTAATTAACTAATTTTTTTAAATATTTATTTTATTTATTTATTCCCTTTTGTTGCCCTTGTTTTATTGTTGTAGTTATTACTGTTGTTGCCGTTGTTGGATAGGACAGAGAGAAATGGAGAGAGGAGGGGAAGACAGAGAGGAGGAGAGATAGATAGACACCTGCAGACCTGCTTCACCGCCTGTGAAGGGACTCCCCTGCAGGTGGGGAGCTGGGGTTCGAACCGGGATCCTTATGCCGGTCCTTGTGCTTTGCGCCACCTGCGCTTAACCCACTGCGCTAAAATTAATTAACTAATTAAAATAACAAGGGACTAGGGCTCAGAACTGACCTCAAAGGAATTGAATTTGGTCCCAAACTTCAATGTAATGGAAATAGGACCTCCCCCCAAATGTCAAGCAAGAAAAGCATCACTGCTTATTCCCTGGTTTCAGACTTCTTAACTGAGGGAAGAGACCCACTTATGCCATCTATGAACTCCCAGACTCCAGAAACCATGAAATGGTAAATAAATTTGACTATGGGTTCACAACTTTGTGCTGGTTTGTTGTACAGGCCTAGAAAACTCAGCCAGCCCCCAATCTCTTCTGTAAAATTTCAACTTGAAAATCAATATATGCTCATATTGGAATAAATGCTAATTTAGGGGCTCTAACCCAATCATCAGTTTGGTCACTGTGTAATTACTTCCAAAGAGTTGGGGATAGAATGCTAAGGGGGACAGAAAAATGGGCTACCTGAATAGTACACTTTCTTTGTCATGGGCACACCCAGATTTGATACCAGTCCCCACTGCACTGAAGGAAGTTTTGGTGGTATTATCTTTCTCTCTGCTTCTCTATCTCTGTTTAGCTGTCTAAAAAAGTCAGTCTGGAGCACTGAGACTATAATAATGATAACAAAAGTGTTGGGCAATGTTAGATCATTCATGAATCCTTTTTCTTTTTCTTTTTTTTCCCCCTACCTGTTATATCTTATAGACTGACAGAAATCGGGGGGGGGGGGGAAGGAAGGAAAAAGACATCTGCAGCACTGATTCACTGCTCATGAAGCTTCTCCCCTAGTAGGTGGAGGCTGGGTCCTTGAGGATGGCAAAGTGTGTTCAATCCAGTGCACAGCCACCAAGTCCCCTATTCATGAATCTTGGATGTAAGTGCTTACAGAAAAGATATTTCCACCAAGAAGAACTACAAAATCTAAATGCACCAATCACAGACAAAGAAATTGAAACCATTATTAAGAACCTCCCCAACAAAAAAAATTCATGGACAAGATGGCTTCACAAACGAATTCTACAAAACTTTCAGGAAACAGTTAGTACCCATACTTCTTAAGCTTTTCCATAAGATTGAAGAAACAGGAATACTCCCTTCCACTTTCTATGAAGACAACATCACCCTGATACCAAAAGCTGATAGGGACAGAACAAAAAAGGAAAACTACCGACCAATATCTCTGATGAACATAGATGCCAAAATATTAAACAAGATCTTGGCCAACCGGATACAGCAAAATATCAAAAAGATTGTTCATCACGACCAAGTGGGATTCATCCCAGGAATGCAAGGCTGGTTCAACATCCTTAAGTCAATCAATGTCATTCACCACATCAATAAAAGCAAAGCCAAAAACCACATGATTATCTCTATAGATGCAGAGAAAGCCTTTGACAAAATCCAACACCCATTCATGCTCAAAACTCTACAAAAAATGGGAATAGATGGAAAATTCCTCAAGATAGTGGAGTCTATATATAACAAACCTACAGACAACATCATACCTCAATGGACAGAAGTTGAAAGCATTCCCCCTCAGATCGGGGACTAGACAGGGCTGTCCACTGTCACCGTTACTCTTCAACATAGTATTGGAAGTTCTTGCCATAACAATCAGGCAAGAGAAAGAAATCAAAGAAATACAGATTGGAAGGGAAGAAGTCAAACTCTCACTATTTGCAGATGATATGATAGTATACATAGAAAAACCTAAAGAATGCAGCAGAAAACTACTGGAAGTTATTAGGCAATATAGCAAGGTATCAGGCTACAAAATCAATGTACAAAAATCAGTGGCATTTCTTTATGCAAACACTAAATCTGAAGAAGAAGACATCCAGAAATCACTCCCCTTTACTGTTTCAGCAAAATCAATCAAATACCTAGGAATAAAGTTGACCTAAGAAGTGAAAGACTTATATACTGAAAACTATGAGTCGTTACTCAAGGAAATAGAAACTGATACCAAGAAATGGAAAGATATCCCATGCTCATGGATTGGAAGAGTAAATATCATCAAAATGAATATTCTCCCCAGAGCCATATACAAATTTAATGCAATACCCAAAAAAGTTCCACCAAGCTTCTTTAAGAGAATAGAACAAACACTACAATCATTTATCTGGAACATGAAAACACCTAGAATTGACAAAACCATCTTAAGGAAAAGAAACAGAAATGGAGGCATCACACTCCCAGACCTTAAACTATATTATAAAGCCATCATCATCAAAAGAGCATGGTACTGGAACAAAAATAGGCACACAGACCAGTGGAACAGAATTGAAAGCCCAGAAATAAATCCCCACACCTATGGACATCTAATCTTTGATAAGGGGCTCAAAGGATTAAATGGGAAAAGGTGACTCTCTTAAATAAATGGTGCTGGGAAAACTGGGTTGTAACATGCAGAAGAATGAAATTGAACCACCTTATCTCACCAGAAACAAAAATCAACTCCAAATAGATCAAAGACCTAGATGTCAGACCAGAAACAATCAAATACTAAGAGGAAAAGATTGGTAAAACACTTTCCCACCTACACCTCAAGGACATCTTTGATGAATCAAACCCAATTGCAAGGAAGACTAAAGCAGAAACAAACCAATGGGACTACATCAAATTGAAAAGCTTCTGCATATCGAAAGAAACTATTAAACAAACAAAAAGACCCCTCACAGAATGGGAGAAGATCTTCACATTCCATACATCAGACAAGAAACTGATCACCAAAATATATAAAGAGCTCAGCAAACTTAGCACCAAAAAAACAAATGACCCCATCCAAAAATGGGCAGAGGATATGAATAAAACATTCACCTCAGAGGAGATCCAAAAGGCTAACAAACATATAAAAAACTGCTCTAGGTCACTGATTGTCAGAGAAATGCAAATTAAGGTAACCTTGAGATACCACCTCACTCCTTTAAGAATGGCGTACATCAAAAAGGACAGCAGCAACAAATGCTGGAGAGGTTGTGGGGACAGAGGAACCCTTTTGCATTGCTGGTGGGAATGTAAATTTGTCCAGCCTCTGTGGAGAGCAGTCTGGAAAACTCTCAGAAGGCTAGACATGGACCTTCCATATGATCCAGTAATTCCTGTCTTGGGGTTATACCCCAAGGAATCCATAACACCCAGCCAAAAAGAGGTGTGTACTCCTATGTTCATAGCAGCACAATTCATAATAGCTAAAACCTGGAAACAACCCAGGTGCCCAGCAACAGATGAGTGGCTGAGAAAGCTGTGGTATATATACACAATGGAATACTGTGCAGCTATCAAGAACAAGGAACCCACCTTCTTTGACCCATCTTGGACAGAGCTAGAAGGAATTATGTTAAGTGAGCTAAGTCAGAAAGATAAAGATGAGTATGGGATGATCCCACTCATCAACAGAAGTTGAGGAAGAAGATCTGAAAGGGAAACTAAAAGCAGGACCTGACCAAATTGTAAGTAGGGCATCAAAGTAAAAACCCTGTGTTGAGGGGTAGACATGCAACTTCCTGGGTCAGTGGGGGGTGGGAGTGGGTGGGAGGGATGGGACACAGTCTTTTGGTGGTGGGAATGGTGTTTATGTACACTCCTAGTAAAATGTAGTCATATAAATCACTAGTTAATAAATACGAGAGGGGGAAAATTAATTGTATGTCTCAAAGTTTTTCAAAACACAAACTGAATCTTTTCAATATATAGGCTTTGTAATTGATATGCATACTCTCTCAAAAGCCTAGACCAAGTAGATCAGAAGCAACCAGTAGCACAGCTATATACAAGATACTGGGTACTGTACAACAAACCCTAACAAAAGGACTTTTCAAAGTTAACCCAATTACCAAATAATGTGATGATAACATTAACTATCGATTGTCTTTTTGAACCCTAAGACAGCAGGAATCTCACATCTCCACTATAGAGCCTCTACTTCCCCCAGTCCTGGAACCCTTGGATAGGGCCCACTTTCCTGTATGCCTCTCCCAATCCATATCAAATAATATAGCATCTGCCGATCACAACCTAACCAACACAATGATTGCCACCTCAACATGCTTCACTTCAGACTGTGTTCAGAGACTTCACATGTGGAATGACAACCCTTCAGCTTCATTACTCGGGTGAGACCTTTCCTTTCATAGTATACTCTAATTCCATCTCAGGTGGTTCACTTTCTAACTAAGTCCCGCAACCTAGATATACACCAGTTTCTGTGAGAGAGAGCATATGTTTGTTGGTATGCATGAGACCCCTTCTGTTTCATTTGGTTTAAATCCCCCCTGCTTAACACTATTCTATTTACATAACCACTGTTAACAAGTTCCACCCTCCCTCCAGGGCATTGTGGTTCAGTGATAGGATTCTCGCCTGCTCTGCCCCTTCTTTGTCACACTCTGATTTTCACCAGTCACTTTTCTCTCCACCCTCTCTATGTCACATCCTGTTTCCACCCTACTTGGCAAGTATATATAAAGACAGCATAATGAGTTTTAGAGTACTGTACTTTGAGTTTAACTTAGCTCGTCTTAGATTGTGCTGCATCCTGCATGAATAAAGAGATACTGCCTACAGCTCAACCATGAGTCCCTGGTCGTCTGTTACCTGCCCATGAAGCCAGCCCAGCGAAAACAACATAACCTGTCGAAAACAACATATGGCGCCTGAACAGGGACTGAAATAAGCCCTGAAACATGGATCGGCATCAACGTGGGACCTTACCCACCCATCGTTCAGATAAGTAAACTTGGCTACCCATCCACCATGGGTTGCCTTTCTACTTATGAAGAGGTTTTCCAAAGCCTCTACTGGTTCATCATGAGACAGTTAGTCTGTCTCTGGAACATTTTACTCTGGGCCACATTTCGGTTCCCTGACCAGGAACTTTGGTTTCTTATGACCGGGATCATAGAGCTTGGGAGATGCACGGAGATTTCTCCTTGGACTTTCTGGATTCCCTCTCCCATGTTTCCTGAGGAAAAGGACTACATTTTGCTCCGGGCCACAGTTTGGTTCTTTATGACTGTGATCGTAGACCTTGGGATATGCATGGGGATTTCCCCTGGAACTTTCTGGACTTCTTCTCGAATGTTTCCCGTGGAGAAGGACTACTCTAATTTGAAGAACATTCTTGAGTACCCTGGCAGTTCCCAAGTATGGAGACACGTGGTTAGTTCTACTCTCCCGATTGGATTCTTTCTTCAATGGGAAGACGCTTTTAAAAATGGGTGCCTGAAGCAATCCAGCAGGAACAGTCAGAAGCACCCTAAATGGAATTTCGAGGAGCTTTTTGGACTAGGACGCCCTCCGGGGACTCTTAATCCTACATGGTGAGATCTTGATAATCTGGTTCAAGTTGCGTTTCATAAGAGAATGATTTGAATGACTGAATTTTTGTTTGACATTGACTTAAAAAAAAATGCTGGATGCAGCCATGATTTCTAGAGACATCCAGAAACAATCCAAAAAATTGTTTTTTTCCTCCTTTGATTTCTCTTTTATGTCTTGACATGGATCTGAAACATTTAATCCTAAAAACTGTATGAGTTATGGGTGGGGCAGATAGTGCAATGATTATGTTAATTATTCTCATGCCTGAGGCTTTTAACCGTGATTCTTCTGTTTACCTTTCCACATTTTATTGAGTTTAAACTGTTTAAACAACATTAAAATCATACTAGAAAGGACTTCCAATTTTAATGGAGTTATCAATTATAGTAAACTTCTAATCTGCTACAAGTTTTGTTTGACAAGTAAGTGAATTTCAGCTGTCAAAGTCTTCACATGAAAAAGCATCTACTCAAATGAAAATTTCTGGAAACCCATTTGGACGCCTGTTCTCTGACATTGTCCACAAGATGGAATGATTACAACACACCCCCGGAAACCAATGATGAGACCTGGCACGACCTGAAGAAACAGATTCACAGACTCCAAAACTCACTCTCTACAGAAAAGCAGAATTCTGGTGGCCGACATTCCCCATCAAGACAGACGTAGAGCGTTTCATCCCTTGGCATTTTCTTCTGTGATCAGCTACTTTGGACTGACACCTCCATCGGACTTACTGGTACACGCTGCTGTGTTTCTCAGAGACTAACTTCAGCCAATTGCCTTGAGACTTTATAGACCATGTCCCCTCGCCTGCAGGCTCTTCCCCAGAGGTAGAAAACTCCCCCTCCTCATTAGGTTATGCCCACAGAGGCATGAAGCACCCCAAGAGGCAAGAGATGCCCACAGAGGCAGGAAACGCCCTTTGAGGCAAGAGATGCCCCCAGAGGCATGAAGCGTTCCCAGAGGCAAGAAATGCCCTTTCGCCTGCTAGGCCTTGCCATTTGAGGCAAGAAAAGCTCCCGTTGGCATCACACTGGTTATTGCTGCTCGCCTATTTTGTTTTCCATGTCATATGCCAGTTCTTTTGAAAATGCCTGTACGCTATAGGTTTCTGTTCACCCCACAATGGCCACTAGTTATAAAGAAAGGGGGAATTGTTGGTATGCATGAGATCCCTTCTGTTTCATTTGGTTTAAATCTCCCCTGCTTAACACTATTCTATTTACATAACCACTGTTAACAAGTTCCACCCTCCCTCCAGGGCATTGTGGTTCAGTGATAGGATTCTTGCCTGCTCTGCCCCTTCTTTGTCACACTCTGATTTTCACCAGTCACTTTTCTCTCCACCCTCTCTATGTCACATCCTGTTTCCACCCTACTTGGCAAGTATATATAAAGACAGCATTATGAGTTTTAGAGTACTGTACTTTGAGTTTAACTTAGCTCGTCTTGATTGTGCTGCGTCCTGCATGAATAAAGAGATACTGCCTACAGCTCAACCATGAGTCCCTGGTCGTCTGTTACCCGCCCGTGAAGCCAGCCCGGCAAAAACAACATAACCTGTCGAAAACAACATACGTTTACACTTATCCGTAAACTACTGCAAAATATATACCTCAAAGCAGAAGTACACTAGAGTTTGCAGTGAGTACCCCCTAACACTTCCTCTCCACTATTCCAAGCTTTGGGTCCATGATTGCTCAACAATTTGTTTGGCTTTGTATGTTAACTCTCTTTTCAGTCACCAGGTTCCAGATGTCATCAGGATGCCGGCCAGGCTTCCCTAGACTGAAGACTCCACCAATGTGTCATGGACCTCTGCTTCCCCAGACACCCACCCTACTAGGGAAAGAGAGAGGCAGACTGGGGGAGTATGGACCGACCAGTCAATGCCCATGTTCAGCCGGGAAGCAATTACAGAAGCCAGACCTTCTACCTTCTGCAACCCACAATGACCCTGGATCCATGTTCCCAGAGGGATAGAGAATGGGAAAGCTATCAGGAGAGTGGGTGGGATATGGAGATTGGGTGGTGGGAATTGTGTGGAATTGTACCCCTCCTACCCTATGGTTTTGTTAATTAATCCTTTCTTAAATAAATAAAAATAAAAATAAAAGATATTTCCTTTGTGGATTAAGTCTCACCTCTAGGGCTGATGCGTTACCATATATAATCTCCAAAGAGTAAAAACTGAGACAAATCTTTGTAGATTGTTTATTTGTTTTGTATGTGGATCATACAACCTATTATTTCTTTATTCATGCTTGGGACATGCAAACATTGAGTCAGTTCCATGCTTGTGCAGTTATAGTAAATTAAATGGTTCAGTTACAGAGAAAAGTAAGTGATGAGCATGTTATTGTACCCACAGCTCCACATTACTTTGTATTATCTCATGTATCTTCCTTATTTAGGATCATTTTCTATGTTTTAATCTACAAGCTCATCTCCCACTGATGTGTGTTGAATTCTTCAGTGGCAATATTTAGCCAAACAATCAATAGTAACATTAAATGTCTGTTAGCCTTTTTAGTTTTTAAGCTTTAGAACTTTACAAATATCTGTTAGCTTTTAAGCAAAGAGAAAAACCTCAAACGACATTGACTAATAGGATTAATGTAGTCATTTCCTACACATACAGGATGGGCCATACCTCAGATAGATCATTCTCTCCACTGTCACTGGTCATCTTCATCAGGAATAACATAATGGACCCCTTTGTGGGACCCTCTAGACCTTGTCCTCAATGTGGATCAACAAGGGTAGGGAATGTTCCATCCTCCGAAGGGAGGTTGGATAACATACTCTGTCTACCACCTGAGGAAGATGGGTCCTGAAATTGGTGCAACCTGGAATGTTCCTACTTGTGACCATAGAATGCAACTCGGACCTAAAGAGATGCAGAGGTTACATAGGCTCCTATGCTAAATATGAGCCCCAGATGAAATCAATGGGGATTATAGTCAACAATATTTATACACTTTCCCCATATTTGGGAGCTACTCTCTTACTTGATATAGCTTTTCCAGCCATGACATCATCTCCCTAGACAATAATTTGGGTCCACTTGCATATTAGATGGCAGGCTCAGGCAAAAACTAGTAAAGCCATGGACTCCTTGGAATATACTTAAAAAAAGACCTATTAGTTATTTCCAAAACAAAGACCCCAAATCTGCATCTGCAATAATCCAGCCTTTATGTTCATGATTAGTCAACAATTTGATCTGCCTTATATCTTTACTCTTTTTCAGCCACCAGGTTCCAGATGCTTCCATGATGCCAACAGGACTTCCTAGGGCAGACTATTTCACCAATGTGTCCTGGAGCCCTGCTTCCCCAGAGCTCTGACCCACTACCCCACTATGTAAAGAGAGACACAGGCTGCGAGTATGGATAGACCCTTCAATGCCCATGCTCAGCAGGAAAGCAATTACATAATGATCCTGGGTCCATACTCCCAGAGGGATAAAGAATAGGAACACTATCAGAGAAGGGGATGATATATGGAGTTCTGGTGGTGGTAATTGTGTAGAATTATACCCCTCTTACCCTATTGTATTGTCAGTATTTCTATTTTATAAATAAAAAATATATATAGTCCTAAAAATATAAATAGTCCTGTCCCAAAAATATGTATTTTCTTCCTGTATTTTCCTTATGTGTTGCAGTTTTGCACACTAATCTTCTGTCTAGCAACAACTAATAGACAGAATTTCAGATAATAATTTTTAAAAAATATTTATTTATATGTGTGTGAGAGAGAGAAAGAGAGAGAGAGAGAGAGAGAGAGAACTAAATCAGGGCATCACTTCATGCTTGAGGGTCCAATGTTTAATCCACTCTACCATTTCCCAGTTCACTCAGTGTTTAATTTCTTTTAGTTTTTTAAGTACAATAACTAATTTAATAAATAAACTACATAATCCACCTGTACAATAGGGTATTATGCAAAGAGGCCCAAGAAATATTGTTGGAAATGTCAAACAATAAACTAAATAAAAACAGAATGCCATATATGTATGTATTTACTTTTTTAAACATGCATAGTCAGTGCTTCCAAGAATACCCAAATACCAGTGGTTGCAGGTTCTGATTTCCATGGAGATGTGACACATGATGAAGAAAGATAAAAAATCCAGTCAACCACTGCCCATTCTTCTGCATTAGAGATACACAAATGAAAATGTGCTGGGATGACAATAATGCTTATGTATTTAGGGTTTTCTGTATACCACACAATGCTTCAAATACTTCTCTTTTATGAATACTCTCAGCTAGGTACTAGATACGTTGCATGATCCTATGAGTAGTCAAATGTTCATCTTCATCTATCCCTGTGAAGATTCTTCAGCTTCAAATGTAAGTCATTAAAAGGTTACATAAGATTTAGTCTGAATCTACCTAAAAAGAAAAATCCAGAACTGACCCAGTGAAAATTAGTAACATGGCCTTGGGTTTAAATCTGTGGATAAAATTGTTTGGTTTCACATATGGAAATTTAGAGGAAATAATTATTTCTAGCCACACACACACACACACACACACACACACTGGAATAGTTCCTTTTTTTTTCCTTATGGAGGTTGTAAACAAAGATTTGGATTAAACATCTGCATTTATGTTCTGATAAAAAAAAGTTTATCTTAGAAGTATTAGAATATACTGACAAAAAATCTTTGAGAGTCTCTGTGCATAAAAGCTAGGAGATGATAGCTGCACATAAACATGTAATGGGATCTTCTGAACTCCTGTCTCTCTCAGAGGCAGCACATTTTTACTTGACAAAATATTCCTGTGACACCTGCTAAAACCAACTCTACTATCTATCAGATTCAGTTTACAAATATATGAAAGCTGTGGAAACCCTAGCTACCAGTAAAAACTTGAAAGTTCCACATGAAATAAAGTTATATATCTGGACATTACATGAAAAGTTAGATACAAATCACAATTTTAACATGAGAATTCTATATGTTGTATGTCCTACAATTAATTCAAATAGACAAAAATGTGCCACATATAAAAACTGAACAATTATGTCCATTTCTAGCTATAGTAGATTACACAAATCTTTCTCTGAAACAACAAGAAAAGGTCAGAAAGGCTTTACAAAATGAACTTAAGTTGTTAGAGAACTAAATGTTTAGGCTGCTAGGATTCAAGGGACCAAGATCCTGGAGTGGCAAAAAATATAGGGAAGCAAAAGTTATCTTTTGTAAATAGATTCTATATATTTTATGGAAATACAGAGAGAAAAAAGGGTCTAGACAATAATGATAAAATGTAGAACAATGCCTGAGAAATATATTACTAGATCTCAAGGATAACTTGTGAATTCATAACTACATATTTTTGGTAGAAATGGAAAAATGGGATAAATGGGTCAAAGATTTGTAGAGATACCATGTTTCTGACAAAATAAAAAAAGCAAAAAAATAGGAATTGTAGTCTATTAAATAAATGAATCTGTATATTTATACAGTTACTTTAGCAACAGTATTCAGTAAAAGTAATTCCACAGGATTATAAATTTGCTTTTGAACAATAAAGCAACACAACTTCTAAATATCTCAAAAGAAAAATATGTTCATCATATAGGGAGAACCGCTTCTCAAATGAGGCAGGAAAATGACTAAAAATGAAAGTCAAGACTGCCTAGTACATTTATAGTAAGATACCCCTCCCAATATGACTCTTATTTAGTACAAAAGAATACCACAGATTACAAGAATATCCTTGCGGGATATTTGTATGTGTGAACCTATATAGATAGCTATGAACTGATGGCTAGATGACATAGATAATTGGCAGATAGTAAGAAATATATATATATATATATGCATATGTATAGTAATATATATGTGGGCACATATTTGAAATATTGAATAATACATGATAAACTCTACTAGAAGATAGCATTAACAGTTTTATACATAAGCAACTAAAGTAAAAAATACTAACAGTAAAATTAGGAGTTAGGATATTGATTATTTGTACTGGTAAAATAAGCAAAGTGTTGAATTAATCAATGATTATTAAATGTATACTCACTTTTAAGCAATGAGGCATACTTTGTAATATTTGTGCATAATATTATGCTGCATAAAAATGCTTACACAGAGTGTGAAAGCTTGTACTTGAGTCCTGCTGCCCTATGGAAGCATCATGGGAAGTACTGAGATCATTGCATGGAAAGTGGATAGTGTTATAGCTTCACATATTATTCTCTCTTAAAAAATAAAGAAAAGTGGATGTGTAATGATACACATAGTAGTGTGGCACATTACCATGTGGGATGATCTGGGTTCAAGCCTCTGGTCCCAACTTGCAAGGGAGACGCTTCATGAGTGGTAGAATAGTGTTTTAGGTATTTCTCCTCTATGTCTCACTCTCTCACAAAAGAAAAATGAAAATAAATGAATAAATGAATAAATGGTCTGGAAGCAGTAAAGTTATGCAGTAACCAACCCCCAAAGATAAACCTAGTGCATACAAAAATAAAAACAGAAAAATGGCTCACTTGGATAGTATATTTCATTTTCCATGTTCAAAAACCCAGGTTCAAGCCCACCCAAACCACACATTGGGGTCAGCCCCAAGTAATGAACTTCAGATTATTACAAGGAATAAATGAAGATAACAAAGGAAAAGAAATAATAAATGGAAGGGAGATAAAGATGAAAGAGAAGAGAGAGAAAAAGAGAGGAAAAAGAAAAAGATAAAGAAAGAAAGAAAGAAAGAAGAGAAAGAAAGAAAGAAAGAAAAAAGAGAAAGAAAGAAAGAAAAAAGAGAAAGAAAGAAAAAAAGAGAAGAAGAGAACTGGGGAGACAGTATAAATGTTACGCAAAATTATTTTCATGTCTAAGGAATCAAAGATCTCAGGTTCAATACCTAATGCCACTAATAAGTCAGAGCTGAGCAGTACTCTGGGAGAAAATAAAAAGAAAGAAAGAAAAAAGAGAGAGAGAGGAAGTTTAAAATACATTTGGGGAGGTAGTTTAGGGACAGGAGTTAAGCCTCTGGTCTCCACCTGCAAAGGAAAGCTTCACAAGTGGTGAAGAAGTACTGCAGATGTCTCTCTGTTTCTCTTCCTATTTCCTATTTCCTCCCACTTTCTTCTCCATTTCTATCTCTATCAAATTAGTACACAAGTAAAATATTGATATAACGAAAGGTAAAAATTAATAGTTTCTGGTCTAACATCCAGGTCCTTGATCCATTTGGAGTTCACTTTTGTTTATGGTGAGATAAAGTGGTTCAGATGAATTCTTCTGCATGTTTCAGCCCAGTTTTCCCAGCAGCATTTATTGAAGAGAGCTTCCTTTCTCTACTCAATAATTTGGGCCCCTTTGTCAAAATTTAGATGTCCAGAGGTGGGGATTTTAGTTCTGGGATTTCAGTTCTGTTCCACTGGTCTGTGTACCTATTTTTGTTCCAGTACCAGGCTGTTTTGATTACGATGGTCTTATAGCATAGTTTGAGATCTGACAGTGTGATACTTCCATTTCTGCTTCTTTTCCTCAAGATTGTTTTGGTGATTGTTGGCATTTTCTGGTTCCAGATAAATGTAATTTTTGTCCTATTATCTTAAAGAAACTTGTTGGAATTTTGATGGGTATCACATTGAATTTTTATATGGCTCTGGGTAGAATATTCATTTTGATGATATTCATTCTTCCAATCCAGAAGCATGGGATATCTTTATATATAAGATATACATAAGACTAGAGATTAATAAGGAAAAAATATAAAGAGCTCTCTAAACTTAGCAACAAAAAAGTAAATGATTCCATCCAAAAATGGGCAGAGGATAAGAAGCGAATATTCTCGATAGAAGAGACCCAAAAGCCTAACAAACATATGAAAAATTGCTCCAGGTCACTGATGGTCAGAGAAACACAAATAAAGGCAACACTGAGATACAACCTCACTTCTGTGAGAATGACATACATCAAAAAGGACAGCAGCAACAAATGTTGGAGAGGTTGTGGGGACAAAGGAACTATCCTATACTGCTGGTAGGAATGTAAATTGGTCCAACCTCTGTGGAGAGAAGTCTGGAGAACTCTCATAAGGTTAGAAATAGACCTTGCATATGACCCAATCATTTCTCTCCTAGGGTTATATACTAAAGACTCCATAACACTCAACCAAAAAGACATGTGTATACCTAGGTTCATAGCAGCACAATTCGTAAAAGCTAAAACCTGGAAGTAAACCAGGTGCCAAACAACAGATGAATGGCTGAAGAAGCTGTGGTATATTTACACAATGAAGTACTACTCAACTATTAAGAACAATGAACCTATTTTCTCTGACCCATTTTGGATGGAGCTGGAAGGAATTATGTTAAGTGAGCTAAATCAGTAAGACAAAGATGAGTATGGGATGATCCCATTATAAACAGAAGTTGGGAAAGCAGAACAGAAAGGAAAACTCAAAGCAGAATCTGGCTGAGTTAATAGAGCACCAAAGTGAAAATCTCTGGGTGGAGGGAGAGGGTAGATTAGATATTCAGCTTCACTGGGGGTCACAGACCTGTGGTGGTAAGAATGGTATTAATATACACTCCTACTAGCTAACAGTCTCTGAAATAACTATTTAATTAAGATGAGAGAGGAGAAAAATGGACTGAACGTTTCAAACTTTTTCATGCACAGACCACAGCTTCCTTCAGTCTAAGCACTTAAGACTTTAAATTGGTAATCAGATTTAATTTTAACAGTGGGCTCAAATTGTTCATACATTTCTAATAATGATTTGTTTTTTGATGTGTTAAATCGCCATAAAGCTTAGACCAGGGAGAACAGAAGAAACCGGTGGGGTTACTTTATAAAATACAACTATATATAAATAGCATAAAAGGACATAAATTATGGTGAGGTCTTGTATGATAAGGCAAATCCTAACAATGGAATTTTCAAACTTAATCCAAGGGCTAAATAATTTGGCTATAGTAATAACTATCTATTGCTTTCTTAAACCCTATGATAGC
This sequence comes from Erinaceus europaeus, assembly GCF_950295315.1. Taxonomy (NCBI): domain Eukaryota; kingdom Metazoa; phylum Chordata; class Mammalia; order Eulipotyphla; family Erinaceidae; genus Erinaceus; species Erinaceus europaeus. The sequence goes on along the minus strand of NC_080178.1, from coordinate 38,403,488 downwards.
AGGAACCTTCCCCTTTCTCTATAAAGCCCATACATCTCCCAGTCCTGGAACCTCTAGTGCTAGGCTCACTTTCCTGCATGTAACTGGTACTATATTGGCTGATCCTAACCTAATCAATGCAACCAGTACCACATCAGCATGCTTAACTTTGGACTGTGTCCGGAGACATCAGGTGTGGAATATCAACCCTTCAGCTTCATTACTCTGCTGAAACCTTTCCTAGCTCATAGGACTCCTTAATTACATATCATGTGGTGCACTTCTTAACGAAACCTCAAAATCTAGGTATAGACCAGGGCCCACTGATATAGGGCATATGTACAAATATCCATAAATTAGGGAAAATATATACCTTAAAGCAAAAGAGCACAATAATTCGCAGTGAGTCAATAAAAGAAGCAAGCAATTAGAAAGACTTAAAAAGACATGGTAAAGTGCTTAATGAAAGTTTCTACTTCGACTTAGATACCCTCCTCACGTACCTCCTATTACATGTCCCTAAATTACTCCAAAGCTAACCTTGTCAGGTAAAGTAAGGACTATAAAAGCTGAATAAGGGCTAGAGACTGGCATACTTTAATGATGACTCTTTAGTCACTACCAGGCCACCCTATCACCTGGGGCCCTCTAGTCAGGGAGTCCTGGGATTTCCATATAGGCATGATGGGACTAAGTCTCTAACAGATCCCTCTCACCACTGACATTGGTAATCTCCATTAGGAAAAACAGTGGGCCCCTTTGTGGGCCTCTATAGTAGCCTGCCCTCAATGTGGCTCAATATGGTAGGGAATGTTCCATTCTCTTAAGGAAGGTTGGACAACATACTCTACCTACCACCAGAGGAAGGTTGGTCCTGTAATTAGTGCAGCCTGGAATGTTCCTAGCCATGATCACAGAATGTGAGCTCAGACTTACAGGGGTGCAGAGGTTACATAGGCTCCTATGCTGAATACGGGCCCCAGATTAAATCGATGGGGTTTGCAGTTAACAATATTTATACACTTTCCCCATATTTAGGAGCTACTCTCTTCCCTTATCCAGCGTTCTAGCCCTTTTTCCAGCCATGATAGCATCTCCCTAGACAATAACTTGGGTCCACCTGCATATTAGATATCAGGCGCAGGCAACAACTAATAATAATAATATCCCTTTGGAATATACCTAAAAGAGATCTACTATCTTTTACCAACACAGAGACCCAAACCTCATCTGCAGTATTATTGCCTTTAGGTTTATGATTAGTCAACAATTTGATCTGTTTTATATCTTTACTCGTTTTCAGCCACCAGGTGCCAGATGCTACTATGATACCAACCTGACTTCCCTGGGCAGATGATCTCACTATGTGTCTTAGAGCCCTGCCTACCCAGAACTCTGCCCCACTAGGGAAAGAGAGAGTCAGGCTGGGATTATGGATCAACCTGCCAATGCCCAAGTTCAGCAGAGAAGGAATTACAGAAGCCAGACCTGCCACCTTTTATACCCCATAATGTCTCTGGGTCCATACTCTCAGAGGGATAAAGAATAAGGAAACTATCAAGGGAGGGGATTGGATATGGAGCTCCTGGGGTTGGAATTTTGTGGAAATGTACCCCTTTTATTCTATAGTCTTGTCAATATTTCTGTTTTATAAATAAAAAGAAAAAAAAGAAAATTTTGTGTAAAAAACTTCCACCAATATGTTCTTGAAAGTGTTTGATATCTTTTAATCTAACATCCAAGTCTTTGATCCACTTGGAGTTTACTATTGTTTCTGGGAAATTTTAGTGGTTCAGTTTCATTCTGCATGGTTCAACCCATTATTTCCAACTACTTTTATTGTAGACTATCCTTTCTCCATTGAATAGTTTGGGCTCACTTGTCAAAAAATTAGATATCCATGATTCAGTGCATTGGTCTGAGCATGTAAAACTAAACTACACTCCTAATAAGTTATAAAAATCACTGTTTATTCAATATGTCAGAGGAAAAGCAGATTGGATATATCCCAAATCCATTAACTCCCTAGATTACAGTTCTGAGTATATATTCATTTATTCTAAGCACTTAATGTTTAAAATTTGTACACACAAAAATTTGCACACAAGCATTTTTAAAGATACCTTTTTATTTTCTTCCCCAAACGATGAGTTACCTATCTACAACATTAGACCAACTAGGTAAGAATCTTTAGTCCTATAATATCTAAAATATGCTTATTTGTAGATAATATTAAATGCATAAATCATGGTGAGGTCAAATATAGTACAGTAAATCCTAACCATGGGATTTTCAAAGTAAAACAAGCTCCCAAGTAACATCGTTATAATAATAACTATCTATTGCCTTCTTAAACTCTAAAATTGTAAGGGGCCTTTTTAAAGTCTGTATTTCATTTCTGAAACCTCTGGGACTTTGCTTGTATTTCGTGATGCCTCTCCTCTAGATCCCTTACCCTGTTATACTGCCTCTGCTGACCAATCAACTAAATCAACTCAACCAGTGTCACCATGCCACATGATGCTGTTATTGTCTTTTCATTTTGGATCATATCCAGAGATACCAAGCATGAGATATCAACCTTCAAACTCCAATAATCTGGTGAGACCTTTTCTAACAGGTGGGACTAGCTAGCTCCATTTCAAATGGCACACTCTCTTACAAAATTACAGATCCTAGATTACTAGCTCTAGATCCTAATTACTAGCTCTAGAGTAGTGTCTAGTGGACTATATACCTCAAAGTAAATGTGTTCAGTAGAAGAGAGAAGAAAACAAACAAACAAACAAACAACAAGGAAGGACACTCAGAAGTAGTGTGACTTAGAAAGGAAGAGAAAGGAAGAGAAGGCAGGACCCTAGGAAAACATGGCCAAATATATATAAATATAGATATCGTACAAATAATAGTCAACCTAAATCTGTGACCTTGGGAGAACTACTGCAGTTTCCAGTGGAAAAGATGGGGGCAGAGAACTCTGGTAGTGGGAACAGTATGGAATTATACCTCTGTTATCTCATAATTTTGTAAGTCAGTATTTAATTTCTAATAAAAGACTGGTAAAAGTAAAACAAATAGTTTTTAAATGATTTATATATTTATTTAAAAAGAACAAAATTATGTTATATGAATTTGAAGGGAAGAAGAGTGCTTAGGGAAGTCTGTCTTATGTAGAAAAATCCAAAGTTATAACACTGAAGAGTAAAGAAAGGATAGACAGAGTTTCATTTTTCCATTTGATATCGGCAATTTCAAGCTGAGTTTCATGTTTCCATTTGATATCTGCAATTTCAGTCTAAGAGGAACCATAGTAGTTCCCAAGTATCTGAGCTGTAGGTATAGGGCCTGAAACAAGCAGATGTGGACAAGGCATAGACTAAACTAGTATAGAAATAATGAAGGGGAGAAGTATGAGGGGGGATCCTCTCTGTTTTATTTCTGTTCTGGATCTGCATGTAATAGAGGGAAGAGGAGAATCACTCGGTTATGTTTGGGTGGAAAGGAATGTTTAGATAACTGGTCCCTGCTCCAGAAGAAGATCTCAAATCCTGTGTTCCTTTCTCTGCCTTGTGTTCTCTGATTCTCAGATGAACTTCTCTTCCCAAACCTGCACCAAACATATTAGTATCCCTTGGGGATTTGTCTCTAGTATATTTCTTTTATTTATTTATTTTTAAATTTATTTTTTATTTAAGAAAGGATAAATTAACAAAACCATAAGGTAGGAGGGGTACAACTCCACACAATTCCCACCACCCAATCTCCATATCCCCTCCCCATATCCCCTCCCCTGATAGCTTTTCCTTTCTCTATCCCTCTGGGAACATGAACCCAGGGTCATTGTAACTCTAGTATATTTCTAATGTATTCTCTAATATTTTTACCTGCACTTTTATATACAGTCTTTTTGTAAAAGACTGGGACTGTAACTGCTTTTTAAATTTTTTTTAGTCTAACCAATTCTTCAACTCTACCCTAAACAGTGGATCAGTATTCAATATTCTTGAGACAGCTGGATCTTAGGTGTGTCTCCAGTAGAATTTATTTAAAACTAAAACTTACTTCTATCATCACTGTTCTCACCACAAATGATTATCTCTGGAAACATGCTGCCATTCTTACCCTACTTGTTTAGACCAGGATCTTAGGGAAAGAGCACTGGTATTCTTTCTTATCGTGGATGTATTCCAGAGACAATTTTAAGATGACTTCATGTCCTTACTCTACTGGGAATAGATTCCTTCCCCAGTCACCATACTAGTGATGGATATTTATAGGTGATGGATATTTATTCATCCTTTCTTATTTATAATAGGTGGTACTGGTCTTTCAGTGAAATCTATAATACATATTTAATGCAATATTACATCTCCATTGAAATATTTTCTTTGATTTTCTTGCCTTTGAATGAAGTCCAAATTATTTAACAAACCACCTAAAATCCTTAGTGAAATTGCTTTCGTTCAATATTTCCTCTTCAGTCTCTTGTTATTTCTGTATGTTTTGATTTCTCTACATTATAATGGGGACACACACACACACACAGTAGTAACAATCATTCAAATTTGCCTACTTAGTTTGTATAGTTAGACCCTTCTTACCTTCATCTCACTTGCCTCTACTTGCTTTTCTGAGTTCTGTTAGTTCTTTCTTTTTAAAATCTTTTTGAATCCTAGTAATCTGAAAAAAATATGCATTGTTGTACTTTTTTGATTATTTCTGGGGTTTCACTGCTCTGGGATGACTTTTTCAGATAGAAAGGGAAAGTGACACTAAAGCAGTAAAGTGGTTTCAGTACCAAAACATAACAGGAACCCTCCTTGGTGAGATTGTGTGATATTTTGTCAAACACACTTTATTGTGTCTTTGTAATTCTATGTGTAATTCTCACTTAGCATGCATCAATTTGTGTTTTAATTATTTATGTGATTATCTGCTTTAGGGAATTTTAAAGATGGGTTTTAAAGATGGTGTTCTGATTTCATTGTTACTGAACTTAATGCATTGCATGCCCCCCACCCCCAAAAAACACCTAGGTACTTCATAGCATTGTATTAAAAGAGTGTAGTTGGGGAGTTGGGCTGTAGCGCAGCAGGTTAAGCGCAGGTGGCGCAAAGCACAAGGACCGGCATAAGGATCCCGGTTCGAACCCCGGCTCCCCACCTGCAGGGGAGTCGCTTCACAGGCAGTGAAGGAGGTCTGCAGGTGTCTATCTTTCCTCCTCTCTGTCTTCCCCTCCTCTCTCCATTTCTCTCTGTCCTATTCAACAATGATGACAACAACAATAATAACTACAACAATAAAACAACAAGGGCAACAAAAGGGAATAAATAAATAAAAATAAAATATTTAAAAAAAGAGTGTAGTTAGTGTTAAAAACAGAGTTTGCTGTGGAAAGGAAAAATATAGAGCCATTTTAAGTGGTTATAGATTTTGTGTAGACTGAGGCTTCTGGTCTTTGGGGAACTTCACAGGGGAGGCAATATGTTCAGTCTTCAATAAGATTAAAGCCTTCTTGGTTACTGATTCATGGAATAATTTAAAACTACCTCGGGTAATACAATGGCAATGAAACATACTCTGATGTACACTGGCTGTGGGGGTGGGTTGTAGCTGAGCATAGAAGATACTTAAAGGAGTAAGGCTAGTCAAATCAAACTTTAACAAATAAGGACACACTCAGTTCTTATTCATTGTTTTACTACTATTATTATTATTTTAATATTTATTTATTTATTCATTCCCTTTTGTTGCCCTTGTTGTAATTCAACTCTTCAACTAAAGGCAGCCACTTCCTTTCCAAATAACATAAGCATAAGGCTTTAAGGAAAATGTCCATTCTATTTTCATAATATTTTTCTTCATAACAATTTATGGTAATGATCTTCAGCAACAATGCCACCACAGGCAGATCTCTGAGGATTATTGTCCCCAAAAAGGAGTGCATTAATTTCATGCTATGGTTCATTAAGGGCATTGTCACTAGCCCCAGGAGGTATGGGACTTTGTGAGTTTCCAGATTACTTGGCTTTCATTTTTTTTTTTTTAAATCAAAAAGTCCCACAAAGTTGCAGTAGCAAAAACAGTACACAGTTTCACCATATGTAGTAAACAGTGTACATAATCATCTACTATTTCCTAGCATTTTATATTGCTTCTGTTAATTTTATTTATGAATTTAGCTTGTCAGACTAATTATTCCTACGTATAATGTGATAAACCATGCATGGAATTATCAGATTGAAGTCTATTAATTAGCATGTCCCTTGAAAGTACTAGTAGCCATTCAAAATACCTTAATAAGTCTTATTCCTTATCCTTTGAAAATTAGATTTCCATATAAATTAACTTATGACCAAAAATTGAAAAAGAGCTCTGTCCTTTCATGGAAAATCCAGTATCTAATGTAGATAAATTAAAATTGATTATGTAGAACAAAATCACTTAACTGTTAAATATATTTGATGAAACCTATGATGTACCAACCATTGGCCAAGGTATAAATGGTGGTGTTAGGAAATGAGAAAAGTGACTGTTTATTTACTTTTACCAGAGCATTGCTCAGTTCTGTATCATATTGGTGCTGGGGATTGAACCTTGGACATTTGATACCTCAGGTATAAAAATATTTTTGCATAATCATTATGTATCACCCTGTTACTTAGCTTTATGAAATTTTCTATAGAGAAACTAATCCATACATACACATACATATATAGTGACTAACATTAGATGCAAACAGGAGAAAATGTAGTAGATTAGAATGGCCAGATGTCATCCAGCACCAAGGAATACAGGCAAAGAGGTCCTGGAGTTTTTAGTTCAAAGCCATATATTTTTTTTCTCTCTTTTTTATTTATAAAGAGGAAATAATGACAAGACCATAGGATAAGACAGGTACATTTCCACACAATACCCACCCCCAGAACTCCATACCCAAACCCCTCCCTCGATAGCTTTTCTATTCTTTATCCCTCTGGGAGTATGGACCCAGGATCAGTGTGGGGTGCAGAAGGTGGAAGGTCTGGCTTCTGTAATTGCTTCTCTTCTGAAAATGGGCACTGGCATGTTGATCCATACTTCCACACTGTCTCTCTCTCCCTAGTGGGGCAGGGGTCTGGAGAGGTGGGACTCCAAGACACTTGGTGGGGTCCTCTGCCCAAGGAAGTTGGTTTGGTATCATGGTATCATTTGGAACCTGCTGGCCTCACTGGAGATTCACAGGTTAAAAGCAGCTTCCTTGCAGAGCTCACACTAGGTGTTGTCTCCAAGATGCCATCTTGGATCCACCCCAAAGACATACTTTTTAGACTATAATCTTAATTAAAGGAAACCTAATCTCAATTTCCTTCTTCATGCTAGGCATCATCACACATACTGGGAATCAAATCACCCATCCTTCAACAGTACATTATCCTTTGGCAAATAATAGAAATAGGAAAAAAGCTATAGTGGTGCTGGTGCAAATACTCATGGATATTTTGTAGCATGGAGTGAATTTAGTTCTGGTGGATAGCCCCTCAGTAAGGCTGAGAGCACATATAAAGGTTGAGAGCAAGCAGCAGAGTACTATGATTTGATTTATTTATTGCTACACTGATCCCTGTATATTATAGAAGAGACTTAAGAAGAATAGATTTATTACCCAGAATTTCAGATAGATGATTTAGAATATTTGGTCCTAATTTAATATTCACTTTTTTTTTGAGTAGCACTCAATTTTTTTTTTTTTTTTAGAAATTGTGTGAGTGCGGGATATAATATAAACCCTGAGCAGGGTAGGCAAAATGGCTTACATGGGATAGCAACTTCTCTGCCAAGGCTATGGTCCAGGTTTGAGCTCTGCCCCCACTGACTATAGGGAACTTCAATGTTGTGGTGTCTTTTCCTTTTTTCCTTTCCTTTGACTTTTTATTTGAGAAATTTGACTCATGTCCTGGGAAATGGTGTGATGGATAAAGCACTGGGCTTTCAAACATGAGACCCTGAATTTTATTCATGGCATCACCTGTGGCAGAGTAATCTTCCCTCACATAAATAAACTAATTAAATTATATTTTATAAAAATTTGACAGGATAATCAAGCTATTTTGACAAAACAAAAATCACATTAATCATTTTATTACATATATATTGCAATTAAACTTTTTTATTGAGATGGGAATAAGAGATATATAGGGAGAGAGAAAGATACCTGCAGCATATCTTCAACTGCTCATGAAGCCTTCCCCCTTCAGGTGATAATGAACCCATCCTTTCATCCTGATCCTTGCACAGAGTGCCATGTTTGCTCAACCAAGTGGGTAACCAACCAGCAGATTTGCAGTGCTATTCCCACCCATATTGCTTTAATCTCCCTTTTATTTAATTTTAATTATATTTATTTATTTATTGGATATATAGAGCTAGAAATCAAATGGGAAGGGGGAGATACAGAAGGAGAGAGATAGAATGACACTTGCAGCACTGCTTTACCACTTGTGAAGTCTTCCCTCTGCAAGTGAGTACTGGGGGCTTGAATCTGTATCCTTGAGCCCTGTACCATGTGTGCTCAACCAGTTTCTCTCTCTCTCTCTCTCATCTCTTTTTTTTTTCAGTGTTGGACACTCATGCATGCACAACTTCCATAATAGCAGATCAAAATTTTCATTCTTTCTATTTCAGAGAATGAAAGGAGAGATACCACAACACAGTACTAGAACTACTCCTCTGTGCTGCTGCTAGGACTCACCCCTAGGGTGAGCATAGGGTAGAGGACATGTCATTTTGTGCCAACTGCATTAAAGGTCACTAAAAGAGGATAATTTTTTTAATTCATTCATTTTATTATGAGAGGTTGAGAGAGCATCACTAAATTCTAGAATATGGTGGGGCTGGAAGTTGAATTGAAACTGTGACCTCTGGGGCTTAGATAAACAAGCTATTGCTCTAACAGGCAGAGCTATCTCCCTGACAGTCTTTATTCTTTTATGAATTTGATATAATTCATGAATTTTATGAAAAAGGTGAATGAAAAGTACAGTAGGGAGGATGACACATCTAGGAGAATATACACATTAACATATAAGAAGTTCAGGAACCCTGTTCCTACCTGCATGGGTTAAGCTTCATTAGTGGTGAAACAGTGTGGCAGGTGTCTTTTTATCTCTCTATATTCCCCTCACTTTTCACTTATCTATTTATTCTGTCTTTATCAAAAAAAAAAAAAGAAAAAGTAGAAGAAAAGAAAAAAAAAGAAGAAAGAAAGCTAAATGGCTGCCTGGAGTATGTACTCATTGTGCAGGCACCTAGACCTAATGATAATGCTGGTGGCAAAATAAACAAATAAAAATTGCAATTTATTTAAAAGAAGTCATTACTGATGACTCAGCATGTCTTGGCATGAAAAAACTAAGAAAATTGCCATTTTTGAACATGTTACCACTTTGAGTACTGAGGCAACTAACAAGACTGTTTACTGCACTCAGGGATATGCCACTCTAGACATAGCTACAGGGTTTTTTTTGTATGGTGTGGCAATGTTCTTTTCTTTATCTAGGTGGGAGCTGAGGTGAGAGGCACCATGAAGGGTTTCTAGGCATCAGAAATGCCATGCTCATAGTCATGTCAAAACATGCTATATGACAAACACTATTAGACTAGCTTTAATTAAAAATACTTAGTACCGGTCATCTGTTGATGAGCATTTAAGCTACTCTTTGGTTCTTGTGAATAACATAGCTATACACATAGGGGTGCACACATATTTGTGTTTCAATGTTCTTTGTTAAATGTTATTCCAAATTTGTTTTAAGGTTCTTTGGATGAATGCCAAAGAGTGGTCTGTATCACAATGTATTTTCATTTTTATTTTATGTATCTATGTATGTATATATGTATGTATCTTTGTATCTATCTATCTATCTATCTACCAGCAGGTCCCCTTTACATTGTTATTTGTTAAAGAATTATCCATGCTGTTCTCCACAATTGTTACACTGGTTTGTATTTCTACCAGTCATGTAATGGAGTTCCTCTTTCTTCACATCCCTACTAATAATTATTATTTTCAGTTTTGTTAATGACAAATGACAATTACTGGATAAAGAAGCTATGGCATATATACTCAAAAAGAAGATATTGTGTACTTTGGGACAAACTAGGTGAAAGTGAGGTGATTATACTTAGTGGATTAGGAAGATATAGGATAAATACTGGGTCATTCTACTCATATGTGCGGTATAGAATTGAAACACATGAGTGTGGGAAGAGTAGTTATGCCACCTTTAAGATCTTGGAAGAAATATGGTGTTTAACATTGAATAGTGTGTGTGTGTGTGTGTGTGTGTGTGTGTGTGTGTGTGTGTGTTGGCAGCTGAATATCATAAGAATATTGATTATTTGCTATCTACAGACGGCATCTAGATTCTCTGACTTCTGGTACCCTTGTCTTTAAACTGAGCCTGAAGAGCTCAATAAATGGTTCATTACATTCAATAAATGATAACTATGAGACGATGTCTACTACCAGATAGATGGGGTTGGGTGGGATTGTACTGAATCGTAACATTTCCCTTCACAAAGTAATTTGGGATTTTGTTCCACTACCTATTTCTTTCTCTTATCAATTTGTTGAGGTCCAATTCCTTTGTTAATGGTATTTCTTGAAATAAAATAGATCTAGACACACCTTTGTTATTTTTAATTTCAAGGTAGTTAATATAGCATATTTGTTATAGCCTCACTCTCCACAAAGAGTCTAATATATGGTGTCTACACATGACATATATGGATGACTGTAGCCAATAATATATTTCATAATCAACTAGTTGAAGCTGAAAAATGCATTCATTTTCCCTAGCTGCAGAATTTCAGTTCTGTTACCATTATTGATCACTTGGTCTGGTGATTTGTCTACTAGACATGAGGAAGAATGGTCTCTAATTTGTAGTCTATGTATTTCTGTAGAAGGAGAGCATATGGTTTTTCTAGAGCCAATGGGAGACACAGCACAACAAGCTTCATGGCACACAGATGTGCAGGAAAGTACTCAGAGATATATAAGCTCAAATGGTTTATGTGTGTATGTGAATGTCTGAGGGTAGTAGGGAGGCATGCATGCATTTTTAAGCACACCCATCCCAACACATTTGACTGTTCTTTCATGAGTTGAGAATGATGAGATTGAAAAATTGAAAAATCCCCCTGTAAAGGGCAGATTTGCTTGACGGTCTAAATGCTGTTAAATGCACGATTAAACCATCAGCAGACCTTCAGAATTTTGAAGACATGTTGAAGACATTCAGGAATGTGCTTTCTTGGTGTCTTAGCAATGTTGTAAGCATTTCAATTAGATCATATAAAGATGAATGTTTATGGCTACAGAAAGGCATGCTTTTAGACTATTTTTTAATATTTATTTTATTTAATTTATTCTCTTTTGTTGCCCTTGCTGTCTTATTGTTGTAGTTATTATTGTTGTTGTCATTGTTGCATAGGACAGAGAGAAATGGAGAGAGGAGGGGAAGACAGAGAGGAGGAGAGAAAGATAGACACCTTCAGATCTGCTCTACCGCCTGTGAAGCAACTCCCCTGCAGGTGGGGAGTCGGGACTCGAACCGGGATCCTTATGCCGGTCCTTGTGCTTTGCGCCACCTGCGCTTAATGCGCTGCGCTACAGCCCAACTCCCTAGACTATTTTTTAATTACATATGATGATAGGGAAAGATGAACAACTTATCCAGCTATTAAATGTGCTAGAATCCTCAAAAGCATCTTTCACAGTTTTTTTTTCCTCCTTTTTTTCCCAGGGAAAGGCTTACACATGAACAATTTCACTAGTCTGGGATGCTTTTCATTCAAAATCAAAGAGAGGAAGAGAGGGAATGACCACAGCACCAGAATCTCTTCTTGACCCATACCTATGGGGTACCAGGCCTCATACATGGCAATGCAGGCATCCCACCAGTGAGATATCTCTCTGGCTATGGCAAACTACCATCTTCAATTGGAAATGTTTTTACTCTTTCTGATAAAACACATGCTTTTAAATGAGCTTTTGACTTAACCACATGAACCTTGACTTTATGCAATTGGATGACTTGAGTTTAAAGAATTCAGATATATGCCTGGGACAAGGCTAGGGAACTGGGAGACTTTGGTTCATCATTGCCTTGTAAGTGTTATACAGGACAAGAAAGAATACTGCAGTAATGATATCTCATGTTTCTTCATTTCTATCAAGTCTGTTTCTCAGCAGTAGAACAAAAATAACTTTAAAACATTTTAGAAATGATTAAGGAGCTGGGCTGTGGAATGCCTAGTTGAGCTCACACATTACTATGTGCAAGGAGCTAGGCTCAAGCCACCAATCCTCACTTGTAGGGGAGAGGAAAAAGCAGTACTACAATTCTCTCTCTCTTCCTCCCTCTCTCTCTCTCTCTCTCTCTCACTCTCTCTCTCCTCCTCCTCCTCCTCCTCCTCTTCCTCCTCCCTCCTTCCCTCCCTCCCCTTTACATTTCAATTTCTGTCTATATCTAATAAAATAAAAATAAATAAAATATTTTAAAAAGAGAAATGATTAGGTAACATAAACATGAAATTATACTAAGTACTAGACAAGAAAGGGAAACCATAAGGTGAAAGCTGGATTGGATGTGATGTATTGAATCAAACCAAAGGACTTTGGGGATGTAGGGGCATTGGGGTCCTGGTGTATGATGGGGGAGATAGACCTAGGCTGGTGAAGGGAAAGCATTTTGCAAACACCTATTTGTACCCATTATACCTATTTGTATCTGTTGTGTTGTACCTGTAGAGTTGTATCTCTGTGTTAATGATTATATTATAAAACAATTAACACCCAATAAAGTAGAAAAATCCTATGTATTTTTTTGTTAGTGATTTATCACTTTTTTTTTAAAATTTTAGGACTCCAGAGGTATCATTTTATGCCCTCACTTGGGTATGTTTGTTACCACACCCCCACCAAATAGGGGAACCTCAAGACTCCAGTGAGCACCCTAGTTCTCAAAAAGTCCAAGGAAGAATTAAGTTACTATATTTTTAGTTTTTTATTTACAAAATTGTAAGATAATAGGGGTATAATTCCACATCATATCCACCATCAGAGTTCTGTATCCCCAATGCCCTCTAGTGAAAACTACAGTTGTTCTCCCAAGGTTTGGATTGACTATATATTTATATCTGCCCATCTTGTTGTTAAAATTCGGAGGCTCTAGCTGGCCGGGCTAGCTTCACGGGTGGGTAACAGAGATGACCAGAGACATACGGCTGGGCAGGGAAGCTGTATTTCTTTATTCAGGAACAACGATTTATAAAATAAGACAAACTAATCACCAAACAGAACTCTGCTGCCTCTTTCCCCCATGGCGCCGCCAAACACTCTCTCCAACTCTGGAACTCTGGAACTCTGGAACCCTCTCATGGTTCCTTGGGGCGGGGCCAAGCAGGCCACGAAACTAGCAGGACTGATCCAATTTTCTTGGCAGGGGGAGAGCTAGAACAACCTAATATAAAGCATACAACAATTCCCCCTTTTCTTTTTAACTAAGTGACTACAGTATCAAGGGTGTGGGGTGAACAGAAACCTATATCGTACAGGCATTTTTTTAAAAAAGAAACTGGCACAAACATGGAGAAACATGTAAGCAAGTAACAAGAACCAGTGTGCTGCCAAGGGAAGGGCTGAGGGGGCCATATTTTGCCTCTGTGGGCAAAACTTTATCAGCTTAAAAAAAACATTTCTTGCCTCTGGGGGGCGTACTTTACAGGCATTTGCATGAGGGTGGGGAACGGCCTAGAGTCCCAAAGGCAGTTGGCTGCAATTTACTTACTATGAAACAAAATTTTTTATTAGCATATCCACAGCACAATCTAAAATTTCTAATAAAGAAGGAATTTGAGACTTTTACATATCAACAACGTCTTTTTAACCTTTTGTTACACCCATTCAAGATGGAGACACACCCTAGGTGTGCGCAGGAAAGAAAACCTCAGGCATAAGAATAATTAGCATAGCCATTGTGTAATCTACCAATTCTAATAGAGAAGGTAATGGAGAGTTTTACATATCAACAAGTCTATTTAACCTTTTGTTTAGACCAACTTAGTTAAAATATATTGATTGTTAACTAATTTTTACCTCAGACTTTAAATGTAAGTTAATTTTATCTTTATGATAATTACGTTGAGAACCTTTTTCATTTAACTTTGACTAGTAAGAATTTAGCCTTAAAGTTACTGTTTACCAAACTTTAAACACACACATAAACATGGTCATTAATACACAAGGAGAGAAATCTTTGTTACGAAGACATGTCATTTCAAACACGAATTTAGATATGTACTGTCTTAGTTGTTGGGGGGGTGCGTTGTCCAGTGGTGGTCTCTTGGGCAGCTTCACTTCTAGGAATTGCAGGTTGCGATCTCTGTACAAATCTCTGCGTACTCCAGCTTGTCTGCCTTCAGACCGGACCAGCAGCTGGAGATCTCGTGTGCCCAGTTTCGGCAGGGAGCCCGGGGATTCAGAAGGTCCGGGATCATTCCAGAATTCATAGCACAAGGGCGGGCGGGCCAGCCTTGTAGAAGGCGTGGGCCTAGGTACCCAGGGGTGGCGGCCATGATAGGCCACCGCGGCCCTGCCCCATGGCCCTGTCATGTCTGCTGCCCTGCTCGCAGTGGCCAAGCAGCATGGATGGATCACACGTCCAGTGCCCTGGGCCACGCGGTGGAGAGCAGGCTCCTGTGGGCTGGCCTGCGTGCTGGCATTGGGCTCTTGCGTGGTGGCATCAGGCTCCTGCGTGTTGGCATCGGGCTCCTGTGTGGTGGCGTCGGCCTCCTGTGGGCTGCGGGGCTGCGGGGCTGTGGGCGCGGTGCGCGGGGTTGAATGGGCACAGCCGGCTGGCTGGCTGTTTAACCAGGTAGAAACAGCAGCTCCGCGCCTTGCCTCCCACCCGCTGGCTCCTCCTGCTGGCTGTTCTGAGTTCGGCTGAGTGAGTGGAAACCACAGAGTGGTCAAGAGATAAATGTTCCAGAAACAGCAAAACAGTCTCGTGAAGAAAGAGCAGAGGCCTTTGGAGATCTCTTCACAAGCAGAAGAGAAGGCCATAGTACATAGGTAGCCAAATTGTCTTCACTTATCTGAGAGATGCGCAGGTCAGGTCCACGTGGGCGCCATTTGTTGTTAAAATTTGGAGGCTCCAGCTGGCTGGGCTAGCTTCACGGGCGTGTAACAGAGACGACCAGAGACGTATGGCTAGGCAGGGAAGCTGTATTTCTTTATTCAGGAACAACAATTCATAAACTAAACCAAACTAATCACCAAACAGAACTCTGCTGCCTCTTTCCCCCGTGGCAGTGCCAAGCACTCTCGAACTCTGGAACTCTGGGTAACAGAGACGACCAGAGACGTACGGCTAGGCAGGGAAGCTGTATTTCTTTATTCAGGAACAACGATTTATAAACTAAGACAAACTAATCACCAAACAGAACTCTGCTGCCTCTTTCCCCCGGGGCGCCACCAAACACTCTCTCCAACTCTGGAACTCTGGAACTCTGGAACCCTCTCGGGGTTCCTTGGGGCGGGTCCAAGCGGGCCCGCGAAACTAGCAGGACTGATTCTTCAATTTTCTTGGCAGGGGGAGAGCTAGAACAACCTAATGTAAAGCATACAACACATCTATATTATTTTTGCCAAGTTTTATTAAATTCTATGGCCTTGCTGTCACTTCCTTTTTAAGTCACATGTACACCTATTACTACTTCCAAGTGTCCTTCCCTCTTTTTCTCCCTCTCAGATAAGAGAAAAAGTGCCTGACTGCCTCTGGTGTTTTCCAGATTCTTTACTCTGCCGGTGATGGTATAAAAACAAAGATTCCTGGTGACAAACATTTCTGATCCAGTGGAACTGGAATTCAGAGCCTTCTGGTCATCTTCACCTAACATGCAACTCCTCTGAAAATATGCACCAAATTTTTTGGGGGTGCAAAACAGACGAGTTCTGGCTTCTATAAGTGCTTGCATGGGATGTGGACACTGGCCATTCAATACATACCCTGGACTGTCCCTATCTTTCCCTAGTAGGGTAGGACTCTGCAGAGGTGAGGTTCTGGGACAAGATGGCGAGGTCTCCAGTCTCTGGAGAAAACGATGGAATCATAGTAACATCTGAAACTTGGTAGTTGAGGCTATAATACTTCTGCAGATATCTCAGCTGTAGTTTTATGAGGTATTCTAAATTTAATATTAGTCAATCATGCAGGAAGAGAGTGTCCTTGTCCACTCTTAATCCATTGCCATGCTTCCAGGAAATCTCCCATTACTTTTTATACTTTTTTTTTGCTTCGGTTATTTATACTTCACATATGAGCAATAGTTGTATTTCATCTCTATGCTATTTAATTTAGAATAATTGCCACCAGATCCATCCATTTTGTTCCAAATAAGAATCCCATGCTTTTTTTGTTTGTTTGTTTGTTCTACAGAGATGTGTTCCATTGAATATACATTTTGTATTCAATGAACCAAACATCTTTGAACATTTAGAGAGCACCCATATCTTGATCTTGGTACTGTGAATAGTGTAGCTATGACCATAGATTCATCCTTTCAAATCAGCGATTTTTCAAATTTGGCAAGGAAAGAATCATATATTTTTCTTATTCAACTATAATTAAAAAATGTATTTCTAGGGGCCAGGCAGTGGCTCACTTTGTTAAGCACACACATCATATAGCACAAGGACCCAGGCTCAAGCACCTAGTCCCCATATGCAAATTCACAGCTACTAGCAGATTTTTTCCCCATTCTTCTTACTTCATATAGAAACAAGAGAGGTGAGGAGAGGTACCACTTTACTAGAGCCTCCCCTGGTGCAGTACTACTCCAATGTGGAGTCAGGACCTGGACATAAGCTGTATGTATGGAGAAGTATGCACACTACCAGTTGAGTTATTTCATATTTCAAGGCCAGTGTTTTAAAATGAAATATCTATGTTCATTTTTAAAGAAATACCTTCAAGATCCCAAATAATTCTACCTTTCTCATCACCAAAGAAGTGCTGATATGATACTAACATTTTGTCTGTAGTTAAACTCCCTTTGGAATGTCTTATTTTTCCCCTATGCCTTATGATTTGAATGGTTCTGAGAGAATATTTATAATCTTAGTTATGAAGAAATCAGCATATATTTTCATAAATTCTCTTACTGAAATGATGGATGCTTTAGATATTACATCACACATTTCCCCTTCTGTGTGGCATGCATTTAGATACATAGATCTTTGTGAAAACACCTTGGTGCTCCATGCTAGGCATTCCAGCATTCAATTCTGACATTTAATATGTTATCATATAGTTACAATGGTAATGTAACATTTCTGAAGCTCCATTCCTTAAAACACTTCTCTGATTTTCAGCTAACTTCTCTAAAAACTGTTTTATGCTTGGACCTGTCTCAAAGAGTGATTGTGAGGCTGACATAGATACTATTTAAAAGGGTAGCCTAGAAAAATAGCTTACTTGGATAGTGCACTGCTTTGGCATGCACTTATGTGATACAGGTTTAAGGCCAGCCACCACAGGCTGGAGGAAGTTTTGGTGCAGCAGGCATTATATATGGCTTTAAATGAAAGAAACTGAATAACTTTGTCATAACATTTACCCTCAAACTTCTGAAATGGTATGGCTAAATTTTGTACCTAGTGAGATTGTATAATTTTAAAAGGCTCCAGAGGGACTAGGTGGTGTGACACTTGGTAAAGCACACACATTACTATGCACAAAGACCTAGGTTTAAGTCCTTGGTCCCCATCTGCAGTGGGGAAACTTCATGGAAGTAATGTTGCAGGTCTCTCTTTCTCTCGTCTGTCTCTATGCCCTTCTCAATTTTTCTCTGTCTTATAAAATATATAAATCCATACATATGTAAATACATAAATAAAATTTAAAAACAAAAGGCTCCAGAGAACATGATATTGTATCTCCTTGTATGTGATTTCACCTTAAAGTACATACAGTCTCTGCCAGCAGTGATTTAAGCACTTAATTTTACTTCTCTTATTGGATGGGCACAAGAGCTGGTCCGGCATATAATTGATGTCTCATGTGCATGCAGCATGGAGTCTCTATAATTGCTGTACATAGCATGCTTATTAAATGCTCATCATGGAATGGGATCTTAAGTCAGCAACATTATTTCAAGCACAGCTGCATCCAAGTGATTCTTTCCCCAAGGAAGGACACATTTGATGTCCCCCACAGTTGCGTGAATTCAGAAAATGAGGAGATGCTGATAGAAGGAAACTTTGCTCCATGGGAGAGCTGCTTTGTGATAAACTCTATATTAAACCACAGGTGATATTCTGTGATTACAGATGGATGTGTCTTTGTGTAGGTGCTCAGGGCACCACTTATGGTTTAGGTCTCAGGGCTTGGATAGCATTTTTCAGGTGTCCACCTATTACTCAATAGCACAGCATGATATGCAGTCCATGGGTATCTGTCACAGTCATGTGACATTTTGATCCTGTTGGGATAAAGGTCCATATGAAGCAGTATAGTGTCCACTGAAGAGACACTGTAGCCTGCTGTTACCCCAGAATCATGAACTGTATGAGATGCCATGTGAAATTAAATGTTCCTGGCCAACAGAGTTTTCATAACTTTCATCAGTTTCTTACAGGATTTGCAATGTAGAAGTATTTTGCTAATCAGTACTCTAAATTCATGAAGTCATCTTTATAAGAAAGCACAATCATCAAATATTAGGAAATTTTTATCTGTGGAGATCTTCTTTTGATGAGTACTAAAACTTTGGCAATTTACATCTGTATATCAATATGCATATATTCATATGCATATATGGTACATTATGTCAAATTATACTGCTGCACAACTTAAATGAACAGGACACCATATGTGATGATTATCAACTTAGAAAACAACAAATTTTCCTTATATCCTTTGTGTCTTCCTTGACTCTAGTTCTATTTAGTTATGCTATTCCTAGATCTAAAAAGTTACTCACAGAAGTCAGGAGGTGGTATATCCACTTGAGAACATATATTACTGTGGACAAAGACCCGTGTTCAAGCCCCTGAATCCCACCTGCAAGTGGCAAGATTTATCTATGTATCTATCATCTATCTACCCATTTCTCTCTTCCCCTCAATTTTTCTGTCTCAATCCACAGTAAATAATTAAATACATCTTTTTTAAAAGTCACCCACAATACTGATAGTTCTGTATAATTTTTTTTTCTTCCTAGAGCAATCCTCTAATCTGGTTTTTGAGTTGGGGTTTAAACCTAGGGCTTCAAAATCTCAGACAAAAAGTTTTTGTGTGACATTATTAAATACTTTTTCAATCTTTCTTCTCTAGTTATATCCAGGTCTTACCTAGGCTTTTACCATCCACCACCAGAAAAGCTGCAATATATCCTAACTCTGCTAACATCAGTCATGGTCTAATGCAAAATGAATCCATGAACAGGACAAGTTGATAGTCTTTAAAAAAATTTTTTTTAATTTATTTCTTTATTGGGGAATTAATGTTTTATATTCAACAGTAAATACGCTAGTTTGTACATGCATAACATTCCCCAGTTTCCCATTTAACAATACAACCCCCACTAAAATTTTTTATTTATTTATTTATTTCCTTTTGTTGCCCTTTTTATTGTTGTTGTTGGATAGGACAGAAATGGAGAGAGGAGGGGAAGACAGAGAGGGGGAGAGAAAAACACCTGCAGCCCCGCTTCACTGCCTGTGAAACAACTCCCCTGCAGGTGGGGAGCCAGGGCTCGAATTGGGACCCTTACACAGGTCCTTATGTTTTGCACTTAACCTTCTGTGCTACCGCCTGACTCCCTGGTAATCTTCAATTTCTCTTGGAATAAAGACAAAATTCCTGAGCATGACCCAATGGCCCGGACCTTACTATGTTGTACACTTTCATTTGTTTGCTGCACTCCAGCCAGAATAAATGTATGATCCTTTCTATATGTCAGTCTTCTTCACCTAATGATCTCAGCATGCATTGCTCCCTTTGCACAAGTTTTTTTTTTTATTTTAGTTCATCCAGTCAACTTTATTTATGTTTTCAATCTCCAGGTAGTAGACATTACATTGACAGAATCCTATATGACCTCCATGCTTAAGTCGAGTCCATGATTTTCTAAGTCACAGAATCACATTTCTCAGTTTCAGACCATATTGTAGGTTTCTATTTGTTTTATGATTCTTTGACACAACTGAGTATTTTCACTTGTACTGCAGGGCCTGAGAAAGTAGATGCTACCTCACTGGATTGTCCATTCTGAATTTTACAGGTCAGAGAAGAGGCACAGGTGAGTATTTGAATTCTAAAATTATTAAGAGGCACAGATCTGGGGTCTTTGGTGTAATGAGCAAAGAGAAGTGTTCTAATCATTTCCTTTTCTTCTAGTTTTGAGATCTGGGGTTTCTTTCCTATGAATGGCCTTTATCACTGGGTAAGAAGTATTGTTACTTTACTATTTACAAATACTGAAAACTTAAATTTAGTAGGGGAAGCCTATCCAATGATTTCTATCTTAAAGGGGACAACAATTTATTTCAACTGAAACCAGCTGAATTCCATATTTAGATTTTTCTACTTCTGACCACAGAGAGAAGATTGGGGTGCTCTCCCCTGGTACCTCCTCATTATTTTATACATTCCAAAATAAGATCACTAAGGCACATAATTAAAGAGAAACATACCTTTATGTTGAGCCAAAATAGCCTCTTTTTATCTGATAGGCTGTTGAATACTGATAACTGTAATTCCTGTCTAAGAAACTTGTGATCTATATAACTACCTGTAATATATGGTAGAAGCATCATTGGTATTACCTGAAAACACCCCATCCCCAGTATGTGCTGCTCTTAAGCATGGGAGGAAGAAATATCACTCTGCTCTTTTGTTTTCTAGCCTGCCACAGGAGAAAACCAAATTTGCATGATTTAGTGCACCTCTGCAACTGTACTAGACCTTTTCTTTCTGTTAATATCATGGACATACCTCATACTTTGGAAAAAAGTAAATAGGAAGAAGACAAACAACTCTGGTACAATATAAATATAAAGACTTTAAGATGAGAAGAATGTTCAAATGACAAATTTGAAGAAAGGCAGTTACTTAACAGTAACCTTTCAAATAACTTTCATTTCTTGAGCTTGCTTTTATCTGTAAATATGTATGACCACTTTCACCACAAGGATTCAGCAACTATGTCAGACAGTGCATATAAAAGATCTTCACACATGCAACCTCATACATAATAGAAGGTCAGAGATGAGCAAATGATTCTCTTTTCACAAAAAAATATTTTAAGATTTACATGAGAAAATCAGTTCTTTCTCGATTCAACTTTATAATTATAGAAATGATAAAGACTAGTTTTCCTGGTTCTGTTGTAGATCATATACAGATGTTTCAGGAGTATCATTTGACTTGCTCACAAAATCTCCCTTACTTATTCAAACTAAAAGATATTAATTTCACATTTTAATTTGAGATATATAAATACATGGAAACGCTTGTCCTTAGAGATATTATGGAAAATGAAAACACACAGAAAATGTTAACAGACTTCATGAATACCAGTTTTCACAATTACAGTTACATTTACATTTTTGTGACATGTGACTTACATTTAAAAAAATATTTATATAAAGGAAACAATGACAAAAAACATAAGAGGGGTACAACTGCACACAACTCCCACCACCAGAACTCCATACCCCTCCCCTCCATATCCCATAGCTTTCCTATTCTTTATTTCTCTGGGAGTATGGACCTAGGGTCATTATGGGGTGCGGGAGGTGGAAGGTCTGCCTTCTGTAATTGCTTCCCCAAGCTTTGTTAATGAATAAAATTTCTGTCTTGGAAAAAAGTCTAAGATACTCTGAGGTAGAAAGAAGAAAGAAGATACCTGATCAAGTTACCCAAAGAGAAGCACTTGATTATCTGAAAGGACTAGTGATGGACTAAAGAGGGAAATAACTGACAATAAAGATTTGTGCAAAGACATCAATAGAGGTAAATCTGGGCTTCTAGGAACACTTTGTGTGAGAGTACCTTGGAGACAGATCATGAGTTCAAGTGTTAGTCAGCAGTCACTCAGGTCATACAGAGTAAGACTATGTGACCTTATCTGACAATAGGTCAGTTTGCTTGTCAACTGTAGCAGCACGGACAGATTTTCCTGACCCACTGGCAGAGAAGGAAGAGGGTAACTGCCATGATGATCCTTCTTGGAGAGGAAATCCAAATGCAGTTTTCTGGAATGAGGTGAAGTTATATGTATGGATTAGTGTAATAATTCTGATAAAAATAAAGCATTATGTATATTAACATTGTAATAACCTTTTAAAAAAAATCCAGGGACCTCAGATGATGAAAATAGGGGAAGGGGCAGGGCATCTGGTTGAGTGTATTTGTTGACATGCACAAGAATCAGCTTCAAGCCTCCAAGTTTCCACCTGTAGGGGGGAAGCTTTGCAAGTAGTGCTGCAGGTGTCTCTCTTATTCTTTCCCTCTTTATCTTACTCTCTTCTCTCAGTTTCTGTCTACCAACTGAAAAGGAATAAAAAGGAAAAAAAAAGCATAATGCTCATGGACCAGCTTAAGGATCTCAGTTCGATCTCCCGGCTCCCCACCTGTCAGGGAGTCGCTTCACAGGCAGTGAAGCAGGTCTGCAGGTCTGCAGGTCTTTCTCTCCCCGTCTCTGTATTCCCCTCCTCTCCATTTTTCTCTGTCATATTCAACAATGATGACAACAATAACTACAACAACAATAAACAAGGGGAAAAAAAGTAAGTTGGGTGTGGCTGTCTATCTTATCTGGTTGGATGCACAGGTTAGCATGTCTAAATAATCAGGTTTAAGCCCCTGGTCCCTACCACTTTCAGCATTGAAATTTCATGAGTAGTTGAGCAGTACTGCAAACTTCTCTTCTCTTTTCCTTTGCCTCTCAGTTTTTCTTTCACCTTCTATCAGAAATAAAGAAATGGTTATTGGGAATGGTGGAGCTGTGCAGGCTCTGAGCCCCATTGATAATACTGGTGACAGAGTAAAAAAAAATAGACAGTGGAATATGGCAGGGATGGAAGCTATAGCTAAATAAACAATAACATTAAATTTGATCAAGAGAGGCTCTGGCAAAATGAATCTGTAGATGGTTCTGATAGGGGATCTGCTTTATGTTATAAAATTTGGCATTGGATGAGGCCGCAACTGAAACTCTTTCTGGATTCTATCCATGGTCTAGAACCATCTTCAGTAAATACTCTCACTCAGAAATGGTCCTTTTCTTTTTGTGAAAGGAAGCTGCAGAAATCGTTAAGTATTGCCCCATCTCCATTTGTACACCTATCTCCCTAATCAGTAATATAGTGGTGAGCATCTCTCTGTTCCCCTTTACTGCTCATTGGCTTATATTGTTGCAGTCCTGACTCTGAGTAATCAGATTGTATCAGACTCTATTGCTCTAAGTCATAAAGTGAAATATGTTCACACAGAAATAGCAACTAGCACATTGAGATATAACCCAATATAAAGCGGGTAAAAAGGCAGGTCAGCCTCTGAATGACAGACAAAAGTCCTTAGACCCTTGGAAATTGTTACTATATCACTAATGATTAAAAAATAAAAGTGATAATTATTTGGTCCTCTAAAGAAGAAAAAAAAAAAAGGAGATAAGAGTGTGAGATTCCACTACACTGACCTTAATAATGTCAGTCTGCTCTCTCCTCAGGACATCATTGACTCATTGCCCAAGACTATATTTTTTAAGGAGAAGGGTTATACATTACTAGTTTGTATCTCAAGAATTCATTCTGGTACTAGAGAAATATCTCACTATATAGATAACCTTTCATGGTATATGTAAGCTCAGGCTCAAGTTCTGGTACCTCATGACAAACAGATGATTCTGTGATTATGGGTGCTATGGTATCTGTTTATCTATATACCACCTAATATATATTTCAAGTAATATATGGGATATATATGTATATGGAATATATACATATATCATGTGTCATCTATATAAATGAAAACGTGACCTAGATCTATGAAATTACACAAGCTCAAGACCCTACCTCCAGAAATTTACACACAAAATCCATCATAGTATACAATTTGGATTCAATAAATTTGTGATGAGTGAATATATAAAGCATTATGAGAGACATTACAGAGGTTATTACTAGAGTTTCCCTTGGGAGTCTAAAGCCTTCTCTCATCCTTTATAAATAATTCTGTAAATTAAAAAAATGAAACTGTTTGGGGGCTGAGTGGTGGCACATCCAGTTAAGTACACATAGCACAAGGATCTGAGTTTGAGCCTCTGGCTCCCACCTGCAGGGAGAAACTTCACAAGTGGCAAATTAGGTCTGCAGGTGTCTTTGTCTCTTCCTTTATGTTTTCCCCTCCCCTCTCAATCTTATCCAAGGAAATGGGAAAATAATGGCTGTAAGGAGCAGTGGATTTATAGGAAGGATTCATAAGAAGAGGAGAGATTGTGCCAGGACTGAGTGATAACCCTAGAGGATAAAAACAAAACTTTTTTTCTAGGAAGATACTAATATTTAATGATAAATGATAAATACCTGAAATGTTTGAATCATCCTTTCATTTCTGAAGTCCATCCTCTGCCTCCATCATACACAATAGAAGTGAAGATGCTAAGTAGCTTACAAAGATTCATCAAAACAAGCATTCTCTGTAGTCAAGAGGTCCTAATACTTGATTATTCAATGCAGTTCCAGTGTCCTTGTGCATGTTTTATTAATATCTGACACTGAGTATGGGAACATAGAGCTTGAAGATTCTATTTTTCATGGATTTATTTTTTTCAAATATTTATTAACTTATTTATTCCTTTTGTTTGACCTGTTGTTTATCATTGTTGTAGTTACTGATGTCATTGTTGTTGGATAGGACAGAAAGAAATGGATAGAGGAGGGGAAGACAGAGAGGGGGAGAGAAAGAGAGACACCTGCAGACCTGCTTCACTGCCTGTGAAGCGACACCCCTGCAGGTGGGGAGCCAGGGGCTGGAACCAGGATCCTTACACGGGTCCTTGTGCTTTGCACCATGTGCACTTAACCTGCTGCGCTACTGCCCAAGTCCTGGATCTATTTTTTTTAATCATTTTTATTTGGGGTTTAATGGTTTACAGTATGACTGTTGACATGTGGGTACAATCTCTCCTCTTCCTGTGAAAGTTCTTCGCAGAACACTGTCATGCATAATTTGTATCTTTTCCATCATCATACAGCAATATCTCAAGATTCTTTTCACCCCTTATCTCTTCCTCTTCCTCCATCACCATTTGCTTTTGTGCAGCTATCACACTGTGAATATAACTCATTCAAAGACTGCCATAAACAGGAAATGGCTACATTGCTTCCATTCTTTTATAAAACTCTGATCTTACTTCCAAGAAAAAAAAAGAAAAGAAAAAAAAAGTTGAATAACTCAATTCTGGCTTTACTTTTTTTTTTCTTTTAAAAAAATTTCTCAGGAGGTGGGTGGTATCACAGTAGGTTAAGTGCACATGGCTCAAAGCACAAGGACCCATGTAAGGATCCTGGTTCGAGCCCCCGGCTCCCCACCTGCAGGGGAGTCACTTCACAAGCGTTGAAGCAGGTATGCAGGTGTCTTTCTCTCCTCCTCTCTGTCTCCCCTCCTCTCTCCATTTCTCTCTGTCCTATCCAACAATGGAGACATCAATAACAACAACAATAATAACCACAACAACAATAAAACAAGGGCAACAAAAGGGAATAAATAAATAAACATTAAAAACATTTAAAAAAGAAATATCCAGAGATATCTGATCACCAAAAGCAGAAAAGACAAGAATATTAAAAAAAAATTCTCCATCACTCCAAGTGATTATTTGTTTTAAATAGAAAGTAAAAAAGAAAGAAAGGGGAGGGGAGAGGTTGGGGGGTGGTACTTCAGCACTGCTCCACCATTCATCACTTATGAAGTTACACCTACAGGTAAGGATTACAGGCATGAATCTGTGTTCTTCCACATGCTAACATGTACTCTGTACTAGATAAACTGTTCATCCCACCCAACGCATCCGTGTTTCTAATGATTTCTCCAGGTCTTAGTAAGAACTTCTGGGGCCCAATGCTAGTGAGAAGTGGCCCCTCCTCCCTGGAAATGAACAGCTGTCTCAGATATGCCTGTTTACTATTCTGTCTCCTGAGGCACCATATTTACTGGGTCATCACCTGCTTTCCTCACCTTTACTATTATTTTCATGGTTGGAAAGTAGACTTTTCCAAGAAAATCCTATTGTGATTATAATGCATCTAGCTTGGGCCATTAACATAAAAACTCACTGTGCAAGATGAGGCTTAGCACTTTTTAGAGCCAAACTTCACATAACACCATAGGTTGCCATGTATTAATGTGGGTTGAAGGTTAGGAAGCTTTGTAGCACACAACTGTGTTACAGCTCTCTCTCTCTCGCTCTCTCTCTCTCTCTCCTTCTCTCTTTTCCTTCTCAATTTCTAGTGGTCTCTATCAAATAAATATAATAAAATTTAAAAAAATGAAATAGTTGTACAGTGTACTGCTTTGCTACATGTTTGACCCAGGTCTGAGCCCAGTCCCCATCACACTTAAGGAAACTTTTGTGTTGTGGTCTCTGGTCTCTTTTGCTCTTTCTGCCTTCTCTATCTCTGTCTAAAAAGGAATATTTCTTCTTTCAGGTGGAACCAGTATATTTTTCAAACATTATTATGGCAAATAGGGCAAGGCTGATACATAGGAATGTTGATTTATGAATCCTATGGGCAACAATGAATTTATAGATTAATTTTGAGATTTCAAATAGACCTACCCTATTCCAAGAAATGCAGGTTTCAATATTTGCCTTCAATATTTTCCAATTATCATTTTTAACATGCTACAAAATTAATGACTTCTGTTACTCCAGTTAAACAATAAAGGGGTTAATACATAAAGAGGAGAAGACACTGAAAGAAGTCATGGGACATAAATCAATAGAATACTACTTACTCAGCTGTTAAAAATACTATATTGTGTTCTCTGAGACAAACATAATGAAACTGATAGTGATTATGCTTAGTAATGTAAGGAAGGAAGTGATTGACAACTATACGATTATTTCCCTCATATGTGGAATTTAGAGAACTGGAACACATAAACTTGAAAAAAATGTAAGTCAACACATGCAATCCATATCTGTGATGTTGGAATAACTTGGATGTCTTCTGTAGTAAATGTTCTGTTCATATCCTCTGCCAGTTTTTTTATGGGGTTATTTGCATTTTTGTTGCTAAGTTTGCTGAGCTCTTTGTATACTTTGGTGATTAGTCTCTTGTCTGATGTATGGCATGTGAAGATCTTACATTCTGTGAGGAGTCTCTGTTTATGTGATAGTTTCTTCGGCTGTGCAGAAGCTTTTCAGTTTGATGTAGTTCCATTGGTTTGTTTCTGCTTTAGTCTTCCTTGAAATTGGGTTTGTATCATCAAAGATGCCCTTGAGGTTTAGGTGGGAAAGTGTTCCACCAATGCTTTCCTATAAGTATTTAATAGTTTCTGGCCTAACATCCATGTCCTTGATCCATTTGGAGTTGACCTTTTTTTCTGGTAAGATAAAGTGGTTCAGCTTCATTCTTCTTCATGTTTCAACCCAGTTTTCCCACCACCATTTATAGAAGAGAACAACTTGCTCCATTTAATACTTTGGGCCTCCTTATCAAAGATTAGATGTCCATAGGTGTGGGGATTTAGTTCTGGGTTTTCAGTTCTGTTCCACTGACCTGTGTGTCTATTTTTGTTCCAGTACCAGGCTGTTTTGGTGATGATGGCCTTATAGTGTAGTTTGAGATCTGGGAGTGTGATGCCTCCATTTCTGTTGCTTTTCCTCAAGATGGTTTTGGCAATTCTAGGTGTTTTCTGCCTCCTGATAAATGATTGCCATTTTTGTTCTATTCTCTTAAAGAAGTATAGTGGAACTTTGATGGGTTTTGTTTTAAGTTTCTCTATGGCTCTGGGAAGAATATTCATTTTGGTGATATTTACTCTTCCAATCCATGAGCATGGGATGTCTTTACATTTCTTGGTATCAGTTTTTATTTCCTTGAGTAGAGACTCATAGTTTTAGTATACAAGTCTTTCACTTTGGTCAGCTTTATTCCTAGGTATTTCATTGATTCTGCTGCAACAGTGAATGAGAGTGATTTCTGGATAGCCTCATCTTCAATTTTAGTGTTTTAATAAAGAAATGCCACCCTAGAGTCTTTTACTTTGATGCAACACAGCAAGTTCTTCTTGCCTTTTTCTCTTCTGATCTTGTTTTTAAACTCTTGCTTTTGAGTGAGATCATCCTATATTTATTCTTCTGTTTGACTTATTTCACTTTACATGATCTCTCCAAGCTTCATTCTGGATGGGCTGAAAATGGTGAAATCACCATTTGTAAAACCTGTGTATACATACCAAAATTTGCTCAGCCACTCATCCGTTATTGGGCACCAGGTTAGGCATTTTTTTTTACATACATATGATCTTTAACCAATTTGGGTTTGAAAAGTCACATTTGCACAGAAATTCTCTTTTCATTGTTGATATTTCCTAAGCTTAAGTACTAATGACTTTATCAACAAAATATATAGCTGATTGACTAATATTTTATATATTGTATGTATGGTTGTATTAATTTTAAATATTCATACATTATTTATATGAGTGAGCAAGAGGCCAGAGCCCTACCTGACTTTGAGATTTATGGTGTTATGTATAATAATTGAAACCTTTGGTGTTAATATTGTCCATTCTTATTTTGAATTTATATTGGATTTAAAACTATTAATTTATTTACTTTGAGAGTGAGATATATGATAACACTGCTCAGGTCTGGCATAAATTGGTACCAAGGACTGAACCTGCCATCCTCAGGGTCTCATGAAAGAAAGTCCTGTGTTTTATCCTGATGAGTATCTCCCTAGCCCTCATACTATATACTTGATCTCTTCTTTTATGTTGCATTTTTTATACCAGTGCACTATTTAGCTATGGCTTATAGTGGTGCCAGGATTTGAATCTGGGACCTTGTAGCATCATGTATCTCCTTATCATCCTCCTCCTCCTTTTTTTGTCTCTAGGGTTATTGATGTTGCTCTGTGCCAGCATTATGAATCCAAAACACCTGGTTGTCAAACCCCTGCCCATTTTTTTAATTGGATAGGGCAAAGAGAAATTGAGAGATATTTGAGAGACAGAGAGGCAGAAAGAAATATAGATGCATGCAGACCTGCTTCACTGTTTTATCTCTAACACTTACACAGATCCTTGAATTCAGTACTATATGCACTTAACTAAGTGCATCCCTGCCTGACTTCTGAATATCTTTTTACATAAATTCCATGTTGGATCTATAGCTCTATGGCATTCTTACAAAAATAAATACAAATTAGGATGAAAATACTGAGAAGTAAAAATTATTCATAAAAATGCTGTCCTGGAAATATAAGGTGATATTCAATGGGGACTTCTCAGGCAGAAGTTGAAAAACAAGATCAGAAGAGAAAACACAAGCAGAACCTGAACTGGAATTGGTGTATTGCACCAAAGTAAAAGATTCTGGGGTGGGGTGGGGGAGAATACAGGTCTAAAAAGGATGACAGAGGACCTAGTGGGGAGTGTAATGTTATATGGAAAACTGGGAAATGTTATGCATGTACAAATTATTGTATTTACTGTCAAATGTAAAACATTAATTTCCCAATAAATTTTTTTTTAAAAAAAAGAAATATAAGGTGATATTCAATAGTGTAAACTGGCATAATCAGTTTCCAAGAAAACCTGCAGACAAGAAAACTGTGAAGTTCAAGCCTTTGCTGAATATAAGAATATCCTTGGAGGGGCTGAGCCAAGATGGTGACTTGGAGTCAGCTGCTAACATGAGCTCTGACAACAGCAGCCAGATAGGTAGGATTACACTGTCAATAGGACGGTGAATAAGGAGTCCTAAGTGTGACACCTGGGTTAGAAAATGGAGGGAAAAAGAAAGGAAGTCTTCTGAATTTTCCTGAAGCGCACCCTTCCCCGCCACCCCAAAACCAGACCCCAGGGGCAGGAGAGCTGCTACTAGCAGGCTCACCACTGAGCTGTTTTCTTTACCAAGACTCTTTTCTCAACAGGGGTGTCATTCTAATTCTTTTACTATTTGATTTACTCCTCTCTTTCTTCTTTTTTTTTTTTTTTCTAAGTGGAAACTCTACTAGTTACTCTAGTTGAGTAACAAAATATCTGACCAATCAGAGCCTCCCCCTGCTAGAGAAAGACTACTTGGAGTTTTTTTGTTTGTTTGTTTGTTTTTGTTTTTTACAGTTGGCGGTCTTTGCTCAGGCTGCCTGAGCTAATCCTGAGCCCACCAAGCTGCAGACTGAGTGTTAGGGTTTTTTTACTCTATTTTAATTTATTTTTATTTATTACTGCTATTATATATATGCATGTCCCTCTCCCCCCTCCTTCTTCAGGATGACCAAAATTGACTGTTAAAGTTTATTCCATTGCTAGATGACTGGCTGTCCTGTCCATTGTGAAAGGAACTTGTCTCATTTTACCTTCCATCCATTCTCCCCTTTTTTCCTCCTCCTAACTAATTAAAAAAAAAAACAAAACCTCTTTCCTTTCCACTGCTCTTTTTTTTTTTTTTTTCTTGTTCTTATCTTCTTTTCTTCCTTTCTGCTTCTGCTTTCTAAATTTACTGATACTTGCTTGTGAATTATTTGGGAGAAGAAATCTGACTCAGAGTGGACTTTCTGTATCTATCTCTCTTCTCAGCTTCCCTTTCTCTTCTTGCTATCCCTAGAATTTACAGTGGACAGTAGATTTACATAATTGTCTATTCTTGCTTTCCCTTTTTTCCTTTCTCTTTCTCATTCATTTAGATTTGGTTGCAATTTTTTTGGATCTGAGGTGTTGTTTGGCTAACTGGTATTGGTTAAACTGCATCAATCCTTGATTCAGTTACTATTGTTGTAATTACTGAGGTTGGTGACTGCATTAGTCATAAAGGTGTTTAGCATAGCGTGACTTGTACTCAAAACACAAGAGCTGAAGAATGATAGAACAGAAAAATTAAAAACACAAATAAAAAATTTAAAAAATGGTTAGATCAAGAGCAAATAAAAATGCAACCACAATGAATCAAGATAGTATCCCAGAAGAAACTCCAAACCAGTCAGAAGTAACCATAGATAAGAAAAGTGTGCAAGTAATAGTAAACTTAATATTCACAGAAATGAAGACAACTATGGAGCAAAGGGATATCAGAATTATGGAAACAACAGATGAGACCCTCAAGGAAAATACTAGCTACCTTGAGGTAATCAAAGAACAGAAAGCTGAAATAGCTGAACTAAAAGTCAGTTAGCAGAACAAGCTAATACTATAACTGAACAAAAGAAAGTAACTGAGGGAAGGGAAAGCAGGCTAACAGAAGCAGAAAACAGAATTAGCCACACAGAGGATGAGCTAGAGAAAACTAATAAAGAAGTAAAAGGGTCCAAAAAGTGATTGAGAGACACTGAAAATAACAACAGAGACATACGGGATGATCTCAAAAGAAGTAACATTCAGATCATTGGCCTACCAGAGGAAGAAAGAGAGGAAAGGAAAGTAAACATTCTAGAGGAAATAATAAAAGAAAACTTACCAGACCTAAACTACAGAAAGAACATTAAGATTCAAGAGTTCCAGAGAGTCCTAAACAGAATCAACCCCGACCGGTGGACACCAAGACACATCACAGTTACAATGAAAAGAAGTAAGGATAACGAAAGGATCCTACAGGCTGCAAGAGAGAAACAGAAAGTCAGATACAGGGGAAACCCCATAAGATTATCAGCATACTTCTCCACTCAAACTCTAACAGCCAGAAAAGAGTGGCAAGATATCTATCTAGCCCTGAATGAAAAGGGTTTCAACCAAGGAAAATATATTCTGCTATACTTTCATTCAAGCTGGATGGAGTCATCAAAACCTTCTCAGAAAAACAACAGCTAAAGGAGGCAACAATCACCAAACCTGAAAGAGGTTCTAAAAGACCTCTTAATAACAAGAACATCACCATAATACTTAGCATATATCAGAGCAAATAAAAAAATCATAGCATAATGGCACTACAATAAATTAAATTGATAATATCAACAAATATCAATGGCTTAAACTCACCCATTAAAAGGCACAGAGTGGGAGGATGGATCAGAAAACATTACCCAACCATATGCTACTAGCAAGAATCCCACCTGACCCAACAAGACAAACACAAGCTTAAAGAGAAAGGACAGAAAACTATCATACAGGTTAATGGACCACAAAAAAAGGCAGGAACAGTGACTCAAATCTCTGACACAATAGACTTTAAATTAAAAAAAGTAATAAAAGATAGACAAGGCCATTACATAATGATTAGAGGATCAATCAGCAAAGAGACCTTAACAATTATTAACATCTATGCACCCAGTGAGGGACCATTTAAATACATCAAGCACCTACTCAAAGAACTTCAAAAATACACCAATAGTAATACAATAATAGTGGGATACTTTAACTACCCACTCTCATATTTAGATCAACAAAGCAGAGAATCAACAAAGAAATAAGAGAATTAAATGAAGAGTTGGACAGACTAGACCTCCTGGACATTTTCAGAATTCTCCACCCCCCAAAATTCGAATACACATTCTTTTCAAATCCACACAACACATACTCAAGGATGGGCCACATATTAGGCCACAAAGACAACATTAACAAATTCAAGAGCATTGACATAATCCCAAGTATCTTCGCAGACCACAGAGGAGTAAAGCTAACATTTAACAACAAACAGAAGATTAGTAAAAGACACAAAATTTGGAAACTAAACAACATACTCCTTAAGAGCCACTGAGTCAGAGTGACACTCAAGCAAGAAATTCAAACGTTCCTAGAAACCAATGAACATGAAGACACAAGCTATCAAAATATTTGGGACACAGCTAAAGCAGTACTGAGAGGGAAACTCAGAGCCATAGAGTCACATATTAAAAAACAAGAAAAATTCCAAATAAATAACCTTACTGCACTAACAAGAAAAATTCCAAATAAATAACCTTACTGCACTCCTTAAGGACTTAGAGGAAGAGGAACAAAGGAACACTTAAGCAACCAGAAGGACAGAAATCTCTAAAATTAGAGGATAAATAAACAACATAAAAAATAAGAGAACCATAGAAAAGATAAGTGAAGACAAATATTTGTTCTTTGAAAAATTAAACAAGATTGACAAACCCCTAGCAAGACTCACTAAAAAAAAGAGAGAGAGAGAGAAGACTCAAATTAATAGAATTTGAGGTGATGATAGAGGAAATATCACAGTGACACCACAGAAATCCAGAAAATCATGCAAAACTTCTATGAAGAACTATACACCACCAGGCTAGAGAATCTGGAAGAAATGGAGGAATTCCTAGAAACATATGCCCTTCCAAAACTGAACCAAGAAGAACTACAAAACCTAAATACACCAGTCACAGACAAGAAATCAAAACTGTTATTAACACTCTCTCCAACAACAAAAGTCCTGGACCAGATGGCTTCACAAATGGATTCTACAAAACTTTCAGGAAACAGTTAATACCTATACTTCCAACACTCTTCCATAAGATCCAAGAAACAGGAATACTCCCTTCCACCTTCTTTGAAGCCATCATCACACTGATACCAAAAGCAGATAGGGACATAATAAAAAAGGAAAACTATAGACCAATATCTCTTATGAACATACATGCCAAAATATTAAATAAGATCCTGGCCAAACAGATATAGCAGTATATCAGAAAGATTGTTCATCACAACCAAGTGGGATTTACCCCAGGAATGCAAAGCTGGTTCAACATAGGTAAATAAATCAGTATAATTCACAACATCAATAAAAGCAAAGCCAAAAACCACATGATTATCTCAATAGATGCAGAGAAAGTCTTTGACAAAATCCAACACCCATTCATGCTCAAAACACTACAAAAATGAGAATAGATGGGAAATTCCTCAGGATAGTGGAGTACATATATAGCAAACCAACAATCAATATCATACTCTTTGGACAGAAGCTGAAAGCATTCCCCCTCAGATCGGGGACTAGACAGGGCAATCCAATATCACCATTACTATTCAACATAATATTGGAAGTTCTTTCTATAGCAATCAGGCAAGAGAATGAAATCAAGGGAATACAGATTGGAAGAGAAGTCAAGCTCTCACTATTTGCAGATGATATGATAGTATACATAGAAAAGCCTAAAGAATCCAGCAGAAAACTACTAGAAGTTGTCAGACTACAAAAACAATGTAAAAAATCAGTGGCATTTCTTTATGCAAACACTAAATATGAAGAAGACATCCAGAAATCACTCCCATTCACTGTTACAGCAAAGTCAATAAAATACCTATGAATAAAGCTGATCAAAGAAATGAAAGACTTGTATACTTCTTCTTCTTCTAGCGTTTGCCCTTCTTCCGTAGCCAGTCAACAGCGTCAGGTTGAGCCTGATGTAAAGTTTTGAGACCTCCTTTGAATCTGGAGAGGTGGCAGTCATTGACTATGTGGGTCATAGTCTGTCTGTAGCCACAGGGGCAGTTCGGGTCATCTCTGGCTCCCCAGTGATGGAACATAGCAGCGCACTGGCATGACTTGTATACTGAAAACTGAGTCACTATTAAATAGAAACTGATACCAAGAAATGGAAAGATATCCCATGCTCATGGATTGGAAGAATAAATATCGTCAAAATGAATATTCTCCCCAGAGCAATATACAAATTTAACGTGATATCCATCAAAGATCCACCAAGCTTCTTTAAGTGAATAGAACAAAAAATACAATCATTTATCTGGAACCATAAAACACTTAGAATTGCCAAAACAATCTTTAGGAAAAGAAACAGGAATGGAGGAATAACACTCCCAGATCTCAGACTATGTTATCATCATCAAAACAGCCAGTACTTTAACAAAAATTGGCACACAGTCCAGTGGAACAGAATTGAAAGTCCAGAACTAATACCCCTACATCTGTGGGCATCTAATCTTTGACTAGGGGGCCCAAAGTATTAAATGGAGGAAGGAGGTTCTCTTCAATAAATGGTGCTGGGAAAACTGGGTTGTAACATGAAGAGGAATGAAATTGTACCACCTTATCTCACCAGAAACAAAAATCAACTCCAAATGGATCAAGGACCTGAATGTTAGACAGGAAAATATCAAATACCTAGAGAAAAATATTGGTGGAATACTTCCCCACCTATACCTCAGGGGCATCTTTGATGAAACAAACCCAATGGCAAGGAAGACTAAAGCAGAAACAAAACAATGGGACTATATCAAATTGAAAAGCTTCTGCACAGTCAAAGAAACTATCACACAAACAAAGAGACCTCTCATAGAATGGGAGATGTTCACATGCCATACATCAGACAAGAGACTAGTCACCAAAATATACAAAGAGATCAGCAAACTTAGCGCCAAGAAAGCAAGTGACCCCATCCAAAACTGGGCAGAGGATATGATCAAGACATTCACTTCAGAGGAGATCCAAAAGGCTAACAAACATATGAAAAACTTCTCCAGGTCACTGACTGTCAGAGAAATGCAAATAAAGACAGCATTGAGATACCACCTCACTCATGTGAGAATGGCATACATCAAAAATGATAGCAGCAACAAATGCTGGAGAGGCTGTGGGGACAGAGGAACCTTTCTGAACTGCTGGTGGGAATGTAAATTTGTCCAGCTTCTCTGGAGAGCAGTCTGGAGAACTCTCACAAGGCTAGACATGGACCTTCCATATGACCCAGTAATTCCTCTCCTGGGGATATACCCAAAGGATTTCATAATGCCCAATCAAAAAGATATTTGTACATTTATGTTCATAGCAGCACAATTCCTAATAGCTAAAACCTGGAAGCAACCCAGATTCACAACAACAGATGAATAGCTGAGAAAGCTGTGGTATATATACACAATGGAATACTATGCAGCTATTAAGAACAATGAACCCACATTCTCTGACCCAACTTGAATGAAGCTAGATGAAATTATATTAAGTGGCCTAAGTTAGAAAGATAAAGACAAGTATGGGATGATCCCATTCATAAACAGAAGTGGAGAAAGAAGAACAGAAAGGGAAATTCAAAGCAGGAGTTGACTGATTTTTGAGTAGGGCACCAAAGAAAAAACCCGGGGTGGAGGGTCAGGGTGGAGGCTCAGCTTCATTGAGTAGGGGGTGGAGGAGATGGGACACAGTCTTTTGGTGGTGGGAATGTTATTTATTTATACTCCTATCAATTTGTAGTCATATAAATCACTATTTAATTAATATGGGAGGGGAAAATTGATTGAATATCTCAAATATTTAAAACACAGACTGAGCCTTTTTAATACATAGGCTGATTCTTTGATATTCTTTGATATGTTTACTCTCTCATAAGCTTAATCCAGGGAGAACAAAACTAACTGGTGGCATTGCCTATGTAAATAATGTCAAAGCACATAAAATATGGTGAGAGTGTGCATGATACAGCAAATCTTAACAATCTTAACAAAGGGATCTTAACAAAGGGATTCTTCAAAGTTAACCCAATTGCCCAAAAGTGTGAGTATTGCAATAACTATCTATTGTCTTCTTAAACCCTAAGATAACAGGAATCTCCCACTTCATCTATGGAGCCTATGTTTCTCCCAATCCTGGAACCTCTGGGGTGGGGCTCACTTCCCTGAATGCTTCTCTCAAGTCAGGCCAAATGATATTGCATCCACTGATTCCAACCTCATCAGTGCAACAATTACCATCTCAGCATGCTTCACCTCAGACTGTGTACAGAGACATTAAGCATGGATTGCCAACTATTCACCCTCATCACTACAGTGAGTCCTTTCCTTTCATGGTAGTCTCTAATTCCATTCCAGGTGGTTCACTTCCTAACAAAGTCCCAAAACCTAGATATAGGCCAGATCCCGTAAGATAGAGCATATGTTCACATGTATCTACTAATTAGTGCAAAATATATACCTGAAAGCAAAAATACACAATAGTCTTTAGTGAGTCAGTATCAAGTTCATAATGAAATAGTGTCCACTTAGACTTAGATACCCTCCTCACCTACTTCCTATTACAGTTCTCTCACTCACTCCAAAGCTAACCTTAGCAAAGCAAGGACTGCAAAAGCTAAATAAGGGCAAGAGACTGGCATACTTTAATGATGACTCTTTAGTCACCATTCCAGGCCATTCCACCACTGGGGCCCTAATCAGGGAATCCTGAGTCTCCCAAACATACTTGATGTGCCTAGACCTCAAATAAATCCCTCTCTTCATTGTTTCTGGTCATCTCTATCAGGAACAACAAAATAGACACCTTTGTGGGACCCCATAGGCATTGCCCTAAACCTAAATCAACAGTGGTAGAGAATGTTTCCATCCTCCAAAACATACTCTATGATACACCTGAGGAAGATGGGTCGATACTTGGACATCATGGAATATTCCTACTCATGACCACAGAATGTGAACTCAGATCTAGAGGGATGTAGAGGTCACACATTCTTCTAAGCTAATTATGGGCCCCAGATCACATTAAATTGATGGGGTTTACAATAATATTTATACCCCTTTCCCAAATTAGGGAACTACTCTCTTCCTTGACCCAGCTTTCTGGTCATTTTCCCAGCCATGACATCATCTCCCCAGACAATAATTAGGATTCACCTGCAAATCAAATTTCAGGCTCAGGCAAAAAAAGAAAGAAAGAAAGAAAAAGAAAACACTAGTATAGTTACAGGCCCTTTGAAATATAACTAAAATATGCCTACTAGCTATCTACAAAATGGAGGAACCCCCAATGCTTCACCAGTACTATTCCAGCCTTTAGGTCCATTATCGTCCAACAATTTGTTTGGCTTTATATGTTAACTCTCTTTTCAGCCACTGGGTTCCAGATGCTAACAGGACCAGTCTTCCCTGGACAGACAAACCCATCAGTGTGCCTGGGAATTCTGCTTCTCCAGAGCCCTTCTCCTCTAGAGAAAGAGAGAGACAGACTGGGAGTATGGATCTACTTGTTAACACCCATGTTCAGCGGGTAAGCAGTTACAGAAACCAGACCTTCAACCTTCTGCATCCCACAATCATCTTGGGTCCATACTCCCAGAGGGTTAAAGAGTAGGAAAGCTATCAAAGGAGGGGATGGTATATGGAGGTCTGGTGGTGGGAATTGTGCAAAGCTGTACCCCTCTTATCCTATGGTTTTGTCAATTTTTTTTTTATAAATAAAAATTTTTTTTAAAAAAAAGAATACCCTTCTGGGTGGTGGAGTCAAGATGGCGGCTTTAGACAACATCTGGCTGACTTTCCTCAAAATAAAATAAAATAACATAAAATAAATTTAAATCTGAGAATTCCAACTGAGAGCAGGATTTCCAGGTCAGTAGAAGAGAAACTGCAGAGGAGGAGACATAGACAAACCAAGATTGAATATTATATCTCAACTATAAATTGGCAAACAAGTGTTGAATAGGACAAATGAAGTTTTTTCCCTGCATTACACCTCCCAAACTCATCCCCCAGACCAGAGGTGGCTTTCTAGGTGAAAGAAAAGAATATGGAGATTATGTGGTCCAGGGGGTGGTGTAGTGGATAAAGCATTGAAATCTCAACCATGAAGTCCTGAGTTCTATTCCTGGCAGTACATGCATGTACCAGAGTGGTGTCTGGTCCTTTCTTTCCTATCTTTCTCATGAATAAATAAATAAATAATTTTTAAAAATGTATCTGGAGGTTAAAGTGTCCCATCATAGAGTTAAACTCATCAAACAAGATTCCAAGACTGAACCCTTCTGTCAGAGCTCAGTGGGGAGCCATCTGAACCCACTTGTCTAAAGACAAGTACAAGCCTTAATTTAGGTTTGGGGTGGGTGTGGAGTCTTTGGTTTGTTTGAATCTTAAGCTGCTTGGTGTTTGGTTTTATTTTTCTGTTTATTTGTTTTTGTTTCTGTTTTCCCCCTTCTATCTGATTTGATCAATTTCTACTTTTGTTGATGTTGTATTGGCTAGAATTTCCTTGTGATTTCTTTTGAGGGAGGAATGTGGCTTACTGTGGTTTTACTTTTTTCTCCTCCTTTCTCTCTCTATCACCTCCCCCTCTTTTCCTTCTCTCTGGTTTGATCAGTCATTCCTTTTGCTGTCACTGTTGTATTGGCTTGTGATTTATTTCATTTGTGTTTGGTGCTCCTCCCACCACCTTTGGTGTTTGGGTCATATCTCCCACTTCAATTCAAACACAGGAAACACTGCATCTAATTTTCCAAAGGTAGTAGCAGTGATATACTTTAGGACAACAGCCCTCGAAACTGCTGAATCAGACTACAAGGTGACTTGCATCAGTTTCCTGGGAACCAACAGACTAGAGATCACACAATAACTGAACAACAATATACAGGATGCAGAATATAAAAGACAGCAAGACACACACACAAAAAAAAGGTTAAAAAATCTATTACAGGGGGCATAGCCAAGACGGAGACTCCGAAGCAGCTGCTGGATTGAGCTCTGACAATTGCTGAAAAACGTCGGATCCTGGCCTTCAGCAGGACTGTGAAAAAGACATTATAAACGTGACATCAAGGAAGTGACTATAACTCAATTTGGGTTAGAATATAGAGCAAAAAGAAAGGAATCTTTTTTTTATTATTTCTCTCCCCCCCCCCCAATAACAAGACTCAGGGGGTAGGGAGCTGCTGCTAGCAGGCTCCCCGGTGACCTTTTTTGATTACCAAGATTCCTGGCTCACTAGGGGTGCCATTCCAATCCTGTGCCTTTCTGAATACCTCGGCTATTTTATTTTCCTCTGAGTAAGGGACTTAGGCCCAATTAGAATGACAAAGCCTCACCCCACCTGGGAAAGACTGCCTGGAACTTTTTTTTTTCTTTTTCAATCAGTTGTCTAGACTCAATGTGTCTGAGCTAACAGGGAGTTCTCCAAGCTGCAGACCCACTGCTAGGGCTTTTTCTCTGTTCTATTTTGTTATTACTAATATACATACATGTATTCCTTTGCCCCCTGTCTCCCTCAGGTTGACCAAAATTAATTTTTGCTATACTTTCCATTAGCTAGGCGATTGGGTGTCATATCCATTGTGAGAGGAACTAGTCTCACTCTACATACCTCCTCTATCAACTCTTCCCTTTTTCCCTCTGCCTAACTAATTAAAAAAAAAACTCTCCTTTCACTGCTCTTTTTTACTGTTGTTTTTTCTTTCTCTCTTTTCCCACCTGTCTTCTGTTATTCCCTTCTCCATCCTCTGCTTCCTGAATTCCCTGATACTCATTTGTGAATTATTTCAGGGAAGAAATCTGACGCAGAGTGGACTCTATTTGTGTGTTTGCTCTACTATCCCTAGAATTTACAGTGGACAGTAGATTTTCATAACTGTCTATTCCTGCTATCCCTTTTTTCCTTTCTCTTTCTTTTTCATTTGGATTTGGTTGCTATTTTTTCTTGAACTGGAGACACTGTTGGGCTAACTGGTATTGGTTAAACTGATTCAATCTTTCCTTAAGTTACTATTGCAATTTCTGGGGGTGGTGATTGCATTTGTCATAAAGGTATTTAGTATAGTGTGGCTTGTACTCAAAACACAACAACTGAGGAACAACAGAACATAAAAATAAGAAACACATTAGTAAAAAAATGGGTAAATCAAGAGCAAATAAAACTGCTACTACAGTGAGTAAAGACAAAAGACCAGAAGAAACTACAAATCAGCCAGAAGTAACCATATATAAGAGAAGTACGCAAGCAATAATAAACTTATTAATAACAGAAATGAAAACAACTTTGGAGGAAAGGAATAGCAGTATTAGGGAAACAACAGTTGAGACCTCCAAGGAAAATACGGATTATCTTGAGGCAATTAGAGAACAGAAAGCTGAAATAGCTGTAATGAAGAAAGAAGCTGAGGCAAGGGAAAGCAGACTAACAGAAGCAGAAAACAGAATTAGTCAGACAGAGGATGAGTTCGAGAAAATGAATAAAGAGGTGAAAGAGCTTAAAAAGAGATTGAGAGACACTGGAAACAACAACAGAGACATATGGGATGATCTCAAAAGAAGTAACATTGGTATAATTGGCCTGCCAGAAGAAGAAAGAGAGGAAGGGGAAGCAAACATTCTAGAGGAAATAATAGACAAAAACTTCCCAGAGCTGAATAACAGAAAGGACATCAAGATTCAAGAGGCCCAGAGAGTACCAAACAGAATCAACCCAGACCTGAAGACACCAAAACACATCATAGTCACAATGAGAAGAAATAAGGATAAAGAAAGGATCCTAAAGGCTGCAAGAGAGAAACAAAAAGTCACATATAAGGGAAAATCCATAAGATTATCTGCAGACTTCTCCACTCAAACTCTAAAAGCCAGAAGGGAATGGAAAGATATCTATCAAGCCCTGAATGAAAAAGAGTTTCAACCAAGGATAATATATCCTGCTATACTTTAATTCAAACTAGATGGAGTCATCAAAACCTTCTCAGACAAACAACAGTTAAAGGAGGCAACCATCACCAAACCGGCCCTGAAAGGGGTTCTAAAAGACCTCATATAAACAAAACCATCACTATAATACTAGCAATATATCAGAGAAAAAAATTGATAAATAATGGCACTACAATACATTAAATCCATAATATCAGTAAATGTCAATGGCTTAAACTTACCCAACAAAAGGCACAGAGTGGGAGGATGGATCAGGAAACATAACCCAACCATATGCTACTTGCAAGAATCCCACTTGACCCAACAAGATAAACACAGACTGAAAGTGAAAGGATGGAAAACTATCATATAGGCTAATGGACCAAAAAAAAAAAAGGGCAGGAACAGTGATTCTCATCTCTGACAAAATACATTTTAAATTAAGTAAAGTAATGAAATATAGGCAAGGTCATTACATAATGATTAGACCATCAATCAGCCAAGAAGGCTTAACAATTATCAACATCTATGCATGCATACAATGAGGTACTATCTAAATACATCAAGCACCTACTCAAAGAGCTTCAAAATACATCAATAGTAATACAATATAGTGGGAGACTTTAAAACCCCATTCTCACACCTAGAAAGATCAACAAAACAGAATCAACAAAGAAACAAGAGAATTAACTGAAGAGAGATGGACAGATAGGACTTCTAGCATATTTTCAGAGTTCTTCACCCCAAAAAACTTGAATACACATTCTTTTCAAATCCACACAACACATACTCAAGGACAGACCACATGTTAGGCCAAAAAAAATTAGCAGAAACAAATTCAAGAGCATTGAAATAATCCCAAGTATCTTCTCAAACCACAGTGGAGTAAAGCTAACATTTAACAACAAACAGAAAATTACTAAAGACACACAATTTGGAAACTAAACAACATACACCTTAAGAGCCACTAGGTCAGCGTGACACTCAAGCAAGAAATTTAAACGTTCCTGGAAACAAATGAAAATGAAGACACAAGCTATCAAAATATTTGGGACACAGCTAAAGCAGTATTGAGAGGGAAACTCATAGCCATATGATCACTTCTTAAACAACAAGAAAAAGCCAAAATACACAACCTTACTGCACACCTCAAGGACTTAGAGGAAGAGGAACAAAGGAACCTTAAAGCAACCAGAAGGACAGATATTAAAATTAGAGCAGAAATAAACAATGTCTAAAATAAGAGAACCATACAAAAGATCAATGAAGCCAAATGTTGGTTCTTTGAAAAATAAAACAATATTGACAAACCCCTATCAAGACTCACTAACAAAAGGGAGAAGATTTTAATTAATAGAATTGTAAATGATAGAAGAGATATCACAACTGCCACCACAGAAATCCAGAAACTCATGCGAGAATTCTATGAAGAACTATACGCCACCAAGCTAGAAAATCTGGAAGAAATGTAAGAATTCCTAGAAGCATATGCCCTTCCAAGACTGAACCAAGCAGAACTACAAAACCTAAATGCACCAATCACAGAGAGAAAAATCAAAACTGTTATTAAGAACCTCCCCAGCAACAAAAGTTCTGGACAAGAAGGCTTCACAAACGAATTCTACAAAACCTTCAGGTAACAGTTAATACCCCTACTTCTAAAGCTTTTCCATAACATCGAAGAAACAGGAACACTCCCTTTCACCTTCGATGAAGCCAACATCACCCTGGTACCAAAAGCGGATAGGGACACAACAAAAAAGGAAAAATACAGACCAATGATTAACATAGATACCGAAATATTAAACAAGATCCTGGCCAACCAGATAAAGCAGTATATCAGAAAGATTGTTCATCACAACCAAGTGGGATTTACCCCAAGAATGCAAGGCTGGTTCAACATAGGTAAATGAATCAATGTCATTCACCACATCAATAAAAGCAAAGCCAAAACCACATGATTATTTCAATAGATGCAGAGAAAGTCTTTGACAAAATCCAACACCCATTCATGCTCAAAACTGTACACAAAATGGAATAGATGGGAAATTCCTCAAGATAGTGGAGTACATATATAGCAGACCTACAGCCAACATCATACTCAATGGACAGAAGCTAAATGCATTTCCCCTCATATCAGAGACTAGACTTGGCTGTCCACGATCACCATTACTATTCAACATAGTATTGGAGGCTCTTGCCGTAGCAATCAGGTAAGAGAAAGAAATCAAAGAAATATAGATTGGAATGGAAAAAGTCAAGCTCTCACTATTTGCATATGATATGATAGTACACATAGAAAAAAGTAAAGAATCCAGTAGGAAACTAGTGGAAATTATTAGGCAATATAGCA
The DNA here is from genome assembly GCF_950295315.1 of Erinaceus europaeus. Taxonomy (NCBI): domain Eukaryota; kingdom Metazoa; phylum Chordata; class Mammalia; order Eulipotyphla; family Erinaceidae; genus Erinaceus; species Erinaceus europaeus. Next base: position 38,359,562 of record NC_080178.1, on the reverse strand, counting down.
AGGTATCAGGCTACAAAATCAATGTACAATAATCAGTGGTATTTCTCTATGCAAACACTAAAACTGATGAAGAAGACATCCAGAAATCATTCTCACTCAATGTTGCAGCAAAATCAATAAAATACCTAGGAGTAAAGCTGACCAAAGAAGTGAAAGACTTGTATACTGAAAACTATGAGTCACTATTCACAGAAATAGAAACTGATACCAGAAAATGGAAAGATATCCCATGTTCATGGATCAGAAGAATAAATATCATCAAAATGAATATTCTCACCAGAGCCATATACAAATTTAATGTGATACCCATCAAAGTTACACCAAGCTTCTTTAAGAGAATAGAACAAAAAATACAATCATTTATCTGGAACCTGAAAACACCTAGAATTGCCAAAACCATCTTGAGGAAAAGAAACAGAAATGGAGGCATCACACTCCCAGATTTCAAACTATATTATAAAGCCATCATCATCAAAACAGCCTGGTACTGGAACAAAAATAGGCACACAGACCAGTGGAACAGAATTGAAAGTCCAGAACTAAACCACCACACCTAAGGACATCTAATCTTTGATAAGGGGGCTCAAAATATTAAATGGAAGAAGGAGGCTCTCTTCAATAAATGGTGCTGGGAAAACTGGGTTGTAACATGAAGAAGAATGAAATTGACAACCTTATCTCACCAGAAACAAAAATCAACTCCAAATGGATCAAGGACCTGAATGTTAAACTGGAAACCTAGAGGAAAATATTGGTGGAACACTTTCCCACCTATACCTCAAGGGCATCTTTGATGAAACAAACCTAACTGCAAGGAAGACTAAAGCAGAAACAAAACAATGGGACTATATCAAATTGAAAAGCTTCTGCACAGTCAAAGAAACTATCACACAAACAAAGAGACCCCTCATATAATGGGAGATGTTTACATACCATTCATCAGACAAGAGACTAATCTCTAAAATATACAAAGAGATCAGCAAACTTAGCACCAAAAAAGCAAATGACTCCATTTAAAAATGGGCAGAGGATATGGACAAGACATTCACTTCAGAGGAGATCCAGAAGACTAACAAGCATATAAAAAACTCCAGGTCGCTGATTGTCAGAGAAATGCAAATAAAGACAACACTGAGATACCACCTCAATCCTGTGAGAATGACATATATCAATAAAGATAGAAGCAACTAAAGTTGGAGAGGCTGTGAGGACAGAGGAACACTTCTGCACTGCTGGTGGGAATGTAGGTTGGTCCAACCTCTGTGGAGAGCAGTCTGGAGAACTCTCACAAGGCTAGACATGGACCTTTCATATGACCCACTAATCTTTCTCTTTGGGATATAACCCAAGGATTTCATAACACCCTATCAAAAAGATATGTGTACACCTATGTTCATAGCAGTACAATTCATAATAGCTAAATCCTGAAGGAACCCAGGTGACCAACAACAGATGGGTGGCTGAGAAAGCTGTGGTATATATACACAGTGGAATACTATGCAGCTATTAAGAACAGTGAACCCACCTTATCTGACCCATCTTAGATGGAGCTACAAGGAGTTGTGTAAAGTGAGCTAAGTCAGAAAGATAAAGATGAATATGGGATGATCCCACTCATCAACAGAGGTTGAGTAAGAAGAACTGAAAGGGAAACTAAAACAGGATCTGATTATATCAAGAGCAGGACACCAAAGTAAAAACCCTGTGGTGAGGGGGAGGGTAGACATTCAGCTTCCCAGGGCAGTAGGGGTTGGGGAGTTGGGGACTGGGGGGATGGGACACAGTATTTTGGTGTTGGGAATGGTGTTTATGTACACTCCTATTAAGTTGTAGTCATATAAATCACTATTCAATTAATATGAGAGAGGAAAAATTGATCATATGTCTAGAACTTTTTAAAACACAAACTGAGACTTTTTAATACATAGGCTGAGTGATATGTTGACTCTCCCAAAATCCTAGACAAGGGAGAACAGAAGCAACTGGTGGCACCGCTATATACAAGATGTTGGGTATTATACAGCAAACTCTAACCAAGGGACTTTTCAAAGCTAACCCAAATACCAAGTAATGTGATGATAACAATAACTATCCATTGTCTTCTTGAACACTAAGACAGAAGGAACCTCACATTCCCACTATAGAGCCATGTTTCCTCCTGTTCTGGAACCTTAGGGTGGGTCCCACTTTCCTGCATGCTTCTCTCAATTCATATCAAATAATATTGCATCTGCAGATCGCAACCTAATCAACACAATGAGTGCCACCCCAGCATGCGTCACTTCAGACTGTGTCCAGAGACTTCAGGAGTGGAATGATAACCCTTCAGCTTCATCATTCGGGTGAGACCTTTCCTTTCATAGTTCTCTAATTCCATTCCATGTGGTCCACTCCCCAATAAAGTCCCCAAACCTAGATATAGACCAGGTCCCCTGAGATAGAGCATATGTTCATAAGTGTCCATAAACCAGGGAAAAATATATACCTGAAAGCAGAAGTACACAAGAGTCTGCAGGGAATACCCCCCCAACACTTCCTCTGCACTATTCCAGCCTTTAGGTCCATAATTGTCCAACAATTTGTTTGACTTTGTATGTTAACTCTCTTTTCAGCCACCAGGTTCCAGATGCCAGCAAGATGCCAACCAGACTTCCCTGGACTGACGACCCCACCAGAGAAAGGAGAGAGAGGAGAGAAGCTCTGCTTCCCCAAAGACCCACCCTACTAGGGAAAGAGAGAGGTAGACTGGAAGTATGGATTGACCAGTCAATGCCTATGTTCAGCGGGGAAGCAATTACAGAAGCCAGACCTTCCACCTTCTGCAACTCATAATGACCCTGGGTCCATACTCCCAGAGGGATAGAGAATGGGAAAGCTATCAGGGGAGGGGATGGGATATGGATATCTGGTGGAGGGAACTGTGTGGAGTTGTACCCCTCCTAACCTATGTTTTTTTTAATGTCTCCTTTCTTAAATAAAAAAATTAATTAATTAATAATAAAATCTACTACAGTAATGAACCAGGAAAGGAACCCAGAAAAAATTCCAGGCATGTCAGAAGAAACTATGAATTAGGAAAGTATCCAAACATTAATTTATGCATTAGTCACAGGAGTGAGGAAAGCTTTTGAGGAAAATACTATCAGAAATATTGAAATGAAAAATGATATCCTGCAAGAAAGTATGAGTTATCTCCAGGTAATTAGAGAACTGAAAGCTGAAATAGCTATGCTAAAAGGCCAGCTGGCAATACAAGCTAATACTATAACTGAGCAAGGGAAAAAAAAATAAAAAGCTGAACTGAAGAAGGAAGCTGAGAGAAGGAAGAGCAGAGTAAGAGAAACAAAAAACAGGCTATGATCATACCACCCTGAACATGCCCAATTTTGTCTGAGAAACAGAAAACAGAATTATCCAGACTGAGTATGAGGAAACCAAAAAGAAGTACAAGAGCTAAAAAAAGAGATAGAGAAACAATGAAAACAACAAAAGAGACATATGGGACAACCTCAAAGAAGTAACATACACATTATTCCTAGAAAAGGAAGAAAAGGAAAGGAAGACAGCATTCTAGAGGAAATAATAGAAAAAAAAAAAAACTTCCCCACCCTAAACAACAGAAAGAACATTAAGGTTCAAGAATCCCAGAGAGTCCCAGATAGAATCACCCCAGACCTGATGACACCAAGACACATCATAGCTACCATAGAAAGGAGTATGGATAAAGGATCCTGAAAGCTACAAGAGAAAAACAAAGAGTAACATATAGAGGAAAACCCATAACACTACCAGCAGATTTCTCTATTAACTTAAACTTAAAAACTCAGAAGGGAATGGCCAAATATATATTGAGCACTCAATGAGAAAGATTTTCAACCAAGAATAGTATACCCTGCTAGACTGTCATTCAGACTAGATGGAGGGATCAAAACCTTCTCAGACAAGCAAAAGTTAAAGGAGTCACCTCTCACCAAGGCTGCTCTGAAACAGGTTCTAAAAGGCCTCCTATAGATATTAACAACTTCACCAGAAAACCTGCCATATGTCATAACACACCAAAAAATATTGAATAATAGCATTGGACCACCTCAAATACATAACATCAATAAGTGTCAATGGCCTATATCCATCCATTAAAAGGCACAGATAGGAAGATGGATCATAAAATACAACCCAATTATATGCTGCCTGCAGGAATCCCACCTAACTCAACAAGACAAAAATAGACTCAAAGTGAATAGAATTGCAATTCTCAGAATCCACAAAATGCTATACCACAAATTGAAGTCTAAATTTTTTAAAATTTTTATTTACTGGATAGAGATAGCCAGAAGTAGAGAGGATGGAGGAGATAGAGAGGAAGAGAGATAAGAGACCTGCAGCACTGCTTCACCACCTGCAAAACTCTCTCCCTGTGGGTTTGGGGGGATGAGGATTAGAGGCTGCAATCCAGTTCCTGTGCGTTGTAACATTTGTGCCCAACCACATGCACCACTACTTGGCCCCCCACCAGAATGAAGTTTCGCTTACTAATGGGACATGAACATAATTAGCAAGCAGATGAAGTCAGCCTGACATAGAACATATGACAGATGCTTGCAAACCTACAAGGGATTTTGGTTGTATAGGAAGATATTTAAAAAACTATCCAACAGAAATCAGGCTGTTAGTGCTGCTCTTCACCAGCTCACCTTCTCCCTGCAACTTTACCATGCTGCTTCCCCCAGGACCTGTATGTGAACACCAGCAGCTAGTTTAAGGATTCATGGCTCCCCACCATCACTACAAGCCTATATTTTCTCCTTTGCTTATTTTGCTACCATGGTTTTTATGTACTTAAATAAACCCTTGGTGTAATAATAATAAAAAAGAATATCCTTCTATGATAGGCTTTTGAGGAGAGCAAAGTAAAACCATGCAATCTTCAGTAAGGTGTAAATGACTTCTTCAGAATTAGCATATATCAAGGAAGCAGAGCTGTGGGTTCCTCCTCAACTACTCTACAATTGAACTTTCTCCAAATGCATAATGAAAAGAAAACCAACTGGAGCATTTTTCCAGCTACTTTCAGTCCTTTTTGGAACAGGGAAAAGTAAATGCAAATTGGCAAATAATTAATGGAAAGGCTATACTCTGCTTACATTTTCCTTTCAATAGTCAAGTCTGAATTTCAGCATGCAATATTAGCAGTTGAGTGTACTATGAAAATTCTAAGACACAATCCCTTCCTAAATAAACTCTAAGTTTTATCTTAGGTAAGGTGATGGATCAAATAAGTGAGTTCTAAACCTAGTTACATTTAAGAATAATCCATGGAGCATCTGAGAAATACAGAATTAGATGATCTGGGGTTAGGTTTGTTGTTCGCTATTTTTATCAGTGGCCCCAGATTATTCAGAGTCACAGACATATTTAGAAGACATGGAATTAGATGCACAATTAAGTATCTCCAAGCTTTAAAATGCTGAGAATTTCCATTTTTCTTAACATGTCCTGCAAAGATAAAGAGACAGAGAGGTAAATGTCTTTGCCAGAAGAACATCAGCCTGAGAGGAACACAAATGCACAAAGGTATGAGGTTTTGATGTGAAAAGTACTTAGGCCAGCACCAGCCCCAATCCTGCAACAAAGCTAGTTTTAATGACATTCTGTAGCTCAAGTTCTTAAACAAGCACAGTGGAATGCTACTCAGATATTAAAAATTATTTATCCACTCTCTTTACTTCATCCTGAATGGGGACTGAAAAAATCATGCCCTGTGAGGTAAGCCAGAAAGAGAAGGATGAATGTGGGATGATCTCACTTCTAGTCAGAACATAAGAAACAAGAACAGAAAGGAGAAACAAAGTAAAACATGGACTGGTTTCATATATTGCACCAAAGCACAGGATTCTAGGTAAGGAGAGCAGGGAAAAGCAAGGGGTAGGGATATTGGGGTCCTAGTGCACCATAATGGAAAAGGACCTAAGTTGAGGGTCTGAGTGTTTTGCAAACACCTATCATGGGAAGATGAGAGGTTGTATCCATTGTCGTATGCTTTACATTGGTTTGTCCTAGCCCTCCCCCCGCCAAGAGAATTGGATCAGGCCTGCTAATTTCGCGGGCCCGCTTGGCCCCGCCCCAAAGGAACCCCGAGAGAGGGTTCCTGAGTCCGAGAGTTGCTGAGTTCCGGAGTTCGAGAGTTTCAGGGTTACAGAGTAAGAGAGAGTGCCAGAGAGACAGAGTTCCAGGGTTCCTGAGTTCAAGAGTAAAAGAAAGAGTGCTTGCGCCACCGCAAAGAGACAGCAGAGTTCTGTGATTAGTTTGTCTTAGTTTGTGAATCTTTGTTCCTGAATAAAGAAATACAGCTGCCCTGCCCTGCCGTTGTCTCCATGTCTCTGTTACCCGCCGTGAAGCTACCCACCCAGCAAGAGCCTTCCGAAAATTTTAACAACAATCCATGTGTCAGTTACTGTACTAAAAACCATTAACCCCTGAATACAATAATTAAAATATGCACTGGAATCAGTCCTCTGTCACAGATGACCATTGCTGACAGTTATTAAGGCTGTATGCTAGTAACTAACATGCTGTTATGTGTGTGTGTTATAATTTCCTTAAAAATATGGAGACATCAGGAAAGTAATTGTAAACATTTTCATACAGATAACACTATACTTGTTAATGTTGCTAATGATTGTATTTGTCACTATTTATATTAAGTGTGAGTGATCTTTAGCACTGTGCATCAAAACATTTTTACACTCCTCAGTTTCTATAATATCCCCATAAATGCAATTCTTTTTGGTTCCATTTTGCTAATGAATTTGGATTTTTATGAGGTTGATTTTTTTTAGCTCCATGACACATTCAGTTGGCTGGTTCAGCTCATGTTTCTCCATGCCACACTAGCTTAGCTGTAAGAAAAAAAATCAAAAAATGCTTTTCCATATCTGTAGAAAACAACTTCCTTGTCAATTTTAGAGGGTAGTGATAAGGAGGCATAGGGAGAGAGAGTACAAGAGACCACAACACCAAAACTTTCTTTTATGTAGTAGAGGTCAAATTGAAACTAGCCACAAGCATGTCAAACATTGCGCCTTCAAGGTGAGCTAGTTTCTTTAGTCATCAAATTATGATTTTCCTTTTTTAAAGGATCTTTTCTTCCTTTTTTTTTTTTTTTGATAGGACACAGAGAGAAATTGTGAGAGGAGGGAAGACACAGTGAGAGAGACACCTAAAGCAGTGCTGTACAACTTGTGAAGACCCCCATTCCTTCAGGCCAGGGGCTGAAACCCCAGCCCTTATAACATTTGTAATAAGCTCCTATTGTACAAAGATCACAAACATATTAGAAAGGACTAACTACTAAAGAAGATAGTTTTTGTTCTCCACAATATTGCATGTAAATGGGAACAACTACTTACTTGTATTAAGGCACACCTCATTGTTTTCTAATTTCTTCCAGAAAAAAAAAAAAGACTGGGTATGTAGGCTGTGACTTAATAATGAGTAAAAGCTCATTATTATCACAAGGGGAACTCAAAGCCTACCACAGAGTATTGGGTCACTTCACATTCCCAAATTAATTATCCCAACAATAAGAGGAAAACTTTAAGTCACTGGGTTTCCTCTTGGTTCTCATTTCATTGGATTTGTTGATGCAAAGCTGATAATTACCAGCAATTAACACCTGTACACTTAACTAGAATCATGCTTTTATCTTTCTCTGGGTTTGGCAATTTTAAGGACTGTGTTTCTCTCTCTCTCTCTCTCTCTCTCTCTCTTTCTCATAATAAAAGAATGATATTTTGGGTCAGTGTCACTGCAGATACGTCCTGCTACTCTGATACCTTGAATTCACATCTTCTTTCAGTGATTTGTAGCTCTAACAGAGACATCTGCTAGCTTTGTAAAACCACTCTGTCTTGCTCCAAGGCCTTAGCTGGAACTTTATTTTGATCATATCTCTTAACTGTTGAACAGAGGGAAAACCAGGTTTTGATTGGAATCATTTCATGGATGCGTTTGCATTTTTCAGAGACCATAATATGCAGAACACTCAGTAAAAATGCTTCTGCTTTTAAAAATGTCACATTTGTCCCAGAGGTATCAACACAATAAATCCACAGGAAGAATAGGAAGCTCCCTGGGCAAAAGGCCAGTATGTCCATGGTTCACTGCACAACCAAGGAGTTAGACTACTTCGAACTTTCTAGCAATGTTCAGCTATGCTATAACTCATAAAATTGCTAAATTAAACTGTAGCCAGGAAAAATACTTAATGGTATATTTCTGGACTTGCCTTCCAGAGGGTCTGTATTTGATCTTTGGCACCCCATAATCCAGAGGTGTGCTCTGACATCTCTCTTTCTCTCTTTTCCCTTTCTCTCCTCTCCCTCCTTTCTCTCTCTCCAATGAAAGTCCTTTTCTTCCTCAGATGGAAACAAAATAAATGGAATTTACAAAATTCATTTTTGGGATTTAGGTGTGCACAAATTTTATTGGAAAGCAAAGAGTTTGCATAGACACCCTCAACCTATCCAAGACCTCCCCCCACCCCCGTATTCTGACACTTTGCTTTAAGGTAACAGTACCTTTGTTATAATTTAGAGCTCATATTAATACATTAGAATACATAAAGTTCACAGTACATTACAGACTCCACACTTTCTATGGGCTTTGACAAATTGATATCATGCTACTATGGACGTGGTGTCATGCAGAATAGTTTCAGTCCCTAACTAGCCTGTGTGTTCTCCATCTATTCAACACCCCCAGAAATCATAGATCTTATGTTTCTATGGTTTTGTAGTTTTCAGAATGCAGAGTTGGATAACAATACATGTAGACTTATCAGATCACCTTCTTTAGATTTTTAATATGATCTTCAGGTTCTTCTTCTTCATGTTCTCATGGCTTAATAGTTCCTTTCTAGAACTGAATGATATTCCCTAAAGGATCCAACACCAAGTTATTTTTTATTTGTGATTAATAGTAGGTAACATGATTATAAGATTATAGTATATATTTCCACACCACACCAACATTCTGTTTCCCCACTTTCCTACCTTCCAATGACAACCACTAGTTCTCATAAGTCTTGCAGTTTGCTTACTTCTGTTTTTTGTTTGTTTGTTCTCTAGATTCCACAGTTGAGTTAAATCATCTGGTCTTTCATGTCTTTAGTTCTTTTGCTAAGCATAATCACTTCTAGCTCCATCCATTTTGTTCCAAAGGACACAGTATCATATATTTTGATTGAAGAGTAGTTTTCTATGGAATATTATATCTCATAACTTCTTTATCCAGTCATATGTTGATGGACATTTAGTTAATAATGTAGCAAGAACATAGGGGTGAATATGCCGCTTCAAATTAGTGTTTGAGATTCCTTTGGATAAATGGCAGAGCATTGCTATATCATAAGGTAATTCCATGTTTATATGTTTAAGGACACTCTATATAGTCTTCCACAAGTGTACACTGGTTTACATTCCCACCAGCAATGTAGCAGTCTCTATGTCTTCAGAAGATTATCAATACCTGTTATTTCCTGATGTGTTGATGTAAGCCATTCTCTTAGTTGTGAGTTGGTATCTCAGTGTAGTTTTAATTTGCATTTTTCTAATGATAAGGGAAGTGGGGCATTACTTCATGTGGCTGTGGGCCATATGTATCTCTTCTTTAGAAAACTTTCCTTTTAATTCTTTAGCCCACTTTATATTTGGTTATTTTTTCTTCTTCTGTAGATCTGTGTTATTTTGTATAGATGCTTGTAAATACAAATATCACCTACTGGATTGGCTGCCAACTCCAAGTTATATATCCCTTTCCCTGTTGAATAATCCCTTGGATGCTTCAAAATTTTGATATGTATGAAAAAACATCTATAAATTCCAGCATGCAGGTTGTTGGGTGTAAATATGTTCTAAATTCAAGTGAAATAGCAAGGTGAATTACTCCTGGACTATATGTAAGAGTATGCTCCTCAAGGCCATACAGTGGTATACCCAATTTAACACACATGTTATTATGCCCAAGGACCAGAGTTCAAATCTCCAGTCCCCATGTACAGGGCAGAAGCTTCACAAGCAGTATTATAGGTATCTCTTTTTCTCTTTCCCAGTTTATCTCCACTGTCCCTCTCAATTTATCTCCATTTCTATCTAAGAGATAAAGAATATATATTTAAGAGAACACAGTATATTTCCTTTTGCAAGAAACTGCATTCTATAGTAGCTAATCACATTATATCCCATTTGAATGAGAGAATCGGCTCAGTGTCCCTTGCTTTCTGCTTGCTCATACTTCCAGTCAAATAGGTGGTGCTAAAGAGATAATTGAGCTACAGGAATTTTTACAAGTTTGTGAGGGAGTAGCTGAAATAGCAAATGGTTAGTTAGATTGTAAGCAAGTGCTCTGTATATCTCTCTCCTTCTATATGCATAGTTCTAAACTGTAGTGTTGATAGGTGCTTATGTTTCCAATGTGTTGTCATTTATCCTACCTGCTCAATATCAGCTGCCTCACCTCCACTTCATATTTGAAGTCTCTGCGAATATTATTATTTTTTACTTGGCATCAAACATGAGCTTCCCAAAATGCGAATGATAGCCTACATACTATATGTATGTATTAATCGTATGTACATACGATTAATATATATGTATTTATTTATTATTGAATAGAGACAGAAAATGAGAGGGTAGAGAGAGATAGAGAAAGGGAAAGAGACAACCTTCAGCCCTGTGCCACACATGAAGTTTTCCTCCTGCAGGTGGAGACTAGGGGCTTGAACTCAGTTCCTCGTGTACTATAATATCTGTGCTTAACTAGGTGCATCATCACCTGACCCATGTTATGTTATGTTATGTTATGTTATGTCATGTCATACCATATCATATTATATTATAATAAATTATTTTATTGGGAGTTGATAATTTACAGTAAGGTTATTGACTCATAGGTACATCAAGACCCCAAGGCTCTTTTCATCACCCACTGAATCTCACTCCTCCAGTGTCTTTTACCTTGGTGTAGTACAAGTCCCACCCAGTTGAAGTTTCACTTTTCCTTTTATGCCCTTTTTTCTTAAGCTCCTCCTATAAATGAGATAATCTGACATTTGTTCTTCTCTTTTTTTGACTCCTCCCACTTGATGTAACGCCTTCAAGTTCCATCCAAGATGATGCAATGTAGAGGACTTGATCTTTTTGTTTAATTAATTTATTTATTTAAAAAAGGAGACATTAACAAAACTGTAGGATAGGAGGGGTACAACTCCACACAATTCCCACCACCAGATCTTTATATCCCATCCCCTACCCTGATAGCTTTCCCATTCTTTATCCCTCTGAGAGTATGGACCCAAGGTCATTGTGGGTTGCAGAAGGTGGAAGGTCTGGCTTCGGTAATTGCTTCTCCGCTGAACATGGGTGTTGATGGGTCGATCCATACTCCCAGTCTGCCTCTCTCTTTCTCTAGTAGGGTGGGTCTCTGGGATGGGATTAGAGAATACTATGAAAGGAAAGGTCTCACCTGAGTAATGAAGCTGAAGGGTTGTCATTCCACACCTGAAGTCTCTGGACACATTCTGAAATGAAGTATGTTGAGGTGGCACTCATTACACTGATTAGGTTGTGATCGGCAGATGCAATATTATTTAATATGAATTGAGAGAAGCATGCAGAAAGTGTGCCTCACCCTAAGGTTCCAGGACTGAGGTAAATATAGGCTGTATAGTGGGAATGTGAGGTTCCTGCTGTCTTAGGGTTCAAGAAGACAATGGATAGTTATTGTTATCATCACATTATTTGGTAATTGGGTTAGCTTTGAAAAGTCCCTTTGTTAGGGTTTGCTGTATAATACCCAACATCTTGTATATAGCTGTGCCACAGGTTGCTTCTGTTCTACCTGGTTTAGGCTTTTGAGAGAGTCAGCATATCAAAGACAGCCTATGTATTAGAAAGACTCTGTGCTTTAAAAAGTTCGGGACATACAATCATTTATTCCCCTCTCATATTAATTAAATAGTGATTTATATGACTACAGTTTAATAGGAGTGTACATAAACACCATTCCTATCACCAAAAGACTGTGTCCCACCCACCCCACCTCACCCCACTGGCCCAGGAAGCCAAATGTCCATCTTCTGCCTCACCACAGGGTTTTTTACTTTGGTGCCCTACTCTAGATTTAGTGAGATCCTGCTTTTAGTTTCCCTTTCAGTTCTTTCTCAACTTCTGTTGGTGAGTGGGATCTTCAGGAAACTGTTAATACCCATATTTCTAAGGACTTGATCATTTTTAACAATTGAGTAATGTTCCATTGTGTTTATACACCAAACTTTGTTAACCACTCATCTGTCACTGAACATCTTCCTGGCTTCCAAGACTCGGCTGTTACAAATTGTGCTGCTACACATATAGGTATGTACTATTTATTTTCTTTTACTATATTTCCAGGAGAATAAATGCTGGATCATAAAGTTACCTTGAACAATTTTAGTGGATGCCAGACATTTTACCTGAGAGGGTGCCTACTTTGCATTCTCTGTGACCCAGATTCCAGTCTGGCCTTCACTGCACTGGGAGAAAGTTAAGCTTCTTTGCTTTTTCAGTCTCTCTGCACCTGTCTTTCTCTGTTTCTATTTGAAATCACTGGCCCAAATCAGTGAAGCTGTGATGATAAGCATTTTCAGGAGTTAGTTCAAATTTGTGATATGATATAGGAGACTACATTTGTTAGCAACTTCCTCCCTTGATCTCTTTCTCTCTCGTTCTTTCTTCTCCTTCTCCTTCTCCTTCTCCTTCTCCTTCTCCTTCTCCTTCTCCTTCTCCTTCTCCTTCTCCTTCTCCTTCTCCTTCTCCTTCTTCTTCTTCTTCTTCTTCTTCTTCTTCTTCTTCTCCTTCTTCCTTCTCCTTCTCCTTCTCCTTCTCCTTCTCCTTCTCCTTCTCCTTCTCCTTCTCCTTCTCCTTCTCCTTCTCCTTCTTCTTCTTCTTCTTCTTCTTCTTCTTCTTCTTCTTCTTCTTCTTTTATTTATTGGGGATTAATAATTTACAGTCCATAGTAAAATACAGTAGTTTGTATATGTGTAACATTTCTCAGTTTTCTACAACAATTCAACCCCCACTAGGTCCTCCTTTGCCATCATGTTCCAGTACCTGAACCCTCCTCCTCACCAAAAGTCTTTTTCAATACACCAACTCCAGTTCAAGTTCTGCTTTGTGTTTTCCCTTCTGTTCTTAATTTTCAACTTCTGCTGATCACTTTCTAACCATTTCCTTTAGTTACAAAATTCACCCATCTCCAGTGGTTGTTCCTCCCCTTCCCTGAATATGCGGAGGTACGCATCTACTGTAGAGTCCAAGGAAATGCTAGCTCATGGCAGAGTAAGGAGCATTATTTCCCATCACACTCTTCCCATCATTTACTTGAGATCACACTCATTCTTCAGGTAACCTATGCAATAGGCATTGCTTAGAAGGATCACTCTACCTTGTGCTCTGCTTGCACTTAGTCTTTTCACTACCCTTTAATTCATATTCAAGCATTCCTTGCAATTGTAATCTCAGTTATCTGCTTGATATTTACCTCTTTTTGCATGCCTCATCACACATACACACCTGCTTCCTGAAGTAGGTTTCCCTGTATTTTATATATATTATACAATGATAGTGAAAGGCATACACATAATTACATATAGTGACTTTAGTTAAAATAAAAAAACCCCTTCAGTGTGGGGCATAAAAACTTCTATTTTACAGAAATTGTCATTATCTTTAATGGTCCAAAAAGTAGATAAAGCCTTTATCTCCTTGCATAAGATCTTGCATAGTATAAAGTCTCTCTCTTACCTGCCTCTCCAGCTGCATCCATCACCTGCTACTAAACCCTTCTTCTTACGTTTTTGTTTGTTTGTTTGTTTTGTTACTCACCAGTGTTGTGACCCCAAAGGGAACTTGAGACAATTAACATAGGAATGCTGTCAACCTGAGGCTGGGACACACAAGAGAATATATAAAAGCAGGGACTTAGAGCAGCTTTCTCTCTTGGGCTGCTGCTTCTTCTCCTGGCCAGAGGCATCTCCGTGTTTGTTCCAGGTGTTTGTCATGGCTACTTCTCAGAACTGAACACGTGTGACTCTGCTAGCCAGTAAACTCCTAAGATTCCCCTATAGCCATGAGCAACCTATACCTCAGCTGATAATTGTTTGTCTTATGGGACTGAACTTTTGATAACTATTCACAGACTTTATGGACCTAGCATACTCCTAACCCCTGATGATAATTGCATATTTTATGTATCTAAAATATATGTCCCATAGTTTTGTACTGCCCTAATAAAACTCTTTTTTGCTTTACCTTAAATTGCTTTGCCTTAAATAGAACCTAGATATCAGAAGAAATAAAGCACTTATTGTTTAAACCTATTGTTAGCTCCCTGTTGTAAATCCTTTTATGCAAGCTGCACCCCTAAGCCCCTTTTAAGTTAAAGTTTCAACAACCAGGGCTTCAATGCTTTGGGCTGACTTTTTCAGATAGGGAAAGAGAGACAGAGGCAGAAGGAGGGAGATAGATACCATACCAACTACCAACTCCCCAATACTCCCTCATGATGGTATAAAACACAGCTAACTCACTCTCACGTGAGCTATTTTGCTCATCTTTGCTCTCTTGCGTATGGTGTGTGTGTGTGTGTGTGTGTGTGTGTGTGTGTGTGTGTGTGTGTGTGTGTGTATTTAACAAAATCACACTCAACTCCAAGCCTTTCTCCACAGGCAGTATACAGAGATCTGTGGTACCATCCAGTTTTTCTCTATAGCTTCAAAAAACACCACTGTCAGAAAATTATCTATGACTCATGATGCAAATCAGATGTTACCTTTTCTAGAAAGTCTTCCCCAAATTCCCAGCCCAAGAAAAGGCACATATCTTTTTAAAAAATATATATATTTTATTTATTATTGGATAGTGACAGAGAGAAATTGAGAGGAGATGAGGAGATAGAGAGGGAGAAAGTCCAAGGGACACCTGCAACACAAGTTCACCATTTGTGAAGCTTCCCCCTGCAGGTGGGAATGAGGGGCTTGAACCTGGGTTTTTAAGCACTGTAACATAAGTGCTTAACAATCAGGTGTACCATGGCTTGGCTCCCCAGGAAAAGCATATCGCCATGTTGTCAGATTACACCCTGTAGTCCTATACTACGCCACAATTGCACAAAAAATATATAATACATGAGAATGAATGTCATTTTATGTCAAATCACGTGGATATCTGCTTCTTTCCCCTTTTCCATAAAAGTAATGTTAGTGATGAGACTGTAGTTTGTTCACTGCTCTATTCCCAGTGCCTGGTACTTGGAAGACCTGCCTCTAAATTCATTGAGAGGAACTGCCCCAACACTGTCAGACCAATAAGAAGGGTTATATCTGCTCAAGTATAACTCCAGCATCCCTTTGGCTCAAACCTAATAATACAAGAATTTACTAAAATGTGTGGGTTTCCTGGTATCCCTCAAAATAATCAGAATCAACAGATACACCCCAGCTACTCTCTAAGCTAAATAAGCTCCCTGTCAGTGAAGAAACCTCAGTATCTGCCCAGGTTACCAAGAGCCTCATTTCAGTTATACATTTACCCAGACAATGACTCAACAATTTCCTTTTTGAAATATCCATGCTTACCCTCAAGCTTGACTAACTCATGCTCTGGGCCCCACCACATTCTTCCTACACCCCTAGCCACTCGCCCAATTGCATGAAATCTATAGGTGAAATGAATGTCTCCAATGTTTGTCTGTGAGCTCCTGAAATCAGGATATGCTCCATTAGTCTAAACAGCTCAGCAAATAGGACTTAATGGTTGTCCCATGGGAATATTGATGGATGTGGTTTCAGTGAACAAATCCATGGCCATGGGCACAATAAGGAGAAGCCCCACTGAATTTCCTTGATATCATTTATATACAAACACAAGGGATTCACAGTCTTTGCCAAAGACAGTGTGGTCCCCAGCACTGGCTCCAGTAAAAAAAAAAATAATATGTATTAAGTCACCATGACATAATGCTATTGCGTTCTGGGCACCTTTCTGGGCTCCAAACATTGCCTCAGTGTTGCTTTATTTCATCTTTACAGCTGTCTCTCAAAGTAGCTCTGTTTCTCTTGCTTTTGTCACTGAGGAAACTCAAATTCAAGAACTAGGGCCCAAGATATAAGAACTATCTGATAGCAAATTTCATTTTACTGCTAGTCAGAGATGATTTTTAAATAGAATGAATTTAACAAAAGAGAGGATACATGGAAAAAGAAGAGAAAGTGATAACTGAGTAGGGGCCAAAAGCATCATTCCCTAACAATTCCCTATAGGCTTCAGGATACAATGACTGTGTTTGCCTATCTCTCTGTCTCCAGCAAGGAGAACTCTCTTGCCTGGAGATCCTAGAACACCATCTGAGACCATCATTTTCCAGGACTGGGCAGCAGATGCCTTATATTAGCATCCCTGTTATAGATGCTTTCAAAGTTGCAGTCACATCAGTGAGCTACTCATCCTGCCCACCCCATTCCCAGAATCTCCTTAATGCTTTTGTTTTAGTACAGTTTCTTGATTCTAACAAGTAGACTTTATAGGGTTTGTCCTACTTCTGAACATTGATAGATACTATGACAGCTGAAGCCTTGCTATTTTCTCTAGAACCAAACTACAATATGGCATGTATCTAGGCATTTGCATACTCTTTTCCTCATCGTATCCCAAACACTTCAGAGTAGGAATTATGTTCTGTTTAACTCTGGAACACTAGAACCTAGAGTAAAATTCTAAGTATCCTAGCTTTGAATTAAAGTATGCCATTGAATAATTAAAATACATGTCATTCTTCCATCCATTCATGAACATTCTGTAAAGTCCAATACAGAGGAATATTTTCTTCCACAGCAAGTAACTATATACTGAGATTCAGTGGTATCAAATATCTTTCTCACACCATACATTGGGAAGGTTTCAAACAACATTTTCTTTATTTAAAAATTATTTATTTATTTATGTAGACACAGAAATTGAAAGGAGAGTGGGCAGGTAAGGAGAGAGACAGAGAGACACCTGCAGCCCTGCTTCACCACTTGTTATGAAGATTCCCCCCCGTAGGTGGGGGGTAGGGCTTGAGCCCATATCCTTGTGCATTGCAGCATGTGCATTCAAGTAGGTGCTCTACCACTTGGCCCCTAAAACCACATTTTCTGAATCCTCTAACTGCAATTTAAACATGGTGGGGACCAAAGGTTACCCTGAAATGACAGCCAACTTCCAGAGAGAAGAGCAACAGTGCCCTTTCTTCTTTGGTGACTTCAGACAAACAAATGGGAACCCGGGTACAGCTGGGTTTTTGTGATTAGGTCAGTAGCTTTCTGGGAACTCACCTCACAGGGCAACAGGTATTTTTTCTGAGTGGTCTATTACATAACAGCAGAAACACTTCCCAGGAACCAGAGTAGATTTAGTTTCTTACAAATGCTTATGGTTCTTGGAGAGCTCAGAGGAATTAACAAGCTTTAGAAAAGGCCACTGATTTCCATGAGAACAAAATACCATAGTGTAAGACATGTAGGAGAAAAGGAGTGCTCTAGCTACTCCTGCTTTCATCTTCAAGAATCCTGAGCATAGAATAGTCCCTCAGGTATACTGTTATTTGGGGAAGAGTCTGGGGGATAGCTAGAGAGAGACCACAACACTAACATTTTCTTCAGTTATAGTGAGGGCCTGAGTCGAACCTGGGTAGTGGCCATGGCAAGGTAGCACACCATCTAAGTGTGCTATTTTTCTGATCCAAGTGAAATATTTTTTAAATATTTATTTATTTTACCTTTTGTTGCTCTTTTTTTATTGTGGTTGTAGTTATTATTGTTGTTGTTAGATAGGACAGAGAGAAATGGAGAAATGAAGACAGAGAAGGATAGACACCTGCAGACCTGCTTCACTACCTGAAGGACTCCCCTGCAGGTGGGGAGCTGGGCTAGAACTGGGATCCTTACTCAGGTTCTTGCACTTCCTATCACATGCGTTTAACCCATTGTGCTACTGCTGGGCTCCCCCAAGTGAAATACTTTTTATGGGTAGACCATTTATCAAAATTACTCTAGGGCCAGGAAAGTAATCTCTCTCAATTTCTCTCAGTCTCTCTCTCTGTATGTGTGTGTGTATAATCTAGGTTTGAGTCTACCTCACAGTGGTATAGAAAAAGAGAGGCAGAATACCTGAGACTGTAAGCAGGAAGAAAGTTAATCAATGATGGCAGGCCCAGAGGGTATTCACTCAAATTCTGGACCCTGACCAAATGCTGGTTTTTCATTGAAATATATTTTGCAGTTCTTCAAAATTGTGTGGCTATGTATATGGCACGTCATACTCTGATTAGCATCCACCCACACAGAGCAAGGTTTCTTGCTATTGCTATCTGGAAAGAACAAGAGAAGAAAAGAGCAAGGGGTATATGGGGGTGGGGGTACAGGAGAAGTAACCACAGACGTGCTGTCTGTCTGTGCCTAGCAAGTTCACTGAAGCAGAATAGTTGGCTATAATTTTTACTTTTTTATAGTTTTTTTCAGTAACATTTTTCAGTAAACATTCCTCTGTTTTCCAAAATCATTCTGCTTCACCACCACACTGAAGGCTCTGTGTTCTCTATCTAAAATTAAAATGAAATGATGCTAGAAAGAAAGTAAAATTTCCTTCTAAAACAAATTTAATGCAGTTTAAAGTGATTTTGTACAGAAACTGTAGTGTAGGGAGTACATAAATATAAACAAGTCTTTTTGATTTATGAAATGACTTTGAGTGATTTTTAAAATACACTGTGCCATAACTTTAGTCTACTCAAAGAGTCTTCTGTTTTCTTTAAGTTTTTTGTTTGTCTTATCATTATTGGGTCTTCACTACTCTGAGCTGACTTTTCTGCAAATAAAAAGTAATAGAGAAACGGGGGGGGGAGACACCACAGTACTAAATCTTTTTTTTTTTCCTAATTTTTATTTATAAAAAGGAAACACTGACAAAAAAAACATAGTATAAGAGGGGTCCAGGGCTGAGCCTGTTACACATTGCACTGTAAGACTTAGTGTTGTGTTTCCCCAGAGCTCTGTCCCAATAGGGAAACACAGCACTAAATCTAAGTGTAATGTGGATCAAGCTCAGCCCTGGATTGTATGTATAGCAAGCAGGGAGAGAGAGAGAGAGAGAGAGAGAGAGAGAGAGAGAGAGAGAGAGAGAGAGAGGGAGAGGGAGAGGGAGAGAGAGAGAGAGAGAGAAAGAGAAAGATAGAGAGTCCAGCGTGGCGCAATGCTGAACCCGTTACCTGTTGTGGTACTGAGATTTGTAACTGGGGCCTCAGGATCTCAAGCATGAAAGTCTTTTGCAGAACTGTTATTCTGTCTCCCCAGACCTAGTCCTCTATTTTCTTTTTTTTTTTTTTTTTAGTCCTCTATTTTCTATTATAATAGGAGACTCCAGCTGGCTGAGGCTGTTTTGAATTCGATACTATTTGGATCTTTCCTTTCTTGTCACAAAAGCTAATAACTTCAACACATTTTTGCTATTATGTTTCTACCATGTAAAGTCCCAGTACAACACTGGTTGATCAAGGCAGTTGTTTAAGCATTTTTAAAGTGTCTGTTACTGAGACTATGGGTGGGAAAATTAAAAATGGATTGTATATTTGGAAATAGCTCTGTCTGGTAACTGTATGGTTGTTGTGGGTCACCAGAAAGAGACATCAAAGATGGTATCTGGTGTCCCACATCAATATTTAATCCGATAACAGTACTTAACTAGATAACATATTAAATGAACAAAGTTATAGCCTGCTCAGAAACCAGTATTATATTGTGGAGAGTCTATATGAGGTGGACACATTCAAAATAAGCTTATTTTGAGCTATCGCAGCTTTCATAGTGCTAAAATTATTCCCTCTAAGTGAAATCATCAGCACATTATATAATGCAAAGGAATACATTATATTTAGGCTATTTTTTAAATGTTGATCTTCACCACATTCCCACCCAGGTCTCCTGGGTTTCTGCTTCATTTGCTCAAAGATAACTGTTACTTTAGCAGTGAGATGCAGTCTCTCATCTCGACTGGCACTCTGGTCAACATAAAGTCTAAAAATACAATTTTGCAGTATTTTGTTTTGCTGGAAGATGAAATAAGAGTTTTTTGTATTTTTAGAGTATATATGGAACCTTCCCATTACTTTTTGGGTTTCCACAACAGTAAAAAAATTTTTTTATTGATTTATTGATTCATTTGAGAGGACAGAGAAAAACAGAGAGAAGGAGGAGACAGAGAGAGACACCTGCAGATCTGCTTCACCACTTGTGTAGCATCCCTTCTGAGGGTGGGGAAGTTCAGGGTCCTCACATGTAGTAACGTGTTCTCAACAAAGTGTGCCACTGCCCAGCCCAATCAGTAAAACTTATGCCTTGTTCCTTATGACTTTGTATCTGCTACAATCTTCTCTATTCACTGGATCTTTAATGAGAACCTGCCTGTGACAGCTTTGTTCTCCAGCCCCAGATTCATGGAGAAGCTGACAAACTGCCTTGCCTTCTCCCCTCTGGCAGGTGTGCAGGGTCTGAAATATAAATGCTATACTCTACTCAGTATCCTCACTGTGCAAGTGTCCTGGGATAGCCTTAAGACATCTGTAAAAATACCACACAGGTGAATTTACTCTTATTTCCATATGCTTCTTCCTTGCTATGAGTTCACAACTAGAAAAAGGGATCAGATCTTTGTCCTTTTTACCAATCTGCAATCAAGACATCCTTGTGTCCACACCTCTGAAACACCACATGTTTGGCAAAACACAGGCATGAAGGGACTGTGGGGACAGAATTTGTAAACTTGGTTCAAGCCAAATTCAAGATGCACAATCACAAGTAGTTTTTATGTTTGAGGTAATCTTATGACCCATTTCTGTGTTCTCCCAATCTAACAGTATTCTTGAGGATTATCTTTTACTGAACCTAAACAATTAGTTGTGGGCATTTTTTTTTAAATTCTTAGAAACCCTATCCACTTATTTTTCTCTTTCCTTTTTCTTTTGTTCTTCTTTTTTAAAATTTTAAAATTGTATTAGTGATTTAACATTGATTTACAAAAGTATGAGGTAGTAGGGGTATAATTCCACACCATTCTTACCACCAGAGTTTTGTGTCACCACTCTCTCCACTGGAAACTGCAGTAGCTCTACCAAGATCACAGACATGGATTAACTGTCATATATATATATATATATATATATATATATATATATATATATATATATATATATATATATATATCTTCATTTGTCCCATGGACCTGTCTTCTCTTCCTTTTTTATTTTATTTTATTTTTTTATTTATATGGGAGTCCTTGTCATAGTAATCAGGAAAGTAAAATAAATTAATGGGATCCATATTGGAAGAAAAGTAAAACTGTCACTATTTGCAGATGATATGATAGTATACATGGAAAAACCCAAAGACTTCAGCAGATATCTCCTAGAAATTATCAGGCAATATAGTAAGGTGTCAGGCTACAAAATTAACTTACAAAAGTTGGTAGAATTCTATTATGCAAACACTAAGTCAGAAGAAGAAAAAAAATCATCCAAAAGTCACTCCCATACACTGTAAGAGAAAAAACAATAAAATATCTAGGAATAAACCTAGAAAAAGAAGTGAAAGACTTGTATACTGAACACTATTCAAGTAAATGGAAAAGAATCAGAAGTGGAAAGATATTCTATGTTCATTGACTAGAAGAATTAACATCATCAAAAAGACTATTCTACTAGAATCATATATAAATTTTATATAATAAACCCATCATGGGTCCAGCATTTTTTAAAAAAGAGAAATGTGCAAAAGCAATAGAACTAGAACTGAAACTAGAAAATACCTAGAATTGCCAAAAAAAAAAAAAAAAAATCAACAAAATGGAGGCATCACACTTCCAGATCTCAAACTGTATTTTTGGACCATAGTAACCCAAACTGCCTGATATAGGAACAAAAATAGATACACTGAGCAGTGGAACACAATCAAGGGCCCAGAAATAAAGCGCCCACACCTATGGTCATCTATTTTTTGACAAGGGGGGCTGAACTATTAAATGGAGAAAGAAGCATCTCCTTAACAAATAGTACTGATTAAATTGGTTTGAAACATGTAGAAGAATAAATCTGAACCACTACATTTCTTCAGAAACAAAAATAAACTCCAAGTGGATCAAGGACGTGGATGTTAGTCCAGAAACTATCAAATACTTAGAGGAAAGTATTAGCAGAACTTTTTTTCATCTAAATTTTATAGGCATCTTCAATGATAAAAATTCAATTGCAAGGAAGACTAAAACAAAAATTAACCAACGGGATTACATAAAATTAAAAAGCTTCTGTACAGGAAAAGAAACTACCACCCAAGCAAAAATACTCCTTACAAAATGGTAGAAAATCTTTATATGCCATATGTAAGACAAAAGACTAAAAACCAAAATATATAAAGAGTTCACCAAACTCAGCAACAAGAAAACAAATGACTGTCCAAAAATGGAGATAGGATATGAACAAAATACTCATTACAGAAGCAATCCAAAAAGCCAACAAACATGAAAAAATGCTCCAACTCATTGTCAGAGAAATGTAAATAAAGACAATAATGAGATACCATTTCACCCTTGTGAAAATATCATACATCTGGAAAGATAGCAACAACAAATGCTGGAGAGATTGTGGGGTTAAAGGAGCACTCCTGCACTCTGGTGGGAATGTAAATTGGTCTAACCCTTGTGGAGGGGCTACCTAGTTCTGTCTCAGATGACACATTTTGTAACAAGGTTACAGACCCCAGATATAAGGTAGGGTCTAGGAAACTGGGTAAATGCATATAAATATCTATGACTTAGGGGCAACTATATACCTCATAGTAAAAGAAATGGTCTGCTGTAGGGAGAGGGGCAGTAGTGCAGTGGTTAAATACATGTGGCGTAAAGCCCAAAGGCTTGCATAAGGATCCTGGTTGTAGCCCCCGGCTCCCCATCTGGAGGGAGTCACTTCACAAGCGGTGAAACAGGTCTGCAGGTGTTTATCTTCTCCCCCCTTCCCCTCCTCTTTCCATTTCTCTCTGTCCTATCCAACAACAATGACATCAGTGATAACTACAACAATAAAATAGCAAGGGCAACAAAAGAAAATAAATAAATATTTTTTAAAAGTCTGATGTCATTAGACTTAAATCTACTAAGTTCGGCAAATCTGGTCCCCTACGCCTACACTGAACTTCTCTGTTCCAGACTCTTGGAAACAGAGTTGGCAGTCAGCTGAGGTAAAGAACAAACACCTCATCACAGACCCCTCCCTGCAAGCGTCAACCCGGCTTTGACCTAGCACGTTATGATTGGGCCCTCCTCAATCGCTATCGAACAGGCCATGGCCGGTGAGCCTCTATGTTCCATCGCTGGGGAGCCAGAGACGACCCGAACTGCCCCTGAGGCTACAGACAGATTATAACCCATATAGTCAACGACTGCCATATCAGGATGCTGGCCAGGCTTCCCTGGACTGAAGACCCCACCATTGTATCCTGGAGCTCCACTTCCCCAGAGACCCACCCTACTAGGGAAAGAGAGGGGCAGACTGGGAGTATGGACCGACCAATCAATGTCCATGTTCAGCGGGGAAGCAATTACAGAATCCAGACCTTCCACCTACTGCAACCCACAGTGACCCTAGGTCCATGCTCCCAGAGGGATAGAGAATGGGAAAGCTATCAGGGGAGAGGATGGGATATGGAGATTGGGTGGTGGAAATTGTGTGGAGTTGTACCCCTTCTACCCTATGGTTTTGTTAATTTATCCTTTCTTAAATAAAAAATAAATTATAAAAAAGGAAGATGATGGGGAGGAGGAGAAGGAGGGGATTAGGAGGAGGAGGGAGGGAGGGATAAAGAGAGGAGAGAGAGAGAGAGAGAGAGGAAACAAGAACAGACAGCAGCAACTGATCCACTGCTCATGAAATGTCCCATGGAGGTGGGGACCAGGGACATGAATATAGTTTCTCAGTGCATTGTAACCTTTGTGTTCTACTGGGTGTGCCACCAGCAAGCCTCAGAGACATTTTCAAAAATATTTCCAGTTATAACATTTTATGAGAAATGAGGCCTATCTTAATTATATAGAAAAAAAGTGAAGTTAATAACAAGCAAAACCATTCCTAAAAATCCATTCCAAAAAATAATAGAAAATCCACTTCATGTTTGAAATTATTAATAAACTTTTCTGAATCTTTGTGTTTTCATGAACAAATTGTTTCTATACATAATTGAACTTACACAGTTGAAAAATAAGATCTGATGGCTCTGAACTTTCTTTTCTTTTTTAATTTTTTTAGTACTAACTTTATTTTATTTATTGAATAGAGACAGCCAGAAATGAAGAGGGAAGGGCCAGGTAGCCAGGGAGAGAAACAAGAGAAGCACCTGCAACACTGCTTCACCATTTGAAAAGCTCTCCTCCTGCAGATGGGGACAGGGGGTTTGAACCTGTGTCCTTGTGCATTGTAACTAGGTGTGTCATCACCTGGCTCTGTTTTCTGTTTGTTTCCCTATCTCCTTTTCTCCTATCCCCTCCCCTCCCCTCCCCTCCCCTCCCCTCCTCTCCTCTCCTCCCCTCCCCTCCCCTCAATCCCCTCCCCTCCCCTCTCCTCCCCTTCTCTCCTCTCCTGTCCCCTCCCTTCCCTCCTTTCCCTTCCCCTCCCCTCCCATCCCCTCCTCTCCTCCCCTCCACCTCTCCCCTCCCCTCTGCTCCCCTCTCCTCTCCTTCTCTCCTCTCCTGTCCCCTCCCTCCCCTCCCTTCCCTTCCCCTCCTCTCCCCCTCCCCTCCCCTTCCCATCTCCCCTCCCCTCTGCTCCCCTCCCCTCTCCTCCCCTTCTCTCCTGTCCCCTCCCTCCCTTCCCTGCCCCTCCCCTCCCCCCTCTCCCCTCCCCTTCCCTCTCCTCCCCTTCTCTCCTGTCCCCTCCCTTCCCTTCCCTCCCCTCCTCTCCTCCCCTCCCCCCTCCTTTTCTTTCTTTCTTTCTTTCTTTTTCTTTCCTTCTTTCTTTCTCTCTTTCTTTCTCTCCTTCTTTCTTTCTCTCTTCTCCCCTCCCCTCCTCTCCCCTCCCTTCCTCATGCCCTACCCTCCCCTCTCTTACCCCTTCCCTCTCCTCTCCTCTCCTCTCCATTCTTTTTCTTTTCTATTTGGGGGATTAATGGTTTACAGTAAATACAGTTGTTGGTAAAATTTCTCAGTTTTATGTAAAACACTCTAAATCTCCACCTAGGTCTTCCTCCACCATCAGGAACCAGGATTTCAAAGCCTGCCCTTTCCCTACCTTCCCCACCACCCCTACTAGAGTCCTTTCCTTTGCTGCAAAACACCAAACCCAGTCCAAGTTCTACTTGTGTTCCCTTTCTGTTCTTATTTCTCAACTTCTGTCCATGAATGAGATCTTCCTATATTCATCTTTATCTTTCTGGCATATATCACTTATCAAGATGAGGCGAAGAGGGTGAATTCATTCTTAATAGCTGAGTAGTATTACATTGTGTGTATATACCAAAACTTTCTTAGCTACTCATCTGTTGTTTGACACCTATCTTAGTGTATTTTATTTTATTTTTCAGAGAGATGGAAAGACTGAAAGAGACCACAGCACAAAAGCTTCCTTCAATGTGGAGGGGGCAGAATTAGAACTCTGGTTGTACACATGGGAAAATAGCAGACTACCCAAGTGAGTATTTCTCTAGTCCTTCTCAGCATGTCTTTACAAGCTGGGATCTGAGTCAGCATAGTGACAGATCAGAGAGATTCTGGAAAGTTCTTTCTAGCACAACCCTTTTCTAAGTCAAGAATTTTATTATTTCCTAGCAGTATACATACTTTCTGCTCCCCTTTTCAGCTTTCTATTTTCTTTTTAATATGTGTGAATAAAACAAGGTTATATTTTCCATGTTGCCTTCAGCTGGATCACCTAGGGCATCTGCCTTTGCATGACTAGAAAGTCTGAGGAAACTCTATCCTTTTCTAATTCCCTGTCATGAAACCCATGACTACAGCATGTCTAAATCACAGAGTGTATTTCATGGACTGGCATCACTCCATAGACTGCACTTATTTCACCTGAGGTGTTGAATTATTTATCCTGAATATTCCTGAAATGGCCAACACTATATCGTTTCTTCTCCAAAACAGAAGATTCCGGGTACATCTGGGTGACAAGTCTAGCAGATGGAGACTTGTCTCAAGTGGCCTCCCCCAGGGCTCTGTTCTGGCTCCTACGCTATTTAATATTTACATCAATGACCTCCCAGAAACTTCTTCAAGGAAGTTCATCTACGCCGATGACATCTGCTGTGCAACTCAGGCATCAAAGTTCGACATCCTCGAGGAAACACTCACGAAAGACATGTCTCTGATATCTGATTACTGTAAAAAATGGCGACTAATTCCTAGCACTGCTAAAACGGTATCATCTGTTTTCCATCTACACCATGCCTCGGCCTCGCGTGAGCTTAATGTGCAGCTTGGCGATACGAGAATCCGGCATGAAGCCCAGCCAGTCTATCTTGGCGTTACTCTCGATTGCACTCTGTCATTTCACAAACATCTCATAAAAACTGCAGCAAAGGTGGGCGCGAGGAATAACATCATTGCAAGACTAGCCAGCTCCTCATGGGGCGCGAGTGCTTCCACACTACGATCATCATCTCTGGCATTATGCTATTCCACTGCAGAATACTGTGCCCCAGTATGGTTCCGTAGCGCCCATGTCCACTTGGTCGATTCCAAATTATATTCCTCCATGAGGATAATTTCTGGAACCATCCGTTCCACCCTGGTTCCATGGCTGCCAGTTCTTAGCAACAGCGCCCTGCCAGATATTCGTCGGGATGCGGCATCATCTAAGTTCATTTCCCACGTCTACGCTCGACTGGACCTGCCAATATACGCGGATATCTTCGCCCACCCTATTCAACGCTTGACATCTCGTCACCCAATCTGGTCCCCTACGCCTACACTGAACTTCTCTGTTCCAGTCTCTTGGAAACAGTCAGCTGAGGTAAAGAACAAACACCTCATCACAGACCCCTGCAAGCGTCAACCCGGCTTTGACCTAGCACGTTATGATTGGGCCCTCCTCAATCGCTATCGAACAGGCCATGGCCGGTGTGCCGGAGCCAGAGATGACCCGAACTTCCCCTGCGGCTCTAGACAGACTATGACCCACATAGTCAATGACTGCCACCTCTCCAGATTCAAAGGAGGTCTCGAAACTTTACATCAGGCTCAACCTGATGCTGTTGACTGGCTACGGAAGAAGGGCAAACGCTAGAAGAAGTTTAGCAAAAGTCCCAGAGAGCCTCTGACCCTGTTCTAACAGTTCAAGTTGGACTAGTGAGCACTTATTTATCCTCTGTCTTGTCATCTGGGATGTAAAAGCATTAAATAGATCAAACATAATTATCTTTTAAAATATTTTCATTTATTTATGATTAGATAGTGACAGAGAAAAATTGAGAGATAAGGGGGAGGTAGAGAGGGAAAGAGACAGAGGGAAAGATATGGAGACAAAGAGACCTACAGTCCTGCTTAACACTCATAAAGCCTTCCCCTGCTGAAGGTGTGGACCAGGGGCTTGAACATAAGACTTTTTACACTGTGTTGTATACGCGTAACCAGATGCACCACCACCTGGTTCCCTTAAATTATCTTTTTATGAAAAACATGTATTTGTTAATGAGAGAGAACTGGAGCACCACTCTGACACATGGGATGCAGAGAGTTAAACTTTGGAGCTCATACTTTAGAGTCCTAGGTTTTATCCACTACACAACTCCCAGAATCTCCAGATTAAGATCTGGATGTTTGACTACATAAGTAAGTTGATTATAGATTTCAGGAATATACACTTAAACACTAGGTATAGGTATGTAGGTATGGTGCCTGTATTTGAACATGTAAATTGAGGTTTGTTATGTGAAAAGAGTTCATACTGGAGCCTGGTGGTAGTTTACCTGGTTAAGTGCATGAATACTATGCACAAGGATCAAGGTTCAAGATCTTGGCCCCCACCTTCAGGGGAAAACTTCAGGAGTGATGAAGCAGTGTGGCAAGTGTCTCTCTGTGTCTTTTCCCTTTCTCTATCTTCCCCTCCACTCTCAATTTCTCTCTGTTCTAAAAACAAACAAACAAAAAAACCACATAGGTTTCATCAGCATCACTTCTGATTTCCAGTCACAGACTCCATTTATGCTTCCTAGAGAAAATACACTGACATTTAGACCATAGGGATACAGGTTAGGAATTGAGCAGGTCTGTGTGGCCAACCTTCACAAATAAGTTCAAATCATGAAGTGTTTTTACCTGTGATTCTGGGATCCTGGCATCTGCCTTACATGCAGTACAGAGTCAATCAGTACTTCAATGTGGATGAAAATCAGTGAAATTTAGTAGCACATGACATTAATTAAATGCTTTATATGCTAAATTATTTTCCCCACTTTTGCCAATTTGTTTATGGTTTATAGCACAGTTGTTAACACAAGGGTACAACTTTTTATTTCCTTGTGAGCTAAATTCATGTCAGTAGTGATATAACAAGAATGACTGATTTTTAACCCCATTTGTTACTCTATCTCTATATGCCTGTGTTGACAGTGAGGGAATAAAATAGGATAATCACATCAAAGACCTGTGCAGGACATTTTCTCAACTATGTGAAGAATAAAAGGTGATGTGAGTAGGGGCATTCTTACCAATTTTAGTTCAAAGCTTCCCATAGCTAGATACAATATACTTTTTAAAATGGTTTCCAGCTGGAGTAATTTAAAAAGTTTTCAAGGTATATTTCAGGGAAAGAAAATGAGAGCAGCAGTCTTGCACAACTTTCACTTTGCTGCCATGTCCTTTCAGATGAATGTGAACATATTTACAAATGAGCTATTTCAGAGGCACTGGCTTTGATTAATGGGGAAGCTTTAGTGTTTGCTTGCTGCTCAGAAGGAGTGTCACTGGAGGTATTTGTATTTCCTTACCCAATGACAACTTAGGCAAAGATTATTCAAGTGACATTGCAGAATTAATGTCTCTATAGGCTTGGCATTCCCAGAGTGGCTGAACTGGAATCTGTTGTCCTAGAGTAATTATTGGTCACACATTCAGAAATAAAAGTAAAAGTGTAAAAGTGGTCATGCTATACAATAGCTGGCTCATTTATACATATAAATTATCCATGAGCTAAGCATGGGCTACAGACTTCCACTCTACTTATACATTATATGTTAAAATGTAGTATTATGAGGCCAGGTTGTGGTACACCTGGTAGAGCACAATATTTTGTTCAAGAACATGTTTTCAAGCTCCTGGTACCCATCTGTAGTTGAAAGCTTCATGAACAGCGGAGCAAAGGTGTCTCTTTCCCTTCTTCTCTCCCTGATATATATATATATATACACACATACACATACACACATACCATAGGAGAGGTGGAGTTGCCATACAATTACCAAGACCTAGTTATAATCCTGATTGGCAAAAACAAAACAAAGAAACAAAACCACAATCCTTTTTTTCTCTTTGTGTCATGATCTTAGTATGGTCAACAACCAAGTAGAAAATATAAACTAGGTAAGAAACAAAAGGAATGCACAGGCATTGAGCAGTGGATTTACTACCTATCTGAAGAGACTTTAGGGAGCTCATCTAAGGAGTTATGATAATTTAATCTAAAATGCTAGTCTTTCAATAATAAAAGGAATTTGGACTCTAGATCAAAATTTGAGCTCAGACTGTTGATGTTCCCTTTGGCAATTTAATTGTTCTTTCCTTTTCACTTCTTTTTCTCATTAAGATTTTTTTAAATTTAATTTTATTTTATCATTGAATAGAGACAAAAATTGAGAGGGGAGAGGGAGATAGACACCTGCATTC
Organism: Erinaceus europaeus; assembly: GCF_950295315.1. Lineage (NCBI taxonomy): Eukaryota > Metazoa > Chordata > Mammalia > Eulipotyphla > Erinaceidae > Erinaceus > Erinaceus europaeus. Next base: position 38,329,569 of record NC_080178.1, on the reverse strand, counting down.
CTACTTCACCACTCATGAAGCTTTCACCTTATAAGTGGGGATCAAGGGCTTGAATCGGAGTCCTTGTGCACTACAATGTGTGCACTTAACCAGGTGCACCACTGGCTGGCCTCCTAATTGTCCTTTCTGCTTCTGGATTTTACTTGTTAAGTGAGGATAGTTGTACAAGTATCTGACATGGTAATAATTGAGATTGGCCACACATCAAGAATCTAATAGTTGGGTGGAGTAAAATTTCATTAGGCAGGTTGTGTGCTTGGCCAAGAACATGACCCATGTTTAAGTCCTTGCAGGGGAGATGGCACTGGAGGAAGATCTGGTGTTCTGATGTCCCTAGCATCTATCTAGCATCTAAATCTATCTATTTATTTATTTATCACCTATCTGTCTATCTAATATGTGTGTCATCTATCATTTATATGATTATGAATGTATATTTCTATATATGTATATGAAAATGTGGTCCAAAGTGGTGAAACCATGTGTGTATGAGGTCCCAGTTTCAGTTATCTTTATTTTTATAGCATTTTGAAATATTTATTTATTTATTTGATAGGAAAAAGTAAAGAAAAATAGGGATAAAGAGATAGACAGCTGCAGTATTGCTTCATTAATTTTTATAATGCCACAGAAATGATTTTGAGGTACATGATATTGTTATTTCACTTCATTACAACTGATATTCAGTTTGATAATTTCATTAAGATGATTTTTATAAAGTCCCTATAATATCAAGTTGCTATTATCCCCTTCACAAATCACTACAATCTAAGTTGATTGTAGTGAGATACCTTCAGAATATGAAAAATTCCTACTAAGCATTTCTACTGCTTAATCTTAACAACAATCTATAAAATAGGTGGTGCTATCAGACTTGTTTATCAGACTTGTTTTATTTTTCTCTGTGTTTTTTTCCCCCCCTCCAGGGTTATTGCTGGGCTCGGTGCCTGCACCATGAATCCACCGCTCCTGGAGGCCATCTTCCCCACCCCACCCCACCCCCGCCCCACCCCCGCCCCTTGTTGCCCTGGTTGCCCTGGTTGCCGCAGCCTTGTTGTGGCTATCATTATTGCCATTGCTGACGCTATTCATTGCTGGACAGGACAGAGAGAAATGGAGAGAGGAGGGGAACACAGAGAGGGGGAGAGAAAGACAGACACCTGCAGACCTGCTTCAGCACCCGTGAAGCGACTCCCCTGCAGGTGGGGAGCCGGGGCTCAAACCGGGATCCTTACTCCAGTCCTTGCGCTTTGCGCCACATGCGCTTAACCCACTGCGCCACCGCCTGACCCCCCCTGTGGTTTTTTTAAGAGAGAGGCAGAAGATGATTGATAGGGAGTTGGGCTGTAGCTCAGCGGGTTAAGTGAAGTGAAAGGACCGGCATAAGGATCCGGGTTCCAGCCCCGGCTCTCTAACCCCCATACTGGATTACTTCTTAATTTCTTTGGATGGTGGGGCAGGAAGATAGCATACTTTAGCATACTTGGGTAGAGATTTTCCACCTTGTATGTGGACATAGGTTAGAGCCATGGCACCATATGGAGCATTGTGGACCTGGGGGAGGGTTATTGCTATAGTGTTTCTGCCTCTCAAGCTTAATTTTTACAACACTTTGAGAGATTTATTATTTATTTATTTATTTGAAAAGACAGAGGGTAAGGAAAGAATAAGAGGGAAAAAGACAGATACCTATAGTACTGCTTCACCACATAGGAACATCTCTTCCTGAAGGTGGGACCTCAGAGCATGAATCTGGGTCATTGAACATGGCAATACGTATACTCAGCCAGGTGTGTCACCACCTAGGCACTGTATTTTTATTTTAAGTTTTTGTTTTTTACCAGAGCACTTCTCAGCTCTGGCTTAGCCTGAGGTATGAAATTCATTTGGATTACTACTATACTAACTATACTATCTCCCCAGTCCTCCCTCCATTTTTGTTTTTATTTTCAATCTGAAATACAAAATATGGAAATCGGTAGGGGAACAATGAAATTCATCACGTGCAAGGTCATATTAGTGCAAACAACAACAACAAAATTTTGGTGGAAATAAGATTCGTTATTACTTCTGCCAAGGAGTATCTCAAGAACAGGGCATGGTCGAATCTGTGGAAGAGTTTCTTTCATTCACTTACTCTTACATTCATTAATTTAATACCTAGTGCCCACAATGAGTCATGATGCATGTGTGTGTGTGTGTGTGTGTGTGTGTGTGTGTGTGTGTGTGATCAAGATGCAGTCTACATTCTGGAAGGAGTTTTTCTTTCCTCCTCATCAAGGCTTCATGCTTACAGGATGACTCCACAGATTTTGGAAATTTTTTTTCTATTTTCCTTTTGTTAGATAGAGGTGGGGTGGATGATGCCGAGACAGAGACAAAGAAAGAACTGTATCACTGTTCCACCACTCACAAAGCTTCCCCACTAAAGGTTGTGCTTTAGCCTGGGTCCTTTCACATAACATGTGTGCTCTTACTGGACCTACCACTGCCTGGCAATCTACCATGTACAGATCACACAAGGTAGAGAACAGTGGCCCCAACTTGAGATGCTGCTTCTAGATAGGGATGCTAAGAGATTTCCTGGAGGAAACAGAGTGAGCTGTGAGAACAAGGGAGATAAAGATGTGCTATGTGTGCTTAACCAGTGTGCTACTATCTGGCCCTCTGGAGATAAAGATGTGGAGACATACACCAACATCAGCACCTACAGGTTACCAAAGCAAATTCACTTAGATAATTATAAAGTTGCCAGCTAGATAAATGATTTACCAATACAAAAACCTACTCATAACCACCCCCACTGTCATCTCTGATGAGCACACTCTGTTTGGTGTGGTGGAGAAGGTTAGGCTGTGTCAGAGATGTATTTATAGACCCTTAAATAGCTGTATTCAGCATCACTGAATGACACTTGTATAACCCCTTCTTTGATCATAGGCATTAGAGATGTGGGTGATGCAGGCAGTCAAGGAATTCAATAAATGATCCTTTCTAATCAAGACAAGGTGCACCAGTAATTATTGACATTTGCATAATACTTCCCAAAGTATGTTCATAATCACTCTCAGCTCTCACAATCATTTGGTGAGACAAACAAGATACTTGTATGTCCCAGAAGAAGAAAGAAAAAGGAGCTCAAGAAATGTGAAGACCAGAGAAGACAAAAGTGAGAAGTAATACCACATATGAAAATAATGTTTCTCCTTCTCATTCACTGCTCCCTACTTAAAACTGACCCTTCCTCAATCACTCTAATTTAACCTTGTCAGATAAAGCAAGGAATACAAAAGCTGGATTAGGGCAAGAGACTGGCACACTCGAATGACCCTTTTGGTCACTACCAGGCCTACCCCATCATCCAGGGCCCTAATCAGGGAATTCCGGGATTTCCTAGATATCTAACAGATCTCCCTCTCCACCATCACTGGTTCTCTCTATCAGGTACAACATAATAAAACCCCTTGTGGGCCTCTACAGGACATTTCCCTCTATGTAGAACAACAATGGAAGAAATTGCCTCATTCTCTGAAGGGAGGCAGGGTCAACATACTCAGTCCACTGGAGGAATACTGGTCCTTGAATGGCCTAGAATGTTCCTAGATATGACCGTGGAATGTGAAATCAGACCAACAGGGATCCAGAGGTTACACAGGCTTCTGGGCTAAACATGAGTAGACATGGGCCCTAGGTCAGATTGATGAGGTATTTTTACACAGTTAGTGGTCTTTATATACTTTTCCCCATATTTGAGAAGCTACTGTCTGCCTTGATCCAGTTTTTCAGTCCTATCCTAAACTATGACACTATCTTCCCAGACAATACTTTTAGTCCACCTTTATATTAGTGGTGGTGCTTAGGCAAAAATTAGTAAAGTCATGGGCCCCTTGGAATATACCTAAAGTAGACTTCCTAGTTTCTTCCAACATGAAGACCCCAGATCTCATCTGTTATATTCTTACTTCTAGGTTCCTGATTATTAAACAATTAATTCTGATTTGTATCCTAATGCTTTTCAGCCACCAAGTTGCAGATGCTATCATGATGCCAACATGAATTCCCTGTGCAGATGACCCCACCTCCCCAGAACCCTACCCCAATAGGAAAAATACAAACAAACTGGGGGTATGGATTGACCTGTCAGCATCCATGTTCAGTGGAGAAGCAATTACAGAAGCCAGACCTCCCACATTATACACCCCATAAAGGCCCATACTCCCAGAGGAATAAAGAATAGGAAACCTTCTAGCTCTGTCCAAGATGGGTCAGATAAGGTGGGCTCATTGTTCTTAATAGCTGTATAGTATTCCATTGTGTATATGTACCACAGCTTTCTCAGCCACTCATCTGCTGTTGGGCACCTGGGTTCCTTCCAGGTTTTAGCTATTATGAGTTGTGCTGCTATGAACATAGATGTACACACATTTTTTTGGTTGGGCATTATGGAATCCTTGGGGTATATCCCCAGGAGAGGAATTACTGGGTCATATGGAAGGTCTATGTCTAGCCTTGTGAGAGTTCTCCAGACTGCTCTCCAGAGAGGCTGGACCAATTTACATTCCCACCAGCCATGTAGAAGGGTTCCTCTGTCCCCACAGCCTCTCCAACATTTGTTGCTGCTGTCCTTTTTGATGTATGCCATTCTCACAGGAGTGAAGTGGTATCTCAATGTTGTCTTTATTTGCATCTCTCTGACAATCAGCGACCTGGAGCAGTTTTTCATATGTTTGTTAGCCTTTTGGATCTCCTCTGTAGTGAATATTGTCCATATCCTCTGCCCATTTTTGGATGGGGTTATTTGCTTTTTTTGGTGCTAAGTTTGCTGAGTTCTCTGTATATTTTTGTGATTAGTTTCTTGTCTGATGTTTGTACCCCTCTTATTCTATGGTTTTGTTAATGTCTCCTTTCTTAAAGAAAAAAAAGAATGGGAAACCTTCCAATTGATGGGATAGGATATGACACTCTGGTGGTGGGAATAGTACCCCTCTTATCCCACAATTTTGTTGATCATTATTAAATCACTAATTTAAAAAATTGATTCCTCCGAATTGCTACACTCTGGAGAAACTGTCCATAGTTACAAATGGGGAACCTAGTATCTTTTTCAGTGACTTGCTGAGTGTCCATACTCTTCCTATGGAGAGGTTAAAGTGAAGGGAACAATAACATCCATAAAGAAAGTAAGAGGTGCATCCCTGAACCCTCCTGGAACTGAGCTCTTCCTATAGAGTCTGTAAGTGGCCTTTCTTCCTTCAGTCAAGTTTTAAATTTGGCATTCCAGGGAATTCATGATTATCAAGTCCATATGGGGGTTCAGGAAGTATCACATCTGGTAGAGTGCACACATTATCATACAAGCAAAGGAGCCTGGTTCAAATCCCTGTCTCCAGCTGGAGGGACGAAGCTTCATAAATAATGAAGCAGGGGTATAAATGTCTTTCTTTACCTTCTCCCTTCCTACCTCCTTCCCTCTCAATTTCTTTTTCTTTATCCAACATAAATAAATAAATAAATAAATAAATAACACATCTTTAAAAAAGCAAATACCTTAGAAAAAAAAACCTTCCAGGAGTATGGATGCATCCTAAAATCCAAGAGCTACTTCTGTAGACATCTGAGAACATCTGCCATCAAAACCCTCCCACTGGCAGAGTAGATGAAGCAGAAATACAATGAGAAGAAAGCCACAGGCAGCATCCACAACACAAAAGCAGCACTAAGGAATAGCATACTTAGCCAGGGGGCCATGAGGTGGCACATCTGGTTGAGTACACATATTACCATGTGAAAAGATTCAGGGTTGATCCCTGATCCTTACCTATAGCAGCGGTGCTTCACCAGGAGTGAAGCAGGGATGGAGGTATTTCTTTTATCTCACCCTCTCAATCTACTGAGGAAGGGGGAGGGAAGATAGCTGCATGGAGCCGTGAATTCTTAGGGTGGGCACAGAGCCCCAGAAAATACCTTGGGACCAATAAAAAGTCTTAACCAGTCTAGAAAATCTATCCCTCCTTCCTGTTTGTAAATATAGAAATCTTGTTGGCATTTGCTGCAGCATAAGTGTAAGATGTGCCACTTACTGATTTGGCATACTTACATACTTCTATATGCTTAACACAACATGAGCTAACATATCTCTATGTAACAGACCTGTCATTTCTTTTTATTGGAAGTCTTATTTCATTTAATCTAAACTTGATAATGAAGCACTTATACAATTACTGAGAATTAAAATTGTTGTCAAGATGCACATTTTGGGAGTCGGGCAGTAGGTAGTGCAGTGGGTTAAGCGCACGTAGTGCAAAGTGCAATGACTGGCATTAAGGATCCCGGTTCGAGCCCTCAGCTCCCCACTTGTAGGGGAGTTGCTTCACAAGCGGTGAAGCAGATCTGCAGGTGTCTTTCTCTCCCCCTCTGTCTTGTCCTCTTCTTTCCATTTCTATCTGTCCTATCCAACAGTAAATGGCATCAGTAACAACAATAATAATATCTTCAACAACAACCAAAAAAGGGCAACAAAAAGGAAAAATAAAATATAAAAAATATTAAAAAGATGCACATTTCATTTTTCATTTTTTATTTTATAAAAATATTTTCTTTATTGGATCGAGATAGAGAGAAGTTGAGATGGGAGGGGAGAGAGATAAAGAGACAGAAACAGAGAAAGAGCAAGTGAACAAAAGAGAAATCATCATTATTGCTTCACTGCCTGAAAGTACCCACTCCAAGTGGGAACTGTGGTCCTCAACTTGAGTCCTTGCAAACATAGTAATGTATTTCCTCTACCAGGTGTGTGTCAACCTCTGGCTCCTGTTCCTTTCCTTTCTTCCTTCTCTCTCTTTCTTTCTTTCTTTCTTTCTTGGCAGACAGGTAGAGAGAAAGACAGAAAAAGAGAAAAAAGAGAAAAAGGACACAATACTGAATCTTCCTTCGATGTGGTGGGGAATGGATTCGAACCTAGGTCACCATTATTATCCAAGGAAGCAATTTTACCAGCCCCAAACTTCTTCTTTTCCTTTCCTTTCCTTTCCTTTCCTTTCCTTTCCTTTCCTTTCCTTTCCTTTCCTTTCCTTTCCTTTCCTTTCCTTTCCTTTCCTTTCCTTTCCTTTCCTTTCCTTCCCTTCCCTTCCCTTCCCTTCCCTTCCCTTCCCTTCCCTTCCCTTCCCTTCCCTTCCCTTCCCTTTCTCTTCTTTTTATGTTTTTCTCTTTTCTCTTTTCTTCTTCCCTCCCTCCCTCCCTCCCTCCCTTCCTTCCTTTCTCTTTCTTTCTTTCTTTCTTTCTTTCATTTCTTTATTTCCTTGTAGCTTGGTGGGCAAACGCTAGAAGAAGAAGATTGTAGCTTGGTGCCAGCACTACAAATCCACTGCTCCTGGCAGTTATTCCCCTCCCAAACCTTATTTTATTCTATAGGACATAAAGAAATTGGGGGGGATAGACAGACACCTACAGATCTGCTTCACGGCTTATGAACCGTTCCTGCTACAGGTGGGGAGTGGAGGTTCAAACCCACCAGGTCTGTTGTATGGATCTTTGTATATAATACTATGTACATTTAATTGGGTGTGAACATACTTATCTCAGTGTATGATACTGGATGAAAACAAAAAAATGGTATCATCAGCTTTCCACGATAATTATTTACTAGTTTTACTTTTTCTCAGATTATATTATTGGGGAAATAATGACTTATATGATGCATCAAAAAGACTGCAGGGATTGGGGCAAGGGCATTGAGAATCTAGTATTTGATGGTGATGAAAGACTTAAATTGGTGATGGGAGTGGTACGCAGACACCTACCAAGGGGGAGATGAGAATCTTGTAAATATAGGCATCATTTCTTTTTCATGTTGAAAACATTTAAGACTCAGTATATTCACAACTTCAAAGAACACCAAAGAATATCATTCACTGTAATCCTAGTATTTATACTGAGTTTACAGACATAATTGTTCAAAAGATAGGAAACTACAAGTGGAAGATGATCTTTCATCAACAGTTCCCAAGTTCTTACTTCTGAAAGTCAGCATTCTATTCTACTTATTAATTTGACTTTATTTTATTTCACATACAGTGAGTTTATAATGTCTTGGTCTTTGACTGTGTCACACTCAGGATGAAATCATGCCACAAATAATAATAGGAAATTCCTCTTTTTGATAGTGTAATAATATGTAAGTATTATTAAATAATTAATTGATTTATTTGCCACTGGGGCTCAGTGTCTATAAACCAAGTCCACTATTCCTGGTGTCCATTGCCCCCTTTTCTTTCTTTCATGTGATAAAGAGAAATAAATTGAGAGGGAAGGTGGAGACAGAGGAGACAGAAAGAGAGACACCTGTAGTCTTGAACACTGGGTCTTTATGCATCAACCAGGTGAAGAACTCTCTAGCAGCAGTAATATACATAAATATATATATGTATAAATATATACATATATATGGCCTATTAATGCAGTGACGAACACTTATAGCATAACAACATTTACAAATATGAGGAAGATCTCAGGTGGAGCACCAGTGACTGGAAAACCAGCATGGAAAGGACAAAAAAAACCCAGCATAGCAAATAACTCCATAATAGTTTCTTTTATGGTATGCTACTTCCTTCAGGTGCTCTCTAGATAAGAGATTATAATTTGAGTATTCTATTATTAGGCTGATGATGCACCTAGAAGAACTAATCTTAATCTTTGCCCACATACACAGATATAATTTTTATATTTTGTTAAAAAAAACTCTAACTCAAAAACATGTTATTATGATTTCAAATGTATGTTACCATATACTATGCTATGATTATAAAAACTGATTTATACTTCTGATAAAGTGTGCCATTCTCTGAATGATTCTAAATTATCTCTGGTGGTAATTCAGCCCTTCTCTTACAGGCTAGAACATTAACTAACACCACAACTTAGGTTTCTTGCCTTAATACATCAACTATTGTGAAAAATGCTGCAATAAACACAGAAGTGTAGATATCTTTTTATATCTGTTTTCACTCTTAAAAGTTAAATTAAAAAAGCAGGAAGCTTGCTATTCAATCATAGCTTCAAGAAAAGATCCCCAAACTCTCCTTCCAATGAGACTGCTACACACTGGATTTTATTTATATATAGTTTATACTAGCCTCTGTGTGGGGTGTACTATCATGATCCCAATGTTCAAATAAAAAACAAAAACAGCTTTTTGAGAAGATGGCGGACTGAGAAGCTGCTAGTGGCTTGAGCTCTGACCACATCTTTTGGAAACGGTAGGATTTTCTGCCTTTAGTATGCCAGTCAATAAGGGGTCCTAGTGGTGACACCAAGGTAGTGACTATAACTTAATTTGGGTTAAAAAATAGAGTAGAAAAAAAGGGAAAAATTTTTTTCATTTAAATTATTAATTCCAAAGCACACCTCCTCCCCCTCCCCCCCCCACCCCCACCCCCCGCCATAACCAGTCCCTGAGGACCAGCTCCTAGTAGGCTCCCCTGCTGAGCTTCTTTATTTAACAAGATTCCTGTCCCACCAGGGAGTATCATTCATTCTAAGTCTATTCTCTTCTAAAACCTCTGGCCTTTTTTCTTTCTGAGTAGCCAACCCCCCCATCCCACCCAACATAGCTAATTAAATAATTTAAAATAAATAAATAAAAAACTCTTTCCTTTCACTGCTCTTTTATTACTGTTCTTTTTCTTTTTTTTTCTCTCTCTTTTTTTCTTTCTGTCATTCTTGTCATCCTTTCTTCCTTAATCCTACAGCTTCCAAAGCCACATGCCCCATCCCCCACACCACCAAACCATAAGATTGAAGAAACAGGAATACTCCCTTCCATGTTCTATGAAACCAACATCACCCTGATATCAAAGCTGATAGGGACAGAAAAGAAAAGAAAACTACAGACCAATATCTCTGATGAACATAGATGACAAAATATTAAACAAGATCTTGGCCAACCAGATACAGCAACATATCAAAAAGATTGTTCATCATGACCAAGTGGGATTCATCCCAGGAATGCAAAGCTGGTTGAGCATCCGTAAGTCAGTCAATGTCATTCACCACATCAATAAAAGCAAAGCCAAAAACCACATGATTATCTCAATAGATGCAGAGAAAGCCTTTGACAAAATCCAATACCCATTCATGCTCAAAACGCTACAAAAACTGGGAATAGATGGGAAATTCCTCAAGATAGAGGAATCCCCATATAGCAAACCTACAGCCAACATCATACTCAGTGGAAAAAAGCTGAAAGCATTCCCCCTCAGATCAGGGACTAGACAGGACTAGACACTGTCATTATTACTCTTCAACATAGTATTGGAAGTTCTTGCCATAGCAATCAGGCAAGAGAAAGAAATCAAAGGAATAGACTGGAAGGGAAGAAGTCAAGATCTCACTATATGCAGATGATATGATAGTATACATAGAAAAACCTAAAGAATCTAACAGGAAACTACTGGAAGACATTAGTCAATATAGAAAGGTAGCAGGCTACAAAATCAATGTACAAAAATCAGTGGCATTTCTTTATGCAAATACTAAATCTGAAGAAGAAGACATCCAGAAATCACTCCAACTAACTTTGTTTCAGCAAAATCAATCAAATACCTAGGAATAAAGTTGTCCAAAGAAGTGAAAGACTTGTATACTGAAAACTATGAGTCACTACTCAAGGAAATAGAAACTGATACCAAGAAATGGAAAGATATCCCATGCTCATGGATTGGAAGAATAAATATCATCAAAATGAATATTCTCCCCAGAGCCATATACAAATTTATTGCAATGCACATCAAAGTACCACCAAGCTTCTTTAAGAGAATAGAAAAAACACTACAGTCACTTATCTGGAACCTGAAAACACCTAGAATTGCCAAAAACATCTTGAGAAAAAGAAACAGAAATGGAGGCATCACACTCCCACACCTTAAACTATATTATAAAGCTATAATCATCAAAACAGCATGGTACTGGAAAAAAATAGGCACACAGACCAGTGGAACAGAATTGAAAGCCCACAAATAAATCCCCACAACTATGGACATCTAATCTTTGATAAGGTGGCCCAAAGGATTACATGGAAAAAGGAGGCTCTCTTCAATAAATGGTGCTGGGAAAACTGGGTTGTAACATGCAGAAGAATGAAATTGAACCACTTTATCTCACCAGAAACAAAAATCAACTCCAAATGGATCAAAGACCTAGATGTCAGACCAGAAACAATCATATACTTAGATGAAAACATTGGTAAAACACTTTCCCACCTACACCTAAAGGACATCTTTGATGAATCAAACCCAATTGCATGGAAGACTAAAGCAGAAACAAACCAATGGGACTACATCAAATTGAAAAGCTTCTGCACATCCAAAGAAACTATTAAACAAACAAAGAGACCCCTCACAGAATGGGAGATCTTCACATGCCATACATCAGACAAGAAACTAATCACCAAAATATATAAAGAGCTCAGCAAACTTAGCACAAAAAAAGCAAATGACCCCATCAAAAAATTGGCAAAGGATATGAACAAAACATTCACTACAGAGGAGATCCAAAAGGCTAACAAATATATGAAAAACTGTTCTAGGTCACTGATTGTCAGAGAAATGCAAATTAAGTCAACACTAAGATACCACCTCACTCCTGTAAGAATGGCATACATCAAAATGGACAGCCGCAACAAATGCTGGAGAGGTTGTGGGGACAGAGGAACCCTTTTACATTGCTGGTGGCAATGTAAATTGGTCCAGCCTCTGTGGAGAGCAGTCTGGAAAACTCTCAGAAGGCTAGACATGGACCTTCCATATGACCCAGTAATTCCTCTCCTGGGGATATACCCCAAGGACTCCATAACACCCAACCAAAAAGAGGTGTGTACTCCTATGTTCATAGCAGCACAATTTATAATAGCTAAAACCTGGAAGCAACCCAGGTGCCCAACAACAGATGAGTGGCTGAGAAAGCTGTGGTATATATACACAATGGAATACTATAGAGCTATCAAGAACAATGAACCCACCTTCTCTGACCCATCTTGGACAGAGCTAGAAGGAATTATGTTAAGTCAGCTAAGTCAGAAAGATAAAGATGAGTATGGGATGATCCCACTCATCAACAGAAATTGAGGAAGAAGATCTGAAAGGGAAACTAAAAGTAGGACCTGACCAAATTGTATGTAGGGCACCAAGGTAAAAGCCCTATGGTGAGGGGTAAACATGCAGCTTCCTGGGCCAGTGGGGGGTGGGAGTGGGTGGAAGGGATGGGTCACAGTCTTTTGGTGGTGGGAATGGTATTTATGTACACTCCTAGTAAAATGTAATCATATAAATCACTAGTTAATTAATATGAGAGGGGGAAAATTAATTGTATGTCTCGAAGTTTTTCAAAACACAAACTGAATCTTTTTAATATATAGGCTTTGTAATTGATATGTAGACTCTCTCAAAAGCCTAGACCAAGTAGAGCAGAAGCAACCAATAGCACAGCTATATACAAGATACTGGGTACTATACAGCAAACCCTAACAAAAGGACGTTTCAAAGTTAACCCAATTACCAAATAATGTAATGATAACATTAACTATCGATTGTCTTTTTGAACCCTAAGAGAGCAGGAACCTCACATCTCCACTATAGAGCCTCTACTTCCCCCAGTCCTGGAACCCACTTTGAATAGGGCCCACTTTCCCGTATGCCTCTCTCAATCCGTATCAAATAATATTGCATCTGCTGATCACAACCTAACCAACGCAATGATTGCCACCTCAACATGTTTCACTTCAGACTGTTCAGACTTCACATGTGGAATGACAACCCTTCAGCTTCATTACTCGGGTGAGAACTTTCCTTTCATAGTATACTCTAATTCCATCTCAGGTGGTTCACTTTCTAACAAAGTCCCAAAACCTAGATATACACCAGTTTCTGTGAGAGAGAGCATATGTTCACACGTATCCATAAACTACTGCAAAATATATACCTGAAAGCAGAAGTACATTAGAGTTTGCAATGAGTATCCCCCTAACACTTCCTCTCCACTATTCTAAGCTTTGGGTCCATGATTGCTCAATAATTTGTTTGGCTTCGTATGTTACCTCTCTTTTCAGTTACCAGGTTCCAGATGTCATCAGGATGCTGGCCAGGCTTCCCTAGACTGAAGACCCCACCAATGTGTCCTGGAGCTCCGCTTCCCCAGAGACCCACCCTACTAGGGAAAGAGAGAGGCAGACTGGGAGTATGGACTGACCAGTCAACACCCGTGTTCAGCGGGGAAGCAATTACAGAAGCCAGACCTTTCACCTTCTACAACCCACAATGACCCTGGGTCCATGGTCCCAGAGGGATAGGGAGTGGGAAAGCTATCAGGAGAGGGGGTGGGATATGGAGATTGGGTGGTGGGAATTGTGTGGAGTTTTACCCCTCCAACCCTATGGTTTTGTTAATCTTTTCTTAAAGAAAAAAACAAAAACAAACAAACAAACAAAAAAAAACAAGCAAACAAACCAACACACACACACACACACAAAAACCTGATTGATAGTCTCCCTCAATTGAATGCCATATGGTAAAGGAATGTATAGGGCTTTTAAGAACATCCAAACAGAAAGCAATCACACCAAACCCTATTCTTTGGCAAAGAAGTTGGTTACATGGTAGCTATTACAGTCACACTGAGTTTGTGAATATTATAGATTAAAATGGAGAGGTGTTGGGAAGATAATTTGGCTCTTTATCTCTTAGTTTCCAGACATCTGGAAAATTAACTAATGAGCAGTGTGCTCTGCTTTTCCATGTGAATGACCCTGGTTCAAGTCCAGCCCCCACTGTACTAGAAGAAGTTTCAGCATCTCTATTTGTCTTTTGCCTAAAGTGGAGGGAAAAAAAAAAACAAAGACAGCCTGGATCATTCCCAAATTCTCCTGCCTTGTGACTTCTGTAGATCAAGACACAGGTCATGATCCCCTATGGGCTGAGTGAGTTTTCAAGTTTCAGCAGCAAGGAAAGAGATGCACTTCCAATGCCTCAGGACAGACCTGGGGCCTTATGCCAAGGTTCCTCTCTCCTCACAGTATTTTGAGGCAAATGAAATCACATTGCATCACATAAGAAACTGAAATGAGTTTTCTAGATTTAATCACTAAGGAGAAATGGCAGCTTGTAACCCCACCAGCAACATATATTTTTAATTAGTTCTACACAGTTGGCCACACACACTGACTTGGCTATACTTGCTAGAAGGAATCACAATTAACTTCCAGTGGTAATGAAGCTTGTATTGACTAGTTGGGAAACTGTCAAAGATGCTTTAAAAAATTGCAGTGGTACTGAAATTTGGTGAGCAAAGTGATTGTTTTCAGTCAGTATATGACACCTTAATGTATGACCAGCAAAATAACTCACTTGAATAGTATGCTGCTTTGCCATGTGTATGACCTAGGTTCAATCCCAGACTCTGCATCATTGAAGGAATTTTGGATGCTGTGGTCTCTTTTACTATTTTTGCCTTTGCCTCTCTGTCTCTATCAAAAAACAAATTCTCCCGAAACAAACATTAATGTAAAAATATGCTAGTGAAATATCTTTTGGATTATAATTGCAAGTGGGGATCAAAACATGCCTTTAATTTTCTTAGGTCTAAATTTATAAAACTAGGGGCATAGCTAGATAAATACATTTGCATCTGACACTGAAAGAGAGCTGCATGGGAGCAATCTGATTTACATTAAACGTCTCTGAGTGAATATTATTAATGATAGGAGAGGGGTGAGGGGGAAGAAAAACAGGAAAAATGGAATTGAGACTTAATAGCAATACATTAAAAATAGACAGGGAGACATTAACAGTCAGAATTCTGCACAGCAAGCCATTATTCATGACAAGGTCACCCTTGTGATCAGTAGATGTTGAGCAAATGTTCAATTATAGACTGATGGGAACCTTGGGAGGAACAGAAGCCGTTCTTCTCACAGCTACTGTGAAGAAAGTCCAAGGGCAGAAAGTGGAAGAGAAAAGGAAGTACCTGTAATGACTGAGCTCACACAGTGCAAACAGAAACATTTTTATGCAGTTTATAGACTATTCTCATCAGTCCTCATTGGAACCTTGAAAAGCAGGTTTTAGGTTAGACAACAGGTCAAAGGCTTCAGAGAGGAAGTGTGGGTGTGGGTGTGGCTGCTGGCCTTCCCCTGCCACTTAGATTTCTGGCACAGTCATGGCTGACCTATCACTTGGACCAGTGATGATGATGGGAATGGACTCCAGTCCTAGGAATAGCACAACATATTTCTATCAAGAAGTACTTTTCTAGAACCTAAGGAATAGTATGTCAGAAATATTTGCAAAGTACAAATATTTGACAACTATTGGATTCAGATAGAACCCCTCGGCTGAATTGGTCTTCTTTGAGGGTAGATAGGAGTTAGAGTCACTGAATCTCAAATTTGATTCTGCTTAACAAGACCCTACTGGTACCACAAAAGTGATATGATCATAAGCCTGCATAAAATGAGAAATTCCAACTTACAGGAGGCTCAGGAATGCTAGTTCTGGGAGAGTAGGGTGACAGCATGGAGGGTTAAGCACATGTAGTGTGAAGCACAAGAACCTGCATAAGGATCCTGGTTGGAGCCCCGGGCTCCACACCTGCAGGGGAGTCGCTTCAGAGGTGGTGCAGCAGGTCTGCAAGTGTCTATCTTTCTTTCCTCCTCTCTGTCTTCCCCTCCACTCTCTAGTTATTTCTGTTCTATCTAACAATGATGACATCAATAACAACAATAATAATAACTACAACAATAAAAAAAAACAAGGGCAACAAAAGGGAAAATAAATAAATACCTTAAAAAAAAAGAATGCTAGTTTTCTAACTAGGTAGTGGTGCACCTGGTTGAACATACATTACTATGCACAAGGACCCAAGTTCATATCCTCAGTCCCCACCTGCAGGAGGGAATGCTTCACAAGCGATGAATCAGTGCTACAAGTACCTCTCTTTCTCTCTCTCTCTTTGTCTCCCCTTCCTTCTCTAACCAATAAAATAAATACAATAAAATAATAATAAATAAATAAATAAAATAGAAATAAATAAAATATTAAAATGCCAATTTCATTTGTTTACATGATTGATGATTTGCTTATAAGATTACTGTTATATCTTAATGTATCAAAGAGGAATGACTGCCACAGGGCAAAGACATCTCAAGAAGTGAGAAGATCAGGTTGTGTATCTAACTCTCTTCCCCAACCCTGGTTTGGTTTCTGCATTTCTCAGATTTTGTGCTATCCCTAAACATTCCAGTGAATTTTCATAGCAATCTCCTTTCAACAGTTCATGTATACTTTGAAGTTCTAGGTTTCAAGGTTCATTACTATAATCGTGTATCCCCAAGAAATGCACAAGTGTAATGGGTGTCAAGGGCTTGCTGAGAAGAAAAGATAAAGTCCAGGAGAACCTTACAGTAGTAAATTTATTCTGTATGAAATTATAAAATGAATAAGTGCTAATACTCATTTTCTAGTATCTATAGAAATTAATGACACAAAGAGTGAATCAATGTATAAAAATCTGAAATTCTGCAACACAGAAGAATGTAACATAATTGAGAGCTTTAAAACAAACCCACACATAACAACTAATTTGCAACAAAGTAGATTATACAGTGAGGAAAGGGAAGTATCTTCAATAAATTGCTTTGGACACCAACCTGAATTCCTAGGGTGGAGGAACTCACCAATGAGTCCTAGAACACCACCTCCCCAGACCTACCACACTAATAAAAGATGGACATAGGCTGGGGGGGTATGGATTGACCTGTAAATGCCCATGTCCCTCAGAGAAGCAATTACAGAAGCCAGACCTCCCACATTTTGCATCCCATAAAGATATTTGATTCATGCTCCCACAGGGATAAAGAATAGGGAAACTTTCAATGGAGGGGATGGAATGTGAAATTCTAGTAGTGGGAATTTTATGAAATTGTACCTCTCTTATCCCACAGTATTATTGATCATTATTAGATCACTAATAAAAATTACTTGGGGTCAGCACACACAATAATTGAAACTATACCACTACCAAACTTCATATACAAATTCAGTTCAAAGTCAATGAAAGATGAACACATAAGACCTAAGATCACAAAAGAGGTGGGGTGGAGCCAAGATGGCGACTTGGAAACAACACCTGGCATGCGCTCCAAAAGAAGCAGGTTACAACCTGGGATTCTCTGGGGAGGGTAGGATATCTGGCAAGAATGTGAAAGGGTGAATAAGGGGCAGTCAGGGTGACACCAAAGTGAATACTATAATCCACTCTTGGGCTGGCAAACAGAGAACAAATGGACAAAAAAAAAAAAAAAAAAAAGAATAGCTTTGGCTTCATTCACCCTTTCCACCCACCCCAGAACCAGCCCCAGGCTGGCCAGCTGCTCCTAGCAAGCTTCCTGTGGAGTTATTTATTTTTTTTTACCAAGATTCCTTGCTCAGCAGGGGTGTAATTCCAAGTCTTTTTCTTTTTCTTTTCCTTCTATTTCTCTCTTTTTTGTTTTTGAGGTTGCTGGAGCTCTATTAGAGTGACAAAATACTTGACAAATTAGAGCCTCAGTCCTGCCTGGGAAAGACTACCTGGAGGTTGTTTTTATTTATTTATTTTTTTTATATACTTCTTATAATTGGTTGTCTTTTCTTAGTCTGTGTGCAGGCATGTGGAGCAGTCTAAGCTACAGAATGATTGTTAGGGTTTTTTACTCTATTTTATTTTATTATTACTATTACTATTATTATATATGTGTGTCCCTTTTCCCTCCTATTCAGATTTACAAAAATTAACTGCTATTGCTTTTTACATTGATAGGTGACTGTATGTCCTATCCATTGTGAGAAGAACTTGTTTCTATCTCCCTCTTCCATCCACCCTCCTTTTTCTCTCCTCCTAGTTAATTTAAAAAAAATTCTTTCACTGATTTTTTCTCATTTTCTTCTTTTCTTCCTTCTTTTGCTTTCTGAATTCACTGACACTCCTTTGTGAAATATTTTGTGGAAGAAATCTGACTCAGTCTCAACTCTGTGTGTGTGTGTGTGTGTGTGTGTATCTCATTTCTACTTTGTTTATACTCTTGCTATCCCTAGAATTTATAGTGGACAGTAGATTTGCATAATTATGTACTCTTGCTTTCCCTTTTTTCCTTCTCTCTCTTTTTTTTTTTGGTTTTCTTTGCAATTTTTCTTGTATTGGAGTTGTTGTTTGGTTAAATAGTATTGGTAGAACTGCATCAATCCTTGCTTCAGTTACTATTGTTGTAATTACTGAGGTTGGTGACTGCATTTGTGAAAAATCTTTAGTGCAGCATGGCTAGTACTAAAAACACAACACAAAAAATGACAGAATAGAAGAATATAAACCACACCAACAAAAATAAAACAGGTTAAATCAAGAGCAAATAAAACTGCTAACACAAAGAATATGGACAGGAGCCCAGAAGAATCTCCAAATCAGTCAGAAGTATCCATAGATAAGAAAAGTATGCAAGTAATAGTAAACCTAATAATCACAGAAATGAAGACAGTTATGGAAGAAAGGGCTATCAGAATTAGGGAAACAACAGATAAGATCCTCAAGGAAAATACTAGCTTCCTTGAGGTAATTATAGAACAGAATGCTGAAATATCTGAGCTGACAGGCTAATTAGAAGACAAGCTAATACTATAACTGAACTGAAGAAAGAAAATGAGGGAAGGGAAAGTAGATTAACAGAAGCAGAAAACAAAATTAGCCAGACAGAGGATGAACTAGAGAAAACTAAGAAAAAGGTAAAAGAGCTCAAAAAGAGATTGAGAGACACTAAAACAACAACAGAGACATAAGGGATGATCTCTAAATAAGTAACATACATATAACTGGCCTACCAGAGAAAGAGAGGAAGGGGAAGAAACATACTAGAGGAAATAATAGAAGAAAACTTTCTAGACCTAAACAACAGAAAAGATTAAGATTCAAGAGGCCCAAACAGTCCCAAAGAGAATCAACCCAGACACAAAGACACCAAGACACATCACACTTATAATGAAAAGAAGCAAGGATAAAGAAAGAATTCCAGAGGATGCAAGAGAAAAAGAAAAAGTCACACACAGGGTAAAACTCAGAAGACTATCAGCAGACTTCTCCACTCAAACTCTAAAAACCAGAGAGAATGGCAAGGTATCTATTGATCCCTAAATGAAAAAGAGTTGCAACCAAGGATAATATATCCTGGTAGACTTTCATTCAGACTAGATAGAGGGATCAAAATTTCTCAAACAGATAATAGTTAAAGGAGGCAACCATCACCAAGTGTGCCCTGAAAGAGGTTCTAAAAGATCTCTTATAAACAAGAACATCACCATGATACTTGACATATATCAGAGCAGATAAAAATTATTGAATAATGATACTACAATACACTAAATCCATAATATCAATAAATATCAATGAATGAAACTCAAATATTAAAAGGCACATATTACCCTGACTCTTATGGACATCAAATCTTTGATAAGGGGGCCCAAAGTATTCAATGGAAAAAGGAGGCTCTCTTCAATAAATGGTGCTGGGAAAACTGGGTTGAAACATGCAGAAGAATGAAACTGAACCTTACCTCACCAGAAACAAAAATCAACTCCAAATGGATCAAAGACCTGGATGTTAGACCAGAAACTATCAAACACCTAGAAGAAAACATTGGTGGAACACTTTCCCACCTAAACCTCAAGGGCATCTTTGATGAAACAAACTCAATTGTAAGGAAGACTAAAGCAGAAACAAACCATTGGGACTATATCAAATTGAAAAGTTTCTGCACAGCCAAAGAAACTATCACACAAACAGAGAACCCTCACATAATGGGAAAAGATTTTCACATGCCATACATCAGACAAGAGATTAATTCCAAAATATACAAAGAGCTCGGCAAACTTAGCACAAATAAAGCAAATGACCCCATCCAAAAATTGGCAGAGGATATGAACAAGACATTCACTACAGAGGAGATCCAAAAGGCTAAAAAACATGAAAAACTGCTCCAGGTCACTGACTGTCAGAGAAATGCAAATAAAGACAGCAATGAGATACCACCTCACTCCTGTAAGAATGGCATACATCAAAAAGGACAGCAGCAACAAATGTTGGAGAGGCTGTAGGGACAGCGGAACCCTTCTGCAATGCTGGTGGGAGTGTAAATTGGTCCAGCCTCTGTGGAGAGCAGACTGAAGAACTCTCACAAGGCTAGACATAGACCTTCTATATGACCCAGAAATTCTTCTCCTGGGGATATACCCCAAGGATTCCATAATGCCCAATCAAAAAGATATGTGTACTCCTATGTTCATAGCAGCACAATTCATAATAGCTAAAACCTGGAAGCAACCCAGGTGCCCAACAACAGATGAGTGGCTGAGAAAGCTGTGGTACATATACACAATGGAATACTATGCAGCTATTAAGAACAATGAACCCACCTTATCTGACCCATCTTGGATGGAGCAGAAGGAATTATGTTAAGTGAGCTAAGTCAGAAAGACAAAATGAGTATGTGATGATCCCACTCATCAACAGAAGTTGAGAAAGAAGAACAGAAAGGGAAAGTAAAACAGGATCTGATTAAATTGAGAGTAGGGCACCAAAGTAAAAACCCTCTGATGAGGGTGAGGGTGGACATTCAGCTTCCTGGGGTGGCAGGGGTGGGGTGGATGGGTGGGAAGGGACACAGTCTTTTGGTGGTGGGAATGGTGTTTATGTACACTCCTATTAAGTTGTAGTCATATAAATCACTATTTAATTAATATGAGAGGGGAAAATTTGATCATATGTCTCAAACTTTTAAAACACAGACTGAGACTTTTTAATACCTAGGCTGAGTCTCTGATATGTTGACTCTCTCAAAAGCCTAGACCAGGGAGAACAGAAGAAACAGGTAGCACATCTATATACAAGATGCTGGGTATTATACAGCAAACCCTAACAAAGGGACTTTTCAAAGTTAACCCAACAACCAAATAATGAGATGATAACAATAACTAACCATTGTCTTCTTGAACCCTAAGACAGCAGGAACCTCACATTTCTACTATTGAGCCTGTATTTCCCCCATTCCTGGAACCTTAGGCTAGGTCTCACTTTCCTGCATGCTTCTCTCAATTCATATCAAATAATATTGCATCTACAGATCGCAACCTAATCAACACAATGAGTGCCACCCCAGCATGCTTCACTTCAGACTGTGTCTAGAGATTCAG
This sequence comes from Erinaceus europaeus, assembly GCF_950295315.1. Lineage (NCBI taxonomy): Eukaryota > Metazoa > Chordata > Mammalia > Eulipotyphla > Erinaceidae > Erinaceus > Erinaceus europaeus. The sequence continues at coordinate 38,308,309 of NC_080178.1, read as the reverse complement.
GTGTAGAATGACAACCCTTCAACTTCATCACTCTGGTGAGACCTTTCCTTTCATAGTATTCTCTAATTCCATTCCAGGTGGTCCACTCCCCAATAAAGTCCCCAAACCTAGATATAGACCAGATCCCCTGAGATAGAGTATATGTACATAAGTGTCCATAAACCAGGGAAAAATATATACCTGAAAGCAGAAGTACACAAGAGTCTGCAGGGAGTACCCCTCCAATACTTCATTTGCACTGTTCTAGCCTTTAGGTCCATAATTGTTCAATAATTTGTGTGGCTCTGTATGTTAACTCTCTTTTCAGCCACCAGGTTCCGGATGCCAGTATGATGCTGACCAGACTTTCCTGAACTGATGACCTCACCAATGTGTCCTGGAGCTCTGATTCCCCAGGGACCCACCCTACTAGGGAAAGAGAGAGGCAGACTGGGAGAATGGATCGACCGGTCAACACCCATGTTCAGTGGGAAGCAATTACAGAAGCCAGACCTTCCACCTTCTGCATCCCACATGACCCTGGGTCCGTACTCTCAGAGGGATATAGAATTGGAAAGCTATCAGGGGAGGGGATGGGATATGGAAATTTGGTGGTGGGAATTGTGTGGAGTTGTACCCCTCCTATCCTACTGTTTTTTTAATGTCTCCTTTCTTAAATAAATAAATAAATAAATAAAAATAAATAAATAAAAGGCACCTATTAAAAGTACAAGTATGGATAAGAAAATACAACCCAACCATATGCTGCTTGGAAGAATCCCACCTGCCCCAATAAGAGAAACACAGGCTTAAAGTGAAGGATGGAAAACTATCATACAGTCTAAGGGATCATAAAAAGGCAGGAATAGTCATTCTCATCTCTGACAAATTAGACTTTAAATTAAATAACATAATAAAACATAGGCAAGGCCATTACATAATGATTATGATTTAACAATTATTAACATCTATGCACCCAATGAGTCACCATGTAAATACATCAACACCTATTGAAATAATTATAAGAATACATTTATGGTAATACAATAATAGTGGGAGACTTCAACACCCCACTCTTACACTGAGATCAAGGATGTAGAGAATCAATAAAGAAACAAGAGGATTAAATGAAGGGGTGGACAGACTATACCTCCTTGACGTTTTCAGAGTACTTCACCCCAAAATACTGTAATACGCATTCTTTTCAAATCCACATAGTACTCCCTCAAGGATAGAACACATGTAAGGCCACAAAGATAGTATCAACAAATTCAAAAGCATTAAAATCAACCGAAGTATCTTCTCAGACCACAGTGAAATAAAGCTAGCATCCAACAGCAAACAGAATATTACTAAAAGTCACAAAATTTGGAAATTTAACAACAAGGTACTTAGTAACCACTGGGTCAGAGAGGCACTCAAGCAAGAAACTCAAATGTTCCTGGAAACAAATGAGAATAAAGATACAGGCTATCAAAATATTTGGGACACAGCTAAAGCAGTACTGAGAGGGAAATTCATAGCCATACAATCACACTGTAGAGAACAAGAAAAAGCTCCAATAAATTACCATACTGCATGTCTTAAGTACAAAGAGGAACAGGAATAAAGGAACTCTAAATCAACCAAAAAATGGAAAACACTAAAATGAGATCAGAAATTTAAAAAAAAAACATTGAAAATAGGAGAACCATACAAAAGACCAATGAAGAACCAAATGTTGGTTCTTTGAAAAAATTAATAAGATTGCCAAACCCCTAGCCTGACTCACAAAAAAAAGGGGGGGGAAGAAGACTCAAATACATACTATTGTAAATGATAGATGAGATATAACAACTGACACCACATAAATCCAGAAAATTATGGGAAAGTTTTAGGAAGAACTATACACCATCAAGCTAGAGAATCTGAAGAAATGAAAAAATTCCTTGAAACATATACCCTTACGAAATTGAACCAAGAAGAACTACAAAACTAAAATGCACCAATCACAAAGAAATCAAAAGTTATTAAGAACCTTCCCAACAAAAAAGGACCTAGATGGCTTTACAAATGAATTCTACAAAACCTTCAGGAAACAATTAGTACCTTTATTTCCAAAGCTCTTCCACAAATCAAAGAAAGAGGACACACCCTTCTGCCTTCTCTAAAGCCAATAACACCCTGATACCAAAAGCAGACAGGGACACAACAAAAAGGAAAACTACATACCAATATCTCTGATGAACACAGACGGCAAATTATTGAACAAGATCCTGGACAAGTGGATACAGCAGTATATCAAAAAGATCTCTCATCAAGACCAAATGGGATTTATCCCAGGAATGTAAAGCTGGTTCAACATACATAAGTCAAACAACGTCATTCACCACATCAATAAAAGCAAAACCAAAATCACATGATTATCTCAATAGATGCAGAGAAAGGCTTTGACAAAATCCAACACGCATTCATGCTCAAAACACTGCAAAAAATAGGAATAGATGAGAAATTCCTCAAGATAGTGGAGTCCATATATAACAAACCTACAGCCAACATCTTATTTAATGGACAGAGGTTGAAAGAATTCCCCCTCACATCGGGGACTAGACAGTGGTGTCCATTATCACCAATACTCTTCAACATAGTATTGGCAGTTCTTGCCATAGCAATCAGGCAAGAGAAAGAAATCAAAGGAATACAGATTGGAAGGGAAGAAGTCAAGCTCTCACTATTTGCAGATGATATGATAGTATACATATAAAAACCTAAAGAATCCAGCAGAAAACTACTGGAATTTATTAGGCAATATAGCAAGGTGTCAGGCTACAAAATCAATGTACAAAAATCAGTGGAATTTCTCTATGAAAACACTGAATCCTAAGAAGATGATATCCAGAAATCACTCCCATTCACCGTTGTAGCAAAATCAATCAAATACCTAGGAATAAAGCTGACCAAAGAAGTGAAAATTTTATACTGAAAACTATGAGTCACTATTCAAAGAAATAGAAAATGATACCAAGAAATGGAAAGACATCCCATGCTCATGAATTGGAAAAATTAATATCATCAAAATGAATATTTTCTCCAAAGCCATATACAAATAAATGCAATACCCATCAATGATACACCAAGTTTCTTTAAGAGAATATAACAAAAATTGCAATCACTTATTTGGAAGCAGAAAACATCTAGAATCACAAAAACTATCTTGAGGAAAAGAAACAGGAATGGAGGCATCACACTCCCAGATCTCAAACTATATTATAAGGCCATCATCATCAAAACAGCCTGGTATTGGAACAAAAATAGGCACACAGACCAGTGGAACAGAATTTAAAGTCCAGAACTAAACCCCCACATCTATGGACATCTAATCTTTGATAAGGGCACCCAAAATATTAAATGGATTGTTAATATTAAAAGGTTGTTCTCTTCTATAAATGGTGCTGGGAAAACTGGGTTGAAACATGCAGAAGAATGAAACTGAACCACTTTATCTCACCAGAAACAAAAGTCAACTCCAAATGTATCAAGGACATGGATCTTAGACCAGAAACTATCAAAAACTTAGAGGAAAGCATTGGTTGGACACTTCCCACCTAAACCTTAAGGACATCTTTGATGATACAAACCCACTTGTAAGGAAAACTAAAACAGAAACAAACCAATGGGACTATATAAAATTGAAGAGCAGAGGGAGAGGAAGATTGCTGATTGAGAAGTCGCTAACAGCGAGCGCTCTGATCGCATCGTCGGCAATGGTAGGATTTTCTGCCTATAGCAGGCCAGTTAATAAGGGGTGACACCAAAAAGTGAGTACAATTTAATTTGGGTTAAGAATTAGAGTAAAGGTGACACGGACTAGCGGGGTTCCAGAATTCCCAGGGCGCCGGGCAAGGCGAGTGCACCGGGCATTGTCCTCCGCCCGCCCTTGAAGGCAGCTCCTCCGCCGGTTGCAGAGCGCGGTGGGCAGAGGACCCTGAGAGAGCACTTTAGCTCGGGGGCTTTCTCTTGAGAGTCTCCAGGGTCCACCGTGACCCTGAAAGCGGTTCCAAAGACTTCTTGAGTATAGCTCTCATTGAATCAAAGGATTTGGAGCTAGTTTTCATTTTTGAGAAATCCTTTAAAAAAGTCTGGAGGGGGGGTTTTCCCAGAAGATGGCGGACTGAGAAGTGGCTAGCCTTTGAGCTCCGGACACATCTCGTGTAAACAATAGGATTTTCTGCCTTTAGCAGGCCAGCCAATAAGGGGCCATAGCGGTAACACAAGGAGGTGTCTATAACTTAATTTGGGTTAAGAATTAGAATAGGGGGAAAAAAATTCTTTTTTCTTCCTTATAATTTTCAAGCATACATCCTTCCCGCCGCCCCGCCCCCCCCATAAGCAGTGCCTGGGATCAGCTACTAGCAGGATACCCCATACCACCAAACAGGGTTTTTTTTTTTTTTTTTTTTAACTCACTGATACACATTTGGGAAGTTCCTCGCACTGCTCTTTAATTACAATACTTCTTCTTATCTTCTCCCTTTTCTCTCTCTTATCTCTCTCTATCTCTTTTTTTTAATTTTCTAATTTTTTTTATCTTGTCATATACTTCTTTCTTCTTTGCCTTTCTGAATTTGTGAATTACTTTGGGGAAGAAATCTGACCCAGAGTGGACTCTCTATGTGTGTATCTCTGCTCAAGTTCCCTTTACACTCTTGTTACCCCTAGAATATAGACTGGATAGTAGATTTGCATAACTGTCTATTCTTGCTATCCTCTCTTTATTTTCTCTTTCTCCACTGGGATTTGGTTACTATTTTTTCATGGACTGGAGAAATTTTTTGGCTAACTGGTAACGATTAAACTCCTTCAATACTTACTTCAGTTGCTACTGTAATTCCGGAGGTTGGTGAGTGCAATTGTCATAAAGGTATTTAGTACAGTGTTACTTGTGCTCAAAACACAACAACTGAGGAACAACAGAGCATTAAAAAAAAAAAGAGAGAAACACATAAATAAAAAAAAATGGGTTGATTAAAAACAAATAAAACAGCTACCCCAATGAATGAAGACAAGAGCCCAGAAGAAACCACAAATCAGTCAGAAGTAACCATAGATAAGAAAAGTATGCAAGCAATAATAAACTTATTAATCACAGAAATGAAAACAACATTGGAGGAAAGGAATGGCAGTATTAGGGAAACAACAGTTGAGACCCCCAAGGAAAATACTGATTATCTTGAGACAATTAGAGAACTGAAACCTGAAATAGCTGTAATGAAGAAAGAAGCTGAGGCAAGGGAAAACAGACTAACAGAAGCAGAAAACAGAATTAGTCAGACAGAGGATGAGTTAGAGAAAACTAAGAAAGAGGTGAAAGAGCTTAAAAAGAGATTGAGAGACACTGAAAACAACAACAGACACATATGGGATGATCTCAAAAGAAGTAACATTCGTATAATTGGCCTGCCAGAGGAAGAAAGAGAGGAAGGGGAAGCAAACATTCTAGAGGAAATAATACAAGAAAATTTCCCAGACCTGAATAACAGAAAGGATATCAAGGTGCAAGAGGCCCAGAGAGTACCAAACAGAATCAACCCAGACCTGAAAACACCAAGACACATCATAGTCACAATGAGAAGAAGTAAGGATAAAGAAAGGATCCTAAAGGCTGCAAGAGAGAAACAAAAAGTCACATACAGGGGAAAACCCATAAGACTTTCTGCAGATTTCTCAACTCAAACTCTAAAAGCCAGAAGGGAGTGGCAAGATATCTATCGAGCCCTGAATGAAAAAGGGTTTCAACCAAGGATAATATATCCTGCTAGACTTTCATTCAAGCTAGATGGAGGGATCAAAACCTTCTTAGAAAAACAACAGTTAAAGGAGGCAACTATCACCAAGCCGGCCCTGAAAGAGGTACTAAAAGACCTCTTATAAACAAGAACATCACTATAATACTTGTAATATATCAGAGTAAACAAATTGTTTTTTAGAACAATGGCACTACAATACATTAAATCCATAATATCAATAAATGTCAATGGCTTAAACTCACCCATCAAAAGGCACAGGGTGGGGGTATGGATCAGAAAACATAACCCAACCATATGCTGCTTGCAAGAATCCCATCAGTCACAACAAGATAAACACAGACTTAAAGTGAAAGGATGGAAAACTATCATACAGGCTAACGGTCCACAAAAAAGGGCAGGAACAGCCATTCTCATCTCAGACATGATAGATTTTAAATTAAATAAAGTAATAAAAGATAGGCAAGGACATTACATAATGATTAGAGGATCAATCAGCCAAGAAGACTTAACAATTATTAACATCTATGCACCCAACGAGGGACCATCTAAATACATTAAACACCTATTCAAAGAATTTCAAAAATACATCAATAGTAAAACAATAATAGTGGGAGACTTCAATACCCCACTCGCACACTTAGACAGATCAACAAAGCAGAGAACCAATGAAGATACAAGAGAATTGAATGGAGAGATTGACAGACTAGACCTCTTGGACATTTTCAGACTCCTCCACCCCAAAAAACTGGAATACACCTTCTTTTCAAATTCACACAACACATACTCAAGGATAGACCACATGTTAGGCCACAAAGACAGCATCAATAAATTCAAGAGCATTGAAATCATCCCAAGTATTTTCTCAGACCACAGTGGAGTAAAACTAACTTTTAACAACAAACGGAAAATTATTAAAAGACATAAAATTTGGAAACTAAACAACATGCTCCTTAAGAACCACTGGGTCAGAGACTCACTCAAACAGGAAATTCAAATGTTCCTGGAAACTAATGAAAATGAAGACACAACCTATCAAAATATTTGGGACACAGCGAAAGCAGTACTGAGAGGGAAACTTATAGCCATACAATCACATATTAAACACCAAGAAGAAGCCCAAATGAACGACCTTACTACACACCTCAAGGACTTAGAGGAAGAGGAACAAAGGAACCCTAAAGCAACCAGAAGGACAGAAATCACTAAAGTTAGAGCAGAAATAAACAACATCGAAAATAAAAGAACCATACAAAAGATCAATGAAGCCAAATGTTGGTTCTTTGAAAGATTAAACAAAATTGACAAACCCCTAGCCAGACTCACCAAACAAAAAAGAGAGAAGACTCAAATTAATAGAATTGTAAACGATACAGGAGATATCACAACTGACACCACAGAAATCCAGAGAATTCTGCGAAACTTCTATAAAGAACTATATGCCACCAAGCTAGAGAATCTGGAAGAAATGGAACAATTCCTAGAAACCTATGCACTTCCAAAACTGAACCAAGAAGAACTACAAAATCTAAATGCACCAATCACAGACAAAGAAATTGAAACCGTTATTAAGAATCTCCCCAACAACCAAAGTCCTTGACCAGATGGCTTCATAAATGAATTCTACAAAACTTTCAGGAAACAGTTAATACCCATACTTCTTAAGCTATTCCATAAGATTGAAGAAACAGGAATACTCCCTTCCACCTTTTATGAAGCCAACATCACCCTGATACCAAAAGCTGATAGGGACAGAACAAAAAAGGAAAACTACAGACCAATATCTCTGATGAACATAGATGCCAAAATATTAAACAAGATCTTGGCCAACCGGATACAGCAACATATCAAAAAGATTGTTCATCATGACCAAGTGGGATTCATCCCAGGAATGCAAGGCTGGTTCAACATCCGTAAATCAATCAATATCATTCATCACATCAATAAAAGCAAAGCCAAAAACCACATGATTATCTCAATAGAGGCAGAGAAAGGCTTTGACAAAATCCAACACCCATTCATGCTCAAAACTCTACAGAAAATGGGAATAGATGGGAAATTCCTCAAGATAGTGGAGTCTATATATAGCAAACCTACAGCCAACATCATACTCAATGGAGAGAAGCTGAAAGCATAACCCCTCAGATCGGGGACTAGACAGGGCTGTCCACTGTCACCGTTACTCTTCAACATAGTATTGGAAGTTCTTGCCATAGCAATCAGGCAAGAGAAAGAAATCAAAGGGATACAGATTGGAAGGGAAGAAGTCAAGCTCTCACTATTTGCAGATGATATGATAGTATACACAGAAAGACCTAAAGAATCCAGTAGAAAATTACTGGAAGTTTTTAGGCAATATAGCATGGTATCAGGCTACAAAATCAATGTACAAAAATCAGTGGCATTTCTTTATGCAAACACTAAATCTGAAGAAGAAGACATCCAGAAATCACTCCCATTTACTGTTTCAGCAAAATCAATCAAATAACTAGGAATAAAGTTGACCAAAGAAGTGAAAGACTTGTATACTGAAAACTATGAGTCGCTACTCAAGGAGATAGAAACTGATACCAAGAAATGGAAAGATATCCCATGCTCATGGATTGGAAAAATAAATATCATCAAAATGAATATTCTCCCCAGAGCCATATATAAATTTAATGCAATACCCATCAAAGCTCCACCAGGCTTCTTTAAGAGAATAGAAAAAACACTACAATCATTTATCTGGAACCTGAAAACACCTAGAATTGCCAAAACCATCTTAAGGAAAAGAAACAGAAATGGAGGCATCACACTCCCAGACCTTAAACTATATTATAAAGCCATCATCATCAAAACAGCATGGTACTGGAACAAAAATAGGCATACAGACCAGTGGAACAGAATTGAAAGCCCAGAAGTAAATCCCAACACCTATGGGCATCTAATCTTTGATATGGGGGCCCAAAGGTAAATGGAAAAAGGAGGCTCTCTTCAATAAATGGTGCTGGGAAAACTGGGTTGAAACATGCAGAAGAATGAAATTGAACCACTTTATCTCACCAGAAACAAAAATCAACTCCAAATGGATCAAAGACCTAGATGTCAGACCAGAAACAATCGAATACTTAGAGGAAAACATTGGTAAAACACTTTCCCACATACACCTCAAGGACATCTTTGATGAATCAAACCCAATTGTAAGGAAGACCAAAGCAGAAACAAACCAATGGGACTACATCAAATTGAAAAGCTTCTGCACATCCAAAGAAACTATTAAACAAACAGAGAGACCCCTCACAGAATGGGAGAAGATCTTCACATGACAGACATCAGACAAGAAACTAATCACCAAAATATATAAAGAGCTCAGCATACTTAGCCGCAAAAAAGCAAATGACCCCATCCAAAAATGGGCAGAGGAAATGAACAAAGCATTCACCACAGAGGAGATCCAAAAGGCTAACAAACATATGAAAAACTGCTCTAGGTCACTGATTATCAGAGAAATGCAAATCAAGACAACACTAAGATACCACCTCACTCCTGTAAGAATGGCATACATCAAAAAGGACAGCAGCAACAAATGCTGGAGAGGTTGTGGGGACAGAGGAACCCTTTTACATTGCTGGTGGGAATGTAAATTGGTCCATCCTCTGTGGAGAGCAGTCTGGAAAACTCTCAGAATGCTAGACATGGATCTTCCATATGACCCAATAATTCCTCTCCTGGGGTTATACCCCAAGGACTCCATAACACCCAACCAAAAAGAGGTGTGTACTCCTATGTTCATAGCAGCACAATTCATAATAGGTAAAACCTGGAAGCAACCCAGGTGCCCAAAACCAGATGAGTGGCTGAGAAAGCTGTGGTATATATACACAATGGAATACTATGCAGCTATCAAGAACAATGAACCCACCTTCTCTGACCCATCTTGGACAGAGCTAGAAGGAATTATGTTAAGTGAACTAAGTCAGAAAGATAAAGATGAGTATGGGATGATCCCACTCATCAACAGAAGCTGACTAAGAAGATCTGAAAGGGAAACTAAAAGCAGGGCCTGATAAAATTGTAAGTAGGGCACCAAAGTAAAAACCCAGTGGTGAGGGGTAGGCATGTAGCTTCCTGGGCCAGTGGGGGGTGGGAGTGGGCAGGAGGGATGGGTCACAGTCCTTTGGTGGTGGGAATGGTGTTTATGTACACTCCTAGCAAAATGTAGACATATAAATCAGTAGCTAATTAATATGAGAGGGGGAAATCAATTGTATGTCTCAAAGTTTCTCAAAAGACAAACTGAATCTTTTTAATATATAGGCTATGTATTTGATATGCGGACTCTCTCAAAAGCCTAGACCAAGTAGATTAGAAGCTTCCAATAGCACAGCTATATACAAGATACTGGGTACTGTCCAGCAAACCATAACAAAGGGACTTTTCAAAGTTAACCTAATTAACAAATAATGTGATGATAATATTAACTATTGATTGTCTTTTTGAACCCTAAGACAGCAGGAACCTCACATCTCCACTATAGAGCCTCTACTTCCCCCAGTCCTGGAACCCTTGGATAGGGCCCACTTTCCCGTATGCATCTCCCAATCCAAACCAAATAACATTGCATCTACCGATCACAACCTAACCAAAGCAACGATTGCTACCTCAACATGCTTCACCTCAGAATGTATCCAGAGACTTCACGTGTGGAATGACAACCCTTCAGCTTCATTACTCGGGTGAGACCTTTCCTTTAATAGTACACTCTAATTTCATCTCAGGTAGTTCACTTTCTAACAAAGTCCCATAACCTAGATATACACCAGTTTCTGTGAGAGAGAGCATATGTTCACACGTATCCATAAACTACTGCAAAATATATACCTGAAAGCAGGACTACACTAGAGTTTGCAGTGAGTACCTCCCTAACACTTCCTCTCCACTATTCCAAGCTTGGGATCCATGATTGCTTAACAAATTGTTTGGCTTCATATGTTAACTCTCTTTTCAATCACCAGGTTCCAGATGCCACCAGGATGCTGGCTAGGCTTCCCTGGATTGAAGACCCCACCAATGTATCCTGGAGCTCAGCTTCCCCAGAGTCACACCCTACTAGGGAAAGAGAGAGGCAGACTGGGGGTATGGACCGACCAGTCAACGCCCATGTTCAGCGGGGAAGCAATTACAGAAGCCAGACCTTCTACCTTCTGCAACCCTCAACGACCCTGGGTCCATGCTCCCAGAGGGATAGAGAATGGGAAAGCTACCATGGGAGGGGGTGGGTTATGGGGATTGGGTGTTGGGAATTGTGTGGAGTTGTACTCCTCCTACCTTATGCTTTTGTTCACTAATCCTTTCTTAAATAAAAAATTTATAAAAAAATAAAAATAAAATAAATAAAATTGAAGAGCTTCTGCTAGACAAAGAAACCAACACACAAAGAGACCCCTCACAGAATGGGAGAAGATCTTCTCATGCCATATATCAGACAAGAAGGGCCCCATAGAAACAGAAATATGTACTGTCCAGCTCCTGGTTTCCATTCCCTTTTCTAGTACAATTACCATGGTACTTAGGGCCATTGTTAATTCGATGTGGAAAATAAGCAAAATGGGTTTAGAAGATTCTGTAATATCCAAAAATCAGTGTCTTCAAATAAACAATAAAACATACTGATTGGGGCATGATAGTTGGGTAAAAGTATTACTGAAATAACTCCCAGTGAACAAAGATGGAAATTTGAGCAACGAAAGAAACATTTGATTTTTAATGTAAAATATCAAATACAGAGTCCTGGTAGTACATCCGGTAAAGTACACACATTACAATGCACAAGGACCTGGTTCAAGCCCCTGGTCCCCACTTGCAGGAGGGAAGCTTCACAAGTGGTGAAGTAGTACTGCAGGTGTCTCTCTGTATCTTTTTCTCCCTCTGTTCCTCTTCTCTCTCAATGTATATCTGTTCTAGCACATTAAATAAAACTTTAAAAAATAAATTTCTCCTCTCCTCCCCTCCCCTCCCCTCCCCTCCCCTCCCCTCCCCTCCCCTCCTCTTCTCTTCTTTTCTCTCCTTTCCTCTCCTTTCCTCCACTCCACTCCACTCCTCTCCTCTCCCCTTCCCTCCCCTCCCCTCCCCTTCCCTTCCCTTCCCTTCCCTTTCCTTCCCTTCCCTTCCCTTCCCTCCCCTCCCCTCCCCTCCTCCCCTCCTCCCCTCCCCTCCCCTCCCTTCCTATCCTCCTTCTTCTCTGTCTCTCTCTCTCCTTTTCCATATAAAGGAAGAAAGTATTAGAACTTTTCATACTCGAGGAATCTAAGACTGGGTGGTGGCAACTTGTTACCCTAAATGGTAATGGGATCTCACAAAAAAAGAACTCTAAGTAAGAACTAAGGGTGTCTGACTAAATAATGAACTCTACTTAATAATGAAACTGTATCTGTGGGGTATTAGGTAATTCTTTGATATTATTTGATCTATTTTCCTGTAAATTTATTTTTAGTTAACTAATTTATATATTTATTATTTTAGATAGAGATAGACAAGGCAACTAGCATAGTCCTTCGTGTATGTGTGTGTGTGTGTGTGTGAGACAGAGAGAGAGAGAGAGACAGAGAGGGAGAGACAGAGAGAGGGAGAGACAGAGAGAGAGACAAGGAGAGAGATCATGAGGGGGCACAAGTCCTAAACTTCTTTCAGTATGGTGGGGGCTGGGCTAAAACTTGTGAAACAGCACATTGAATGTTTGTCTAGGCCCATTTCTTTTACATAGAGACACTGAGGCAGAGAAGAGAGGAGAGAGGAGAGAGAGAATGTTTCCAAAGCTTCCATCAATATGATAGGGGCCAGAATCAAACCTGGGTGATGTCAAAGAAAAAAAGTGTACTATCCAAGTGAGATCTACGTGAGATGTCCCTCTAGCACAAATCTAAAGTTTCTTGAAAGTGGAAAGGCTAATCATAAAAGAAGCAAACTGGAAAACTTACTCTTAATCATTTAATGAACTATTCAGCTATTTTTAGTTTTGACCTTGTGGGAATCAGAAATTGTGCTGGCTTGGTTATATATATATTTTTATTACTCAGTGACGGATAGTATGTGCCACAAAAATTGAAGAGGATTTTATCACATGAAAGGAGTAACAGGGTAATGCTTCCAGCAAAGAATGTATTCTTGACAGAAATTGATTAGTGTTACAATTCTGAGCCAGTCAATGATTTATGCCATTTACAACACATGGACAGACCACATTTGGCAGGATGTTAATTTACAAATAGCCATCTAAGAATATTTTCTATCCCTAAAGGAATAACAGAAGGGCAGTTGTCACTTAGCTCTGAATGGATTCCTGGACAGATATGACCATATTGTCACTCACCAGTTGCTAAGCAATTTCAATGTCCTCTTCTCATTTTTAACTCAGTTTAGTCAGAGATGTCTCCGCAACTAAATACTGAACCCATATGCTCATGACAAACAGTGTCCAATAAAAAATTAGAAGAACAAATAGCTTAATATATGTAGTTGCTTCCATAGAATGTCAGATATGGACATATGCCTAGAAATACTCTCATCCAAAAGGGCAGCCACCTGCCAAGTGACATATGGCTGGTCTGAATTAAGATATGTGGAGTTGGACCCCTTTTATCCTATGGTTTTTGTCAGTATTTCTTTTTTATAAATACAAATTTGAAAAAAAAAGTTGTGTTACAAATGTGAGGCACACTTATGAACTTGAAGATTTATTGTCATAAGAAGGAAGCCAGGTTATCTCATTTTTTTATTTATTGCCTGTTATATCGGTTACACTTTAGATTTATTAAATGAAATCTACTAAAGATTTGCATATTCTTTTTCTCTGTAATCATGTTCATTGGATCTGCACTGTAATTTTTTTATGTTCTATTTCTATTGGATAGCACTGGTCTAGTCTAAGTTTGCTTTTGTAAAAAGAAAAAAATAAATGAAAGAAACTTTGGTCCAAAGAGTAAACATGACCAGTACAAGGCTATGTTCTTAGTTGAACTAATAAATTTTATATTTATCTTTATTTTACTGGATATAAACAGAGAAAATTTGAGAGAGGATAAGGAGATAGACAGGGAGAAAAACAGAGAAATAAATATAGCATTGTTTCACCAATAGTGAAACTTCCTCCCTGCTGGTGGGGACCAGAGTCTTGAAACTGTGTCCTTGTGCATGGTAGCATGTTCACTTCAGTGGGTGTACCACCATTAGGTGGCAAATAAAATTTTTAAATGAATAAAAATGTTTCTCTCTTTAAATTGAGCTAGAACCAGGGAGATAATTTAAATCTATCTTATTTGCTTGAAAATCCCAAAATCCCAGGTTCAATCCCCAGGATCACCAGAAGTCAAAGCTGAGTTGTGCTTTGGTTTCCAACCTTTCATTATCCTTCTCGCATATATAACTCAGATGTTCACTCATCTCAGAGTGAATGAGATGAATATTCTCCCCAATGTCCTTTAGAGAAGAAGGAACTTATTTTAAGTTCCTTCTTAAAATAAGAAGCCACTTCCATAAGTAACAATGCTAGTCAGACAACTATGACATTCACACTGGGACACCAGTCTATAGACAGCATGTCTGCTAGGGGCCAGGCAGTGGTATACCTGACTGTGAATACATTATAGTGTTCAAAGACCCAGGTTCAAGGTTCTAGTCCCCACCTATGAGAGGCAAGTTTTTCTCTGTCCCTTTCCATCTCAGTTTCTCTTTGTCCTATCCAATCAAACCAACAAAACAAAACAAAACAAACAAACAGAAAACAACAAATGAAAGAAGGCATGCCTGCTGTCCCCTGTCTTTGATTGCTTGCTGATTAAATGACCCCTCTGAGACACAGCTCCACTGGTGTGTCTGTTGTGGTTATTCCATAAATTACTTGCTGTATGGCACCACAGATGTCCCAGCTCTACCTTGTATATTTCCTGCACCTACAAAAAGTCATCCATGTTGGCAAGAAGTCCTGTTTCACTTGATCAGAGAAGCTAAAAGAAGTCAAGGTCTGATGAGCTGTGTGTTCATCACTATTGGACCCTTTAGCTGACAAAGCGAGCACACCACAATTAGTTAAACTTCTGGGACTGTACATTGGAGAAATTTAGGGTGATTTAGACATTCACAGGCAGCAGCTCTCTCTTGGATGGCTGGATTCCTGAAGATCTTTGCTCTAAAGAACATAGAATGCCACATTTTGTTTTTTGATGCATTATATTTACTGGGCTCTTCCAAGTATAGAAGCTTGGGGGAAGGGGGGCACTGTTTTGGGTTTGGATGGCTGATTAATTTTTCTGCTATTAAGAAAATCTTTAATTATCTGGAGGTGTCAGCACCAGGGCTTTGTTCTGTGCTTCTTCAGGAGAAAAAGGAAGTGACATTCAGGATTTCTAACTTGAGAATGAAAGAAATGGATCCTCTGACACACCCACCTGCTTGGCCTCCCACACTTGGAGCCCTAGAAACTGCTCCTCTGGCTCCTAGAGAACAGATTCAAAGTTTCCTTATTTGGCTTCTTAGTCACCAAACTGCAAAAGCTTCTGATTATCTATTTCCAATTATCTTTTTTTTTGTCTTTTTAATTCACATAGCAACGCTGTTCTGAAGTTCATTAATGTCAATCCTACAGTGCCATTCACATCTTCCTCCTCTTCCTCATTTTATTTCCAAAAGTTTATTTATTAATTCATTATTTATTTATTTATTTATTCAGAGAGTGAGGAAAAGAACAAGAGACCAGGTTGCCACTGTGTACATACAGTCCCAGAACTCAATAGATTTCATATAAGCAGGTCTTGTGCAGTACTCTCTGAGCACTTTCTTCATCCTCAGCAACACAGCCAACATGTTGATTTCCAGTACATCAACTGGCTCATCTCAGGTCTGGGTAGGACATGTACTCTGTCAGGCCTGTGACCCGGCATAGAAAGGAGACAGGGTTCTTCATTCTCTCCTCTCTCTCTCTCTCTCTCTCTCTCTCTCTCTCTCTCTCTCTCATTTAGTCTGTATCTCTGGGATGAGTGAAAAAGCACCCAGAAGCTGTGAAAATGCACAAGCATAAGGGCCCAAGGACACATAGAAAAGATTGAAGTAAAGAAAAGTCATCACTTTGTTCATCTAACAAAGGGAGATAATGATATAACAGAGGCTTAAATGTGAAAAGAGGGGCCACATGTGGCACACCTAGTTGAGCACATGTATTGCAATGCAAAAGGACCCAGGTTTGAGCTCCCAGTCCTTACCTGCAGAAGGAAAGCTTTGCGAGTGGTGTAGTAGTGCAGCAGGTATCTCTCTGTCTCTCTCCCTATCACTGTCTTGATTTCTGGCTGTCTCTATCCAATAAATAAAGACAATAATTGAAAAAAAAGTGAAAAGAAATAATTCAGTGATATATCCCCTGGTATATACTCAAATTCCTCAAGTGTTATCAAATATAAATTCACAGTCTAGAACAACAATTTATTCAGGATATATACATATTTTGAGTATGTGTGTATTCTGAGTTCTCAGGCATGCAGAATATAATCAATTTAAAAAATAAGCCACAGTATATTGGGAGCAGCACTTACCATGGGCACTACTGAGAACTAATCTGTCCTTTCATCAACACATTTTATTTCTGTTGCCATTTAAACATAGAGATTATTTTTTCACTCATAAATCTTCATATTTTTATATTACATTCTATTTTGCTGTATTATATTTATTTATTCCTATTTAGCACAGGAACCTGTGTAACCTCTGCATCCCTTTCAATCTGAGCCTGCATTCCATGGTCATAGCTAGGAACATTCTAGGCTGCCCTTGTTTCAGGACTAGTCTTTCATGAGTGGCAACGTATGTTGACTCAACCTCCTTTTGGAGAGTGGGACAGTACCTACTATTGTACTATATTGAGAGTAGTGTCCTTTAGAGGCCCACAAGAGGGTTTATGATGTTTTTCCTGAAAGATATGACCAGTGATGGTGAAGAGAAGGATCTGTTAGAGATCTAGGCCCATCATATCTATGTGAAATCCTTGGATTCCCTGACTAAGGCCCCAGATGATGAGGTGGCCTTGTAGTAACCAACAAGGGCCATTATTAAAGTGTGCTGGTCTTTTGCCCTTATCCAGCTTTTTAAGTCCTTACTATATCTGACAAGGTTAGCCATAGAGTGATTGAAGGAATTAAAATAGGAAGTAGGTAAGGAGGATATCTAGGTCTAAGTAGGAAATATTTGTTAAGTACTTTATGGTGTTATTTTTAGGTCTTTCTACTTGCTTGCTGCACTTATTGAGTCACTGTAGACTGTTGCACACATTTACTTTATGGTATAAGTTTTTCCCCAACTTATGGATACAAGTGTTCTTTCTCATGGGCCCTGGTCTACATCTAGGTTCTATAACTGTTAAAAAGTGTTCCACCTGAAATGGAACTAAGTAGTTCCATGAACTAGAAAAATGTCTCACCATTGTATTGCAACTGGAGGAATGCTTCCCCACTCCAGGAAACTTCTTTGGATGGAAAGACAGACAAAGGTAGATAATGACAAAGCTTCTCTTACTGCTGTCAAGGCTGAGCTCAAGCTTGAATCATGCTTACTTATGACAAAGCAAACCACAGTATCCTAGTGAGCTCTCTTGTTGGCATCTGATTTCCTGAAAATCATCTCAGAGAGGTCCCAGTCTTATTTTCTTTATTTTTTAAATCATAATATTTATTTATTTATTTATTAAATTTAAGATAGATGCAGCGAGAAATGGGGAGAGAAAGGGAGAAAGGGAGACACTGGAAACAATGCTTCATTCACCATTTAGAAATCTTCCCCCTGTAGGAAGGAACTAGGATGCTGAACCTGTGTGCTTGCACATGGCATCTTTTGTCCTTTATTGGTTGTGCCACCACCTATGCCACCATAGTCTCCTAAGAAACTGTTCCTTTGGCCTGCAGAGGTGGGGGAACAAATAAATGAGACAGCAGAAAAAAATCAGAATACTATATGTATTTTATCTTGGGGTAGCTTCTATGCAATATTTATTTTTGAAAAGCACAGATGAATAGGAATGATCTAGAAAGACAACAGGAAAGACAAGGGAAATTCAGCATGTTCAAGATGTTTCTCATCAAGGGGCTTGGAAATGGTGCACCCAGTTGAATGCATAGGTTACAAGGTTCAAGTCCCCAGGGTCCCAAGGTAGAAGCTTCATAAACAGTAGAGCTATGTTGCATCTCTCTCTTCCTCTCTATCTCCTCCATCCCCTTATGACTTCTTTCTGTCCTATCAAAGGGAAAAAGAAAAAAAGTCTACCAGGAGTGGTGGGTTTAGTGTATAAGCAAAGAGCCCCAGAAATAACTTTGGTGGCAAAAATAAAATATCTCCATTATCAACATGGGTCACATCTTACTTTAGGCTGAGCTTTGGTTACCTGGTGCATGATGGTGGATATAACTTACAAAAGAACCTAAGTGGGGATGAGAGTATTTTGCAGAGACTTATCATGGGGGAAATGAGAAATTACACTCATGTACCAACAACTGTACTGTAAATCATTAACACCTCCCAATCAAATGATAAAATAAAATGAACAAAACTAAAGTTAAAAAAATAAAGATACCACAAATGCAGAATTTCATTTCTCCTTACAGAATTATCCAAAATATAAACACAGTTCTATCAAACCACACAGCAGTTAAGCTACATAGCAAAGGGCTATCCATCTTTGGAAATGCCAATTTCTAGTTTCACACTACACATTTGGAACTCTTACCACCATATCACCTAGTCCCTTTTGGTCAATTTATCAGTATAACAAATGATTCACAAGAGAAGATCTGAAGATGACACCTTGGAACCATCCTCCAGAGCTCTTAAAATATGAAATTCTACATTCTATTTGTCACACTATGGTAATAACGTGAAAAAAGCAGAATGTTTTCATTAGTAGCATTACACTGATCTCTGAAAAGATTCCAAATGGTCTGCAGAGGACTGTCAGTGGAGGTGGAGTTAGGACTATCTTTCTATTGCAGCTGAGATGATTCCGCATTAAGTGTGTGGTTACTTAGTAACATTAAAATGACAATTACATTCCTTTATAATTAAAGGCCTCAGTTTTGTGAACAAGTCACACATTTCACTAGCACCACATTCTTTCTCTCTTGGTAGTTATTTCACTCAATTCTAAATGGAGGATGTGTGAGTTTCCTCTCTAAAAGCTTTTCTGTATTACAAAGATGAACAGTTAGCTGATGCAGAGAAACAACAGTTTTAGATGAAGAAGTTAATTAAGAAGGGTGGAATGAAGTTTTTGCTGTATTATTCCTTGTGACTCCAAAGCATGTACCATTAGAAGAAAATAATTAGTCACTTGAGGTAGCCAAGCAATCACATTTAGGAAAATTGCATGCACACTTATGTTGCTCAAAATGCTTTAGAAAGTGATATTTAATCCTTGTTCATACAGCAATGTTCAGGTATCTAGCCCAAGTAGTAATTTTTACTGAATAGTTTTGTAAATAATAAGTGGTTCAGAAAGGCTTATAATGATTGATGAAGTGAAGCTTTTTATTGAATATTTTAGCATTAAATAGATGAACAGGATGAATTTCTGAACTGGAGAGATAGCATAGTGAATAGTACAAGTTGTCCTTTTTTTTTTTTTGGAACTATGTTTTTGCTTTGTTCAGGTGTCAGAGATAAGATGATGCCTCCTAAATTTGTGTTGACAGATGAAGTCACTAAATGTTTAGTCAAAAAAGAAAAAAAAATCTGCAATTTTTATGGTTGTGGAGAGAGTTCATCATCAGAGTATAGGACTTGCAAAAGGTTCCATTGCCAGCACAACAGATGCTAGAGCTGTGGTCTCTTTCTTTTTCTTTCTCTCTCTCTCTTTCTCCATCTCTTAATCTTCTCTCTCATAAAAACATATCGAAAGCTTCAGTAGGAAACACATATCCATTTGTCATAGAGGGCTGCATTGTGCCAGAAGTAGAGTATAAGTAATACCCCAGTTTGCAAATGTATTCCTTAGGGAAGTGGACACATGCATACCCTACTGTGGCCACATAGTAGAGGTGGCATTCAGGGTGTTTTTCTCTCTTTTTAAAGATAACCTTTATTATTTACTTATTTATTAGTTTTATAGAGAGCAAAAGAAGTTGAGAGGAATGGGGGAGAAAGAGAGGGAAAGAGAAAGAGAGGCATCTACAGAACTGCTTCACCACTTGTGAAGCTTTGCTCCTGCAGATGGGAAATGGGGCTTGAACCTAGTTTCTTGAACATTGTGCTCAAGATAACCAGATGTATTAGCACTCACACTCATAATAAACTATTTTAGAGTATTTTTCCTGATTGCTTCTATTTCTTAATTTCACACACAAAGCTTCAACAAATCTTGAATTGCTGTCTTTAATGTTGTATTGATGCTATCACCAATGTCCAAGTTCCCTTGACCAAAGAGAGAGCACCAACACAGTGGCAGATTGTGGATAGCACACACAGTTGAATGCATTTGTTACCATGAACAAGGTTCTAATTCCAAGCCTTAGTTACCCACTTGCTGACATGTGTGTGTAGGGGGTGGGGAACTTCATAAGCAATAAAGTATAGCTGCAGGTCACTCTCTCTCTCCTCTCTTTCCTCTTTTATCTCAGTTTATCCTTGTTTCTATACAGTAAATAAATACATAAATAAAATATTAAAATGATACAACAGACACAAACCTTTTGAAACTGGGGTCTACATAAATGAAAATTCCATAGTTCGCTTAGATTACTGTTTCTTCCCACCACACATCACAATATACTAGGATTATAACATATTAATTGCTTAACTTTATAACATAGTCTGAGGTGTAGGGACTCTCACAGTTAAAATAAATAAAAATAAAATGTCTGGATACTCTTAAGATCATTTGACCATTACATCGATATGTGAAAAGTTTGCAATTTTGCAACATGGTATGCAATGCAATTCATGTTTATCCTCTGTAAAGAAGGTTGACTTTCTTGCTCAATTGGTATTTACTCTGTGTTTTAGAAGCTCACTTTTTTTTCTATTCTTAATGACTCATTTTCTATTCAGTTATTTTCAGCACTCCAGGTTAATCAGCTGAAAGAACAGTAACTGTACCTTAAGGCATTGATCAGAAAACTATCTAGCTTTGTGTGTACACTGGTCAGGAGGACATCTAAGAATATATATATATATATATATGCAAGCAGGAAGTAATATATATGTATATATGGAGAATATATATTATATATATGGAGAAAGAGAAAGAAACCACTATATGTTTAAAATTAAATACCAGCTATTAAATTATATATCTGAAACTTAAAGTAATGATAAAAGCTATTTTAAGCAATGGAATTATTTATGTACAAGTTCCCAGTATCTCAAAAATAGATGAGACAGACACCACATATTCTGGAGCATTGACTAGTATTTCTTTTTTTTTTTTAGGGGGGGGCTTCTCAGTTTTCTTGTAGGGACTTGTATCATTATGTAAGTTCAGATTTAAGAATCTTGAGGCCAAAAAGATAGCTCACTTCCTAGAACATGTATCCTGCCAAGAACATAGCTTAGATTGGAGTGCCAGCACCACAAGGTGGTTTATCAGTTTATCAGCACCAAGAAGAGCTCCTTTGTTGTGCTTGCCCCCATCTGAATGAAACCTCAACAGGGAATGGTGAAATTGTACACATACAAGGTACCAGCTCCCAGAGAGTAAACAGTCTAAAAATAGACTTAATTATGTGTGCATTTATTTTAAAAGTTCCTTAAAAATTGGAGATTGAGAGGGAAGGGGGGACTAGAGAGAAATAGACACCTACAGCACTGTTTCGACACTTGTGAAGTCCCCCCAACCCCCTGTAGGTAGTGTCCAGGGGATGAACCTGGGTCTTTGAGCATGCTAATGTATATGATCTACCTTGTGTGCCACCACCTGGGGCTCAGAATCTCTCTTTTAAAAGCCATTTTTTAATCCTTCAAAACCACAGTTTAGACAAACTAACCAGAAGATACAATTCTGTCTGATCACAGGAAAATGTGAAAACTCTCAGGAGGAAGGTTGAAAAGAAAGTGCCTTCAGGTATCAGAGACAGGTTGGACAAGGTTGGAGTACTCTGTGTGCCTTGGACATGCCCATTTTATGTGTTACTATCTCTGCCATAGCCTTTGGTGGCACCACCATCTCTCCCCTGGATTAGAGCATCTCCCAGATCATGCACTCCAGTCTCCCCCATACAAGCCCTCTTTTTCTCTGTAATTAAAGTTTCTGGTAGCATGCTTTCTTTCTTTCTTTTTTAAATTTATTTAATAATAAACAAGACTGTAGGATAAGAGGGGTACAGTTCCACACAATTCCCACCACCAGAGGGGCAGAGCCAAGATGGTAACTTGGAGGCAGTTGCTGGTGTGAGCTCCAACAACAGCGGCCAGATAGGGTAGGGCACTGGGCCGTCAGCAGGACGGTGAATAAGGGGTCATAAGTGTGACACCAAGGAAGGGTCCTGTGGCTCAATCTTGGGTTAGAAAATGGAGGAAAAAGAAAGGAAATATTCTGATTATTTCTGAAGGGCAGCCCCTCCCCCCATAACCAGACCCCAGGGGCTGTAGAGCTGGAGAGCTGCTACTAGCAGGCTCCCTGCTGAGTTTTTTTCTTCCAGTTTTTAGTATATGTGCTGCTGAAGCAATCACTGAGCTTTTTTCTTTACCAAGATTTCTGGCTCATCAGGGGTATCATTCCAATCCTTTACCTTTTTGATTTCATTTTCTCTCTTTTTTTCTAAGTGGCTGGAGCTCTATTTGAGTGACAAAATATCTGACCAATCAGAGTCTCATCCGTGCCTGGGAAACATTACCTGGAGGTTTTTGTTTTTTTTTTCTTATTTTTTAGCAAATGGCTGTCTTTGCTCAGGCTGCCTGTGCCAATCTGAGCCACCCAAGCTGCAGACTGACTGTTGGGGTTCTTTACTCTATTCTGTTTTATAATTACTATTATATATACATGTGTTCCATTCCCCCCATCCTTCTTCACACTGACCAAAATTAACTATTATTTTTTATTTCCACTGCTAGGTAACTGGGTGTCCTATCCATTGTGAGAGAACTGTTATTGTTTATTTCCACTGCTAGGTAACTGGGTGTCCTACCCATTGTGAGGGTCTTCTTAAACCCTAAAACAAGAGGCATCTCCCACTTCCTCTATAGAGCCTGGGATTCTCCCAATCCTGGAACCTCTGGGGTCAGGCTCATTTCTCTGCATGCTTCTCTCAAGTCATACCAAATGATATTGCATCTGCTGATTCCAACTTAATCAATGCAAGGAGTACCATCTCAGTATGATTCACCCCATACTGTGTACAGAGAAGTCAGGCATGATATGCCAACCCTTCACCCTCATAACTCGGGTGAGACCTTTCCTTTCATGGTAGTCTCTATCCATTCTAGAAGGTTCACTTCCTAACAAAGTCCCAAAACCTAGATATAGGTGAGATCACATTAGAGCATATGTTCACATGTATCTATAAATTAGGGGAAAATATATACCTGAAAGCAAAAATACACAATAGTATGTAGTTAGTCAGTGTCGAGTTCATAATGAAATACAGTCAACTTAGACTGGCTTTCTAATGAGCCTGTCTGGGTGGAACAGTGGACTTTGCCTAGGGATAAGCTAGATATTTTAAAAGAGCTCGTCTGAGAGCAGTTGTCCTTGGGACACATTCGTCATTCCAGAAGCCCATGGAATACTCCTGTCTTTGTGATTAAAAAGCGCTCAGGAAAATGGCGCCTCCTCCAAGATCTCCATGCGGTAAATAAAACCATGCAGGTCTGGGGCTCCCCCCAAAGGGGTTTGCCTCTTGCTTCTGCAATTCCCATGGGAATTCCAATCATAGCTATCAATATACAGGGTTGGCAGCTATGTAAGTCTTCCCTCCCCCACAAAAACATCTTACATGTTCCCACCTGAGCATGGCATCCCTTAAAAACATTTAAGCCTGCTCCACTCTAAATTTCCTATACTGTGGCCATTAGATATAAGGAAAGGGGGAGATTCTGGGAAATTGTGCAGATGCAGTCACATCTGCCATGTTGTCCCCTCAGGCTATTGCTAGTTCCCCCGAGAATTGGGACATTCTTGGAGCGCCTGTTCTGCCATGTTGTGCCCTCAGGGCATTGTCAATTCCCCGTGATAGTGAAGTGCTATGGTTACTCCTCCCCCTTCCCATTCTCATGAGAGTTATTATCCTACCCTGGAGTGCTATGGTTACTCCTCCCCCTTCCCATTCTCATGAGAGCTATTCCCATAAAATTCCTCCTTCTTCTGCCCCTCACTCTCTTGCCTGCCTTTCACTTCGGTGATTAGATGCAGGGAAGGTTGCTGTGCAAAGCGGCCATTTTTGCTACCTCCACATGGCCCAAACTGCTGCTCTCTCACCAAACTCTGAGGTGCCAGCACAAATAAAGGATTGTGTTCCCTTTCTGCTCCAAACCTCCTTTTTCTATGTCCCACCACCACTGCAAGTGACAACACAGGCTCCTAAACTAATTATGGGCCCCGGATCACATCAAATTATGGGATTTACAGTCAACAATATTTATACCCCTTTCCCATATTAGGGAGCTATTGTCTTCCCTGATCCAGATTTCTGGTCCTTTTCTCTGCCATGACATCATCTCCCCAGACAATAACCTGGATCCACCTGCATATCAGATTTCAGGCCCAGGCAAAACAAACAAACAAACAATAGTAGTATAGCTACAGGCCCTTTGAAATATAAATAAAATATGCCTACTAGCTATCTACAAAATTGGGGACCCCTTAACACTTCATCTGTTCTATTTCAGCCTTTAGTTCCATGATTGTTCTACAATTTGTTTGGCTTTGTAGTATGTTAAGTCTCTTTTCAGCCACTGGTTCCAGATGCTATCATGATGCCCATGTTCAACGGGGAAGCTATTACAGAAGCCAGACCTTCAGCATTCTGCATCCCACAGTGATCTTGGATCCATACTCCCAGAGGGTTAAATAATAGGAAAGCTATCAGATGAGGGGATGGGATACGGAGTACTGGTGGTAGGAATTGTTCAAAGTTGTATCCCTTTTATCCTATGGTTTTGTCAATGTTTCCTTTTTGTAAATAAAAAAATGTATACAAATAAAAAAACAAAAATTTCCCACCACCAGAGTTATGTATCCCACCCCCTCCACTGGAAGCTTCCCTATTCTTTATTCCCCTAGGAGCATGGAACCCAGGAACAGCAGGATTTCTTGCTGTCAAACTCTTCCACAGGCACTTTTAGGTTGACAAGTCTAAATGATTTAACATGGAATAATGTCTTCTGGAAGATCCAAGTGTGGGCAGTAAATCTGGATACTTGAGTTTGGGTCAGGTCACAGTCTTCTGAAGGAATTAATAGATAAAAGAATGAGAGAAATCCTAAAAGGAGAGCATTTTAGGTGTTTAACATATTGACCCAGGTGTAGATAATTCTAAAAGCTTCTTAGCAAACAGTTACCCTCAGTTAAAAACTGTAAATGAGATGAATCAGAGGAAGTAGATTTCATATCCTTACTAGAAGTAAATGACCAGAATCAAAATAAAATTTGTTCTTTGGGTCTTCCAGAGATTCATTTCTCAATAAAGAGGAGGATACTGTTGTTATAGAGAGTCTTTTATTCTGAAGCATTTGCCTGCCTTGTCAACTTGATTAGGGGACTTGGCTCAAAAGTTCGGAAACAGTAATAGGTGAAGGTATGCCTTAGAAAGGAAAAGAGGGCAGGAATATATATATATACAGATAGTCATAAAAATAATAATCAAACTACATCTGTGACCTTGGGAGAACTATTGCTGTTTCCATTGGAGGGAATGTGGACACAGAACTCTGGTGATGGGAACAAAGTGGAATTACACCCCTGTTATCCTACAATTTTGTAAATCAATATTAAATTACTAATTAAAATTAATTAAAAGAAAAAAGTTTACTCTGTCCTGTGAGAAAATTACAGAAAGTAAAAAAGGTGTCACAAACACACACAAAAAATCATCACATTCCAAAGTCTAATGATGGGTAACACTGCAGGGAGTGGGGGATAAGCGGTGAGTCTATTTCCCATAAACCTGGTGATCACTTAGAATTTATATCACTTAGATAGCTTAGGAAATATCTCAGCTGGGAAAGCAGAGGAATATAGAGGTCTGAGTTTCCTGTTTTGATCTGGATTATAGCATCTCTTTCTTTGAACTTTCTACCTCATATTAAATAAAGAACATACATTTTTCTTGAAAATACACATAATTCACACATAGTATTTTCTTTATTTCCTTTGCTTTTTATTTATTGAACATAGACAATGAGAAATTGACAGGGAAGGGAGAGAGAGAAAAAAAGAGAAATACTTGCAGCACTGTCATGAGGTTTTTCTCTCTTCACATGGGAATGGGGCCTTGAACTTGGGTCCCTGTTTATTGTAACAGGTGTGCTCTAATAGGTGCATAATATAAATTACTATTATTATCATTATTATTTCCATTTTATTTGATAGTACAGAGAGATATTAACAAAGGATGAGGTGATAGAAAAGAGAGAGTAAGAGATATCTGCAGCACTGATTTACTTCTTGTGAAGCTCCCCCTGCAGGAGGAGATTGAGGGCTTGAACCTGGGTCCTTAGGCAAGATAATGTCTGTTTTCATAAAGGTGAGCCACTTGCTGGCCCTGAAAAATTATTTTCATGATTCTAGAGAGTGTGAAAATATAAGTTCCAATTAAGAATAGGATTATGTATTGAGAAGATCAGATATGACATATGTCATATTTTCTCAAGAGTTATTCTTTATTTTTTCTTATCATCTGGGCTTCACTCCAAGTTAAAATTTTTCAGATAGAAAGAAGCAGAGACAGAGGGCAAGATACCACAACACTGAGGCTTCACCCAGTATGGTGCAGAGCAGGCTGCAACCTCAGTTGCATGCTTGACACAGCAGGTGCTATAGCCAAGTGACCTATCTTCCTAGCCATGCTCTAAAGTTATTATGGCCCATAGATGACCATGAAAAGGCATTTATTCGTGAGAGAATGAAGCTCTCAGAGCAGGGGCATGTGTCATGGCCCAAGCTGTATCTCTACTGTCATCTGATTGTCAGCAGAATATCATGTACACTACATGGCCATGGCTGATCAGCTTCAAGAAAAAAGTGTTATTCTTATAGGGATGAAAATCAGAGCTGAACACTATGGTTGGAAAAGAAGAGAAAGTAGATGATCATGAAGTCAGGTAGGCTCCTGGGATGTATTATATTGCAGGGAAGAGCAAATAGAGAATTATAGTTCATGACATGACTACTTGGAGATAGCTGTGGAATCATCCAACAGAACAAATTGTTGTTGGCCATATTATTGTTTATGTTGTTATTGTCAGAACTATAGTAGTCATGTCCAGTTTGCACAAGACTTTGTACAAGGTTTCCTGTCTAGATATTGATCTATCTTCACTATGACCTTATCAATTATAGTCTATTATTATTTCTTCAAATGAGTCAGCTTAAAGAGTTGATGCAGCTTGCTCAAGATCATTTATCTGTAAGTGATTGAACTGAGCCTTAGAAGTAGGCATATGATCTTTGTACTAAATGGCCAAATGAGTTTACCAACAGTGGGCCCCTTAGCCTGAGAACACATTATATTTCATACTTTCACAGATCTCTCCTGCATAGAAATTCCCACTGGAGACATTTCAGAAACTTCTGTGGTGTAAAAAAGAAACAATTATCCAATTGTCTGAATTGTTACTTATTTAATGAAATGCATTAGTAATTTGAACTGGACTGCTATGAATTACTCAGAGAAAATGGATTCAACTAATTGGTCCAGAAAATTGCCTTAAGGATATAATTAAATTGCCTAGTGTACTATTACTGCTAGCATAAACACGATTACTGATCTTCAAGACCACTTGAGTTTCCAGAATAATTAAAAATAAGTGCTAGGAAAGACAAGATTCATGAACAAAATGTGGTTTCAGTTTCCAGTTATGACATTAGCTAATAAAAGCAAAGCAAAGAGATACTTATTTGAAACCATTTTCAGAATTCTGTATTCCTGTGGTATTCATTAGTTCTTAGAAATAACCCATTAAAATAGCTAAAAATATTTTTGGAGAGGCTTACCATCATTTTTCATCTAGGACCTCAAGCATGAGCTATTGTTCCTATTATTATTTGCACTTACTGAGTTTTGAAGTATCATAATCTGACCCTAATATCTTTTTTTTAGCAAAACATGCTAAGTAAATATATGTTGCATAAGTGAATTCAATTTATTTGACTGAGAGAATTTAAGAGAGACCACAGCACTGAAACACTCATCAGTGGAGTAGAGACCTGATTCATGCCTAGGTTGTATACATGGTAAAACAGTGTATTATATAAATAAGCTATTTTTATGTACCATAAACTGACTTTTTATAAAGGTAATACCATCTGGGGGGCTGGGTGGTAGTGCAGCAGGTTGAGTGCACATGGAACAAAGCTCAAGGACCAGCATAGGATCCTAGTTCTATCCCCTGACTCCACACCTGCAGGGAGGTTGCTTCACTAGAGGTGAAGCAGGTATGTTTTTTCAAGCAGGTAATGACTGAGGTTCCACCACATTTCACAAACTTTCACAAGTGTCCACTTACAAGTGCTGATATTTCTCCATAAAATAATAGAAAACAGAATACATTGCTTCATAATTAACTTACTGTGTATTTCTAGCTAAGTGGGATGGGTTAGCCATGTGCAAATGAGAGACACCTCTAGGCAAATCAAACATTACTGGCCTGACTATGGATCTTTTTTCTCCTGGATAAGAATCATTAATAATAATAATCTAAAAATATAGAGGACAAGGCCTAGAGAATACAATAGGTAGTCAAAAATGTCTCAGAAGTGTAGAGAAAAAGAACAGGACCTGATCATCTCAGAATTCTATACTCATTAAGGGCTCTTTCACCTTTGAGGTTTAGTTTCTCTTTGCCTTTTCCCTTCCATAGTCAATATCATTTTCAAATATGCTTCTGTCTAAGGAGAGAGAACTAGACTATCACCTCATATGGTACTAGACATGGATCTCAGACTGTTTCTGCACTGCTAACAATTACTAAACACAACACCAAAAAATTGCTGGTTGGCACTAATGAAATATCCCACTGAATAGGGCACCTGATTTACCATCTGTATGGCCCAAGTTCAAGCTCCAATAACACATGGGGGGTACTACAGAGCCACAGGGAATTTTTTTGGTGCTGTGTTTTTTACTCTCTAGCTATATATCTCAGAATAAAAATGTCATCCAGAGCAGTGAAATCACACTAGCTCCTGGTCCCAGTACGCATTTGAACATGCAACATGAATGATATAATAATTTAATTTTTACTTATTTATGTACTTTTAAAAGTATTTTATTTATTTTATTAATGAGAGAAACAAATGAGAGAAACACAGAGAGAAATACACACACACACACACACACACACACACAGAAGGAGAGAGAACGAGAACAGAATCACTGCTCAGCTCTGGCTTACGGTGGTGCTGGGATTGAACCTGGGCCTCAGGCATCAAAGTCCTTTGCAAAACCATTGTTCTATATCCCCAACTATATGTGTGTGTGTGTGTGTGTGTATGTGTGCGTGTGCGTGTGTGTGTGTGTTATCTCCTCCTCCTAGTCCTCCTCCTCTTCCTTCTTGTCTCCAAGGTTATTGTTGAGGCTAGGTTCCCACACTACAAATCCACTGTTCTTGGTGCCCATCCACCCCCTTATTGGATAAGACAGAGAGAAATTGAGAGGGGAGAGGGAAATAGAAAAGGAGAGGGAAAGACAGATAACTTGAAAATTTGCTTCACTGTTTGTGAAGCTTCCCAACTCCAGGTGGGGAGCAGGGAGCCTCAAACCCAAATCTTGTCAGGTCCTTGTGGGTTGTACTATGTGAGCCACCACCCGGCATCCTGTGTGTAGTTTAATATGAGAAATTCAGAAAACTTAAATCTGTTGAAAATTTTAAGTAATATTTTTTTGTCATAATTGAGTTGACTTTTCCAGAGACAGAGAGAGAGATATATAGAGAGAGCCTCCATAACACCATGTCTAGTGTGGTGGGGGCAAGGCTCCAACCTGGGTCACATGCATAACAAAACAAGCACAAAGCCAAAGTAAACTATCTTGCTGAGACCCACTAAGTAACTTTTAAAATGGGACTTTCAAAATACCTTCATATGTCCATGAAATTGACATCACAAGATAGAGTCCACTGAATAGAAATTAGAAGATGATTGTCCCCTCAAAGATCAATATAATAAACAACAACAAATTGCAGAGAAACCTAAATGCAAAGCCAGTTTGACCTGGATGACACATTGTCTGAGGTTAGGTAAACAAGGACTTTGGTCCATGGAAGAAGAGTGATCAGAGATTTCAATAATAGTGACTTGTCATCACTAGCAGTAGGTAAAGTGACTTAAGGACAAAAGAGAATGTAGGCTTTGAAGCCCTGACAACAAGGAACTCCCCAATAAATACACATCAACAATGATTCACCTAAATATGTTAAACAAATATAAGAGTTTCAGACAAATTCAAGAGTTACAATCAAGTATTGTTGTTATATTGACAGCAACACAATAATTGTTGGGGATCTCAAAACACAAATTATAGCAACAAACAGATAATGTGTACAAAAAGAAATGATGATGATAAAAGAAGCAATATGTCTAGCCTTCTGAGAGTTTTCCAGACTGCTCTCCACAGAGGCTGGACCAATTTACATTCCCACCAGCAATGTAAAAGGGTTCCTCTGTCCCCACAACCTCTCCAGCATTTGTTGCTGCTGTCCATTTTGATGTATGCCATTCTTTTTTTTCTTTTTTTTTTTTTTAATTTTTTATTTAAGAAAGGATTAGTGAACAAAGGCATAAGGTAGGAGGGGTACAACTCCACACAATTCCCACCACCCAATCCCCATAACCCTCCCTCTCCCATGATAGCCTTCCCATTCTCTAGCCCTCTGGGAGCATGGACCCAGGGTCGTTGAGGGTTGCAGAAGGTAGAGGGTCTGGCTTCTGTAATTGCTTCCCCGCTGAACATGGGCGTTGACTGGTCGGTCCATACTCCCAGTCTGCCTCTCTCTTTCCCTAGTAAGGTGTGTCTCTGGGGAATCTGAGCTCCAGGACACATTGGTGGGGTCTTCAATCCAGGGAAGCCTAGTCAGCATCCTGGTGGCATCTGGAACCTGGTGATTGAAAAGAGAGTTAACATACAAAGCCAAACAATTTGTTGAGCAATCATGGATCCCAAGTTTGGAATAGTGGAGAGGAAGTGTTAGGGAGGTACTCACTGCAAACTCTAGTGTAGTCCTGCTTTCAGGTATATATTTTGCAGTAGTTTATGGATACGTGTGAACATAAGCTCTCTCTCACAGTATGCCATTCTTACAGGATTGAGGTGGTATCTTAGTGTTGTCTTAATTTGCATTTCTCTGACAATCAGTGACCTAAAGCAGTTTTTCATATGTTTGTTAGTCTTTTGGATGTCCTCTGTAGTGAATGTTTTGTTCATATCCTCTGCCGATTTTTGGATGGGGTCATTTGCTTTTTTGGTGCTAAGTTTGCTGAGCTCTTTATATATTTTGGTGATTAGTTTCTTGTCTGATGTATGGCATGTGAAGATCTTCTCCCATTCTGTGAGGGGTCTCTTTGTTTAATAGTTTCTTTGGATGTGCAGAAGCTTTTCAATTTGATGTAGTCCCATTGGTTTGTTTCTGCTCTCAGGATGCTAAACATGGACCTTCCATATGATCCAGTAATTCCTCTCCTGGAGTTATACCCCAAGGACTCCATAACACCCAACCAAAAAGAGGTGTGTACTCCTATGTTCATAGAAGCACAATTCATAATAGCTAAAACCTGGAAACAACCCAGGTGCCCAACAACAGATGAGTGGCTGAGAAAGCTGTGGTATATATACACAATGGAATACCATGCAGCTATCAAGAACAATGAACCCACCTTCTCTGACCCATCTTGGACAGAGCTTGTTGTTAAAAATTCGGCGGCTCTTGCTGGCCGGGCTAGCAGCTTATTTCCCTTCACGCTGCTGGTTTTTCATAGACTGATCCAATTCTCTTGACGGGAGAGAACTAGAACAACCCAATGTAAAGCATACAACAAGAGCTAGAAGGAATTATGTTAAGTCAGCTAAGTCAGAAAGATAAAGATGAGTATGGGATGATCCCACTCATCAACAGAAGTTGAAGAAGAAGATCTGAAAGGGAAACTAAAAGCAGGACCTGACCAAATTGTAAGTAGGGTACCAAAGTAAAAACCCTGTGGTGAGGGGTAGACATGCAGCTTCCTGGGTCAGTGGGGGGTGGGAGTGGGTGGGAGGGATGGGACACAGTCTTTTGGTGGTGGGAATGGTGTTTATGTACACTCCTAGTAAAATGTAGTCATATAAATCACTAGTTAATAAATACGAGAGGGGGAAAATTAATTGTATGTCTCGAAGTTTTTCAAAACACAAAATGAATCTTTTCAATATATAGGCTGTGTAATTGATATGCAGACTCTCTCAAAAGCCTACACCAAGTAGATCAGAAGCAACCAATAGCACAGCTATATACAAGATACTGAGTACTGTACAGCAAACCCTAACAAAAGGACTTTTCAAAGTTAACCCAATTACCAAATAATGTGATGATAACATTAACTATCCATTGTCTTTTTGAACCCTAAGACAGCAGGAACTTCACATTTCCACTATAGAGCCTCTACTTCCCCAGTCCTGGAACCCTTGGATAGGGCCCACTTTCCCATATGCCTCTCCCAATCCATATCAAATAATATAGCATCTGCCGATCACAACCTAACCAACACAACGATTGCCACCTCAACATGCTTCACTTCAGACTGTGTCCAGAGACTTCACGTGTGGAATGACAACCTTTCAACTTCATTACTCGGGTGAGACCTTTCCTTTCATAGTTTCATAATTTCTTCTCAGGTGGTTCACTTTCTAACAAAGTCTCAAAACCTAGATATACACTAGTTTCTGTGAGAGAGAGCATATGTTCACACGTATTCATAAACTACTGCAAAATACATACCTGAAAGCAGAAGTACACCAGAGTTTGCATTGAGTACCCCCCAACACTTCCTCTCCACTATTCCAAGCTTTGGGTCCATGATTGCTCAACAATTTGTTTGGCTTCGTATGTTAACTCTCTTTTCAGTCACCAAGTTCCAGATGTCATCAGGATGCCGGCCAGGCTTCCCTAGACTGAAGACCCCACCAATGTGTTCTGGAGCTCTGCTTCCCCAGAGACACACCCTACTAGGGAAAGAGAGAGGCAGACTGGGAGTATGGACCGACCAGTCAACGCCCATGTTCAGCAGGGAAGCAATTATAGAAGCCAGACCTTCTACCTTCTGCAACCTACAATGACCCTGGATCCATGCTCCCAGAGGGATAGAGAATGGGAAAGCTATCAGGGGAGTGGGTGGGAAATGGAGATTGGGTGGTGGGAATTGTGTGGAGTTGTACCCCTCCTACCCTATGGTTTTGTTAACTAATCCTTTCTTAAATAAAATAAAATAATAATAATAAAAAACAAGCACATTTTTTAAAAAAGAAGCAATATGTGGGGGGTGGAGCAAGTGATGGTGTACCTGGCTGAGCACAAACATTAGAGTACACAATGACCTAGTTTCAAGCTTCCAGTCCCTACTTGTGGGGGGGGAGGTGGCTTCATAAGTGCTTCAATGTGTCTTTCTGTCACTCCTTCTCTATCTCCCTCTTCCATGTCAATTTTTTCTCTATCCATAATAAATAAATAAAATGTTAAAAAAAGAATAGGTGGATGGACTTGGCATATATATATATATATATATATATATATATATATATATATCACCGATTTTCAGGGACTTGAGAGAGAACACTCCTAAACACATTCTATGATATCAATATCACTCTGGTGCCAAATCAACAAACAACAGTATAAAAAAAATCAAACAGCACCCTGATATACCTAATGAATATCAGTACACCAAAAAGTATAGCAATCTGTATCTAACAACACATCAAAAGCATATTCCATCAAAACAGTATGGTATTCATTTCTGGGATGTAAGGATGGTTCAACACAAACAAATCAATAAATAATAAAGCTCATCAACAAAACGATGATCAAATAAATGATCATATATTTTGATGTTGAATTGTACTTAATAAAATTAAGTACAATTCTATCATATAAAAAATCTTCATAGTACCATTCATGGTAAAGTCATGGCTAGCATCATGCTCAGTAATGTAAAACAGCCTTTTCTGTAAGACCTGGAAGATGAGAAGTAAGTCCACTTTTATCCCTACTGTTCAAAATATAACTGGAAGTCTAGGCAGAGCAATCAGGCAGAAGAAATAAACCCAGAGTTAGAAAGAAGAAATTTAGGTTATTGATTTTTGCAGGTGATCTGATAATAAATACAGCAAACACTGGGAATGAAATAGCTTACTTGGATAATGGACTGCTTTGCTATGTGCATGATCCAAGTTTGAGCCCAGCCTTTACAGCACTGAAAGAAATTTCATTCTTGGGAGTTAGGTGGTAGCGCAGCGGGTTAAGCGCACAAGGCCAAAGCGCAAGGAATGGCATAAGGATCCTGGTTTGAACCCCCAGCTCCCCACCTGCAGGAGAGTCACTTCACAAGTGGTGAAGCAGGTCTGCAGGTGTCTATCTTTCTCTATACCTATCTGTATCTCTATCTCTCCTCTCTCCATTTCTCTCAGTCCTATCCAACAATGATGACAACAATAATAACCATAACAATAAAATAATAAGGGCAACAAAAATGATTAAATAAAGAAAAAAGTGTTAAAAATCCTACAATTAGAGAGAGAGAGAGAGAGAGGAAACAACCCAATAAAAGAGTAATGATCTGAATAGACATGTCTCCAGGAGAAGACATTCAGATAACTCTCAAACATGTGAAAAAAATACCCAACATCATTTAAGTATATTAGAGCCAAGCAGAGTGAAACCAGAATGGGATAGCATCTCACACTGGTAAAAATGGCCTACATTTGAATGTTTGGAAATAAGAAATACTAGAAAGGATGTGGAGAAATGGGACTTGGTGTGCTGCTGATGGGAAAGCATACTTTAGAAAGCATAATTTAGAAAAAGTATAAAGGTCCTTAGAAAATAAAAACAGGGTTGGGAAGTCGTGTATCTGGTAAATAACACACAAAAACATAGGTTCAAGGCCCAGAAATATCAGTAATACATACTATATACTTATAGATTAAAACTCTAATTTAACTTTTTAAAAATTATTTATTTATTTATTCCCTTTTGTTGTCCTTGTTTTATTGTTATAGCTATTATTGATGTCATTGCTGTTGGATAGGACAGAGAGAAATGGAGAGAAGAGGGGAAGACAGAGAAGGGGAGATAAATATAGACACCTGAAGACCTGCTTCACCGCTTGTGCAGCAACTCCTCTGTAGGTGGGGAGCAGGGGGTTCAAACTGGGATCCTTACACAGGTTCTTGTGCTTTGCACCAAGGGCACTTAACCCACTGCACTACTGCCCAACTCCCTTAATTTACTTTTTATTTGTTAGTGATTTAATATGTATTTTTAAATTAACAGGGGTATAATTCTACACCATTCCCAACACTAGAGTTCTATACCTCCATTTGTTCCATTGGAAGCTACAGCAGTTCTCCCAAGGTTGCAGATAAGGGCTAGCTTTTATTTCTAAGACTGTCTATATTTGCTCATTTCCCCCCATGGTCCCCTCTTCATTTTATTTCTAACGCACATCCACATCCATTACTACTTTGAATATACTTCCCTTTTTCCTCTTCTCTCTTCAGGTCCTGATGGAGTTAGAGTTCAGAGCCCTCTGGTCATCTCCCCCTGTCATTTATCCTCCACTGGGAGTATGGAGAAAATTATTCTTAGGGTGTAGAAGGTGGGGTGGTAGATGTGGCTTCTGTAATTGCTTCTCTGCTGAACATGGGCATTGGCATTTGGATCCATACCCCCAGCCTGTAAAAACTCTAATAGATGCATTCTTATGTTCACAGACACACTATTCAGAATATCTCAAATACAGAATTGACATATAATATCTATCAGTAGGTGACTGGATTAAGACATTTACATGCTTCTTACTTAGAGAAATGCAACCAGGACATTAAAAGCATGGTATAGTGTTATTTGGAATCAAATAGATGTAACTTGAGATGGTTATTCTAAGTGAACTAAATAATGAAAAATATGACTGAATGATTTTTTACTCACATATGAGGTTTATATATCCCAAAACAAATTAACTTAAAAATAGTAATAATCAGCCTGACATCTTAACTCTGTGAAGACTATGGTGGTTATTAGAGGGAGGTTTGGTGGGGGCAGATGCATGTTTTCACGTTATAGAAACACTGGAAGCATGTGGTGAGTTTTATACACAAATATTTATAAGTGTGAAACTATACTCCTAAAAACTTATAATATTATAAAGCATTTTTAACCAATAAAAAAGAAAATTTCCCTTACAGTTAAATATAATGATACATTTATATTTTACCATTTCCAAAAGATAAAATGATCATACCACTTACAACATCATAACATTGACTATATTATGACTGCACCTATTCAGAGAGACCCTGTCTGCTATTCTATGTAAGACAATCATTCTTAAATGCAAACATGAATTTGAAAGAGATCCTTGATTAAGTAATTCATTATCTAGTGGAAAGTATAAAACATAAGAGAATAATGATAATATTATATCATAAGTAAACTATAGAGAAAATTCCACAAGAATATAGAGAATATAATAAATTGTGGAACCATAAAAAGAAAACAGATCATTTTCCCAAATAGATAATTGAAAGTGGTATTCCAAGTAAAGAGAACACATACAACAGACACAAGGGAGTGAGTAAAACATGTTGGGGGTTATACCTATTTCCTGTGACTAAAGATTTAGATGAAGGCGATCCTGTATAACTTTGCAAGTATGCAACAGGATTTTAATCTGTCCTCCTGCATCAATGGGAAATTACTGAGTTCCCATTGAGTGAAATAACATGGCCAGAAAGAGGTAGCCCGTACCACAAAGCAAATCTAAATTCTAACATTAGCTCTGCTTTTTATCATTTGTCATCTGAGGCTATGCCCTTAAACACTTTGAGTTCCAACCCATAACCTGCTTTATCAGTTACTGAAATAAAGATGGGATTACTTTAAAGTACAGGACACTACTATTAGCTCATAATATTTACATAATAACTGGTTATCACTTATATTCATTCTGAGAGGACTAGGGGTACTTTGGCATCTTGGTGCATAATGGTGGAAAAGGACCTAACTTGGGGATTGAGACTGTTTTGCAGACACCTATTATGGGGAGATGAAAAATTGTACCCATGTGTCAACAACTGTGTTATAATCCAGTAACCCATGAATAAAGTAAAAACAAATAAATAATTAAGAAACACCTTGTTATTATATTGCATTGTATTAAAGAGCATCCTATTTGTGGTAATCATGTTAATTTGAAATTGAAAGAGAAAGAAAAAAGGAAAGCCCATTGAACTGACTTTTGTCCAAGTAAGAGTTAAACAAAGCTTATTACAAGAGAGAAAGGAAGTATTCTATTATGCTGATATTTCTATTCTATTCTGGATGTATGAAATATATCCCCCACCCCACTGAGTGCCACTGTGACATTCTCATTGATCATACTTATGACAAAAGAATACTTTCACAGTGGTGAGCACTCACTACTAGAAACTGGGATAAGAAGAATTGATGGGAGGCCAAGTGGTGGCACACCTAGTTGAGCACAGATAGTACAGTGTACAAAGACTTGGATTCAAGCCTCTATCCTCACCTTATCCTCCACTTCCTTCTTGATTTCTCTCTTATTGTATCCAGTGAATAAATGATTCATTAAAGAAGTTTTTAAAAAGGGGAGTGGTAGATGCTAGGTGAAGATGACCAGTGGGCTCTGAACTTAAATTCCATCAAAAACTGGAGAAAGAAGAAGAAAAAAAGGAAAGACATTCAGAAGTAGCAATTGGGAGAGGTATGACTTATAAAGAAAGAGAAGGTAGGACCATAGAAAAAATGGGCAAACTTATATAAATACAAATAGTTATAGAAATAATAGTAAACCCATATCTGTGACCTTGGGAAAACCACTGCAATTTCCAATGGAGGGGATGGGGACACAGAACTCTGGTGGTGAGAAAGGTGTGGAATTACACCCTTGCTATATCATACTTTTTGTAAGTAAATGTTAAATTACTAATAAAATAAAGTTAAAGCAAAATTATTTAATAAGGAAACTAATGGTCTGTCATTTTCTTGAAACTTAAATATTCTAAGTGATCATTCATCATCAGAAAGTCTATGACCCCAAAGGAAATATAGCATGCAACTGGCATTTACTATTTTCCCGAACATTTAGAGAATAAGTCATAAGAATTTCCTCACATAAATAATATCGAAGCATCCACTATTAAAAAACTCCCCGGGGGTCAGGTGGTAGCGCAGTGGGTTAAGCACAGGTGGCACGAAGCACAAGGACCAGCTTAAGAATCTCTGTCCTATCCAACAACAATGCCATCAATAACAACAATAATAACTGCAATAATAAAACAACAAGGGCAACAAAAGGGAATAAGTAAATAAATAATAATAACAATAATAAAAACTCCCAGAGGGTTAAAGAATAGGAAAGCTATTAAGGAAGGACATGGGATACAGAGATCTGGTGGTGGGAATTGTGTGGAATTGTACCCCTTTTATCCTATGGTTTTGTCAGTGTCTCCTTTTTATAAATAAATAAATAATAATAATAAAACAACTTTCACATAAGACCTTTTATATTATTTGAATTCACTCTGCTGAGAAATTGTGTGTACCTATCTATCAAATTAGCAAGTTGTTTCTCATTTGCCATTCAGTATTTATAACACATTTGATCATTTATTTCTCAGCATTGCTATCATTGATAGAGTAATAAATTTGATACAGAAATAGGCACGTTAGACATTTTATATGATAATTTTTATAACATGTTCGAAACCTATTTCTAGATCAGATGGCTTATTCTAAACTATGCAGAGATACAAATAGCCCTGTAGAATATCTACTTTTTTGTTAGATCACAGGTAATGGCATACAAATGGGAAAACCCATAAGATTATCAGCAGATTGCTCCACTCAAACTCTAAAAGTCAGAAGAGAATGGCAAGATAACTATCGAGCGCTGAATGAAAAAGGGTATCAACCAAGGATAATATATCCTGCTAGACTTTCAGTCAAGCTAGATGGAGTCATCAAAACCTTCTCGGACAAACAACAGTTAAGGAGGCAACCATCACCAAACCTGCCCTGAAAGAGGTTCTAAAAGACCTCTTAAAAACAAGAACATCGGTTGGAGGAGGAAGATGGCGGACTGAGAAGCTGTAACAGCGAGTGCTCTGATCACATCGTTGGCAACGGTAGGATTTTCTGCCTTTAGCAGGCCAGTCAATAAGGGGTGACACCAAAGAGGTGATTATAATTTAATTTGGGTTAAGAATTAGAGTAAAGGTGACGCAGACTAGTGGGGCTCCAGACTTCCCAGGCAGTGCTGGGCAAGGCGAGTGCGCCGGGCATTGTCCTCTGCCCGGGAAGGTGGCTCCTCCACCGGTTACAGAGCACTGCTGGGCCACCGGCAGAGGACCCGGAGAGAGCACTTTAGCTCAGGGGCTTTCTCTTGGGAGTCTCCAGGGTCCATCGTGACCCTAAAAGCGGTTCCAAAGACTTCTTGAGTATAGCTCTCATTGGATCAAAGGACTTGGAGCTAGTTTTCATTTTCGAGAAATCCTTTAAAAAAGTCTGGAGGGGGGGTTTCCTGGAAGATGGGAGAAGCTGCTAGCCTCTGAGCTCCGAACACACTCCCCTGGAGACAATAGGATTTTCTGCCTTTAGCAGGCCAGCCAATAAGGTGTCCTTAGACACCAAGGAGGTGACTATAACTTAATTTGGGTTAAAATTAGAGTAGGGAAAAAATTCTTTTTTCTTCCTTTTAATTTTCAAGCATACATCCTTCCCGCCCCCCCCCCCCATAAGCAGTCCCTGGGACAGCTCCTAGCAGGATACCCCATACCACCAAACAGGGTGTTTTTTTTTTTTTAATTCACTGATACACATTTGGGAAGTTCCTTGCACTGCTCTTTATTTACAACTCTTCTTCTTATCTTCTCCCTTTTCTCTCTCTTATCTCTTTCTCTCTCTCTCTTTTTTTTTAATCTTGTCATACACTTCTTTCTTCTTTGCCTTTCTGAATTTGTGAATTACTTTGGGGAATAAATCTGACTCAGAGTGGACTCTCTATGTGTGTATCTCAGCTCTAGTTCCCTTTCCCCTCTTGTTACCCCTAGAATATACACTGGATAGTGTCTATTTTTGCTATCCTCTCTTTCTTTTCTCTTTCTTCACTGGGATTTGGTTACTATTTTTTCACGGACTGGAGAAATTGTTTGGCTAACTGGTAACGATTAAACTACTTCAATACTTACTTCAGTTGCTACTGTAATTCCGGAGGTTGGTGAGTGCAATT
The DNA here is from genome assembly GCF_950295315.1 of Erinaceus europaeus. Lineage (NCBI taxonomy): Eukaryota > Metazoa > Chordata > Mammalia > Eulipotyphla > Erinaceidae > Erinaceus > Erinaceus europaeus. Next base: position 38,267,890 of record NC_080178.1, on the reverse strand, counting down.
GTCATAAAGGTATTTAGTACAGTATTACTTGTACTCAAGACACAACAACTGAGGAACAACAGAGCATAAAAAAGAGAGAAACACATAAATAAAAAAATGGGTAGATTAAAAACAAATAAAACTGCTACCCCAAAGAATGAAGACAAGAGCCCAGAAGAAATCACAAATCAGTCAGAAGTAACCATAGATAAGAAAAGTATGCAAGCAATAATAAACTTATTAATCACAGAAATGAAAACAACATTGGAGGAAAGGAATGGCAGCATTAGGGAAACAACAGTTGAGACCCCCAAGGAAAATACTGATTATCTTGAGGCAATTAGAGAACTGAAAGCTGAAATAGCTGAAATGAAGAAAGAAGTTGAGGGAAGGGAAAGCAGACTAACAGAAGAAGAAAACAGAATTAGTCAGACAGAGGATGAGTTAGAGAAAATTAAGAAAGAGGTGAAAGAGCTCAAAAAGAGATTGAGAGACACTGAAAACAACAACAGAGACATATGGGATGATCTCAAAAGAAGTAACATTCGTATAATTGGCCTGCCAGAGGAAGAAAGAGAGGAAGGGGAAGCAAACATTCTAGAGGAAATAATACAAGAAAACTTCCCAGACCTGAATAACAGAAAGGATATCAAGGTTCAAGAGGCCCAGAGAGTACCAAACAGAATCAACCCAGACCTGAAGACACCAAGACACATCATAGTCACAATGAGAAGAAGTAAGGATAAAGAAAGGATACTAAAGGCTGAAAGAGAGAAACAAAAAGTCACATACAGGGGAAAACCCATAAGATTATCTGCAGATTTCTCCACTCAAACTCTAAAAGCCAGAAGGGAGTGGCAAGATATCTACCAAGCCCTGAATGAAAAAGGGTTTCAACCAAGGATAATATATCCTGCTAGACTTTCATTCAAACTAGATGGAGGGATCAAAACCTTCTTAGAAAAACAACAGTTAAAGGAGGCAACCATCACCAAGCTGGCCCTGAAAGAGGTACTAAAAGACCTCTTATAAACAAGAACATCACAATAATACTTGCAATATATCAGAGTAAACAAATTGTTTTTTAGAACAATGGCACTACAATACATTAAATCCATAATATCAATAAATGTCAATGGCTTAAACTCACCCATCAAAAGGCACAGCGTGGGGGGATGGATCAGAAAACATAACCCAACCATATGCTGGTTGCAAGAATCCCATCAGTCACAACAAGATAAACACAGACTTAAAGTGAAAGGATGGAAAACTATCATACAGGCTAACGGGCCACAAAAAAGGGCAGGAACAGCCATTCTCATCTCAGACACGATAGATTTTAAATTAAATAAAGTAATAAAAGATAGGCAAGGACATTACATAATGATTAGAGGATCAATCAGCCAAGAAGACTTAACAATTATTAACATCTATGGACCCAACAAGGGACCATCTAAATACATTAAGCATCTACTGAAAGAATTTCAAAAATACATCAATAGTAATACAATAATAGTGGGAGACTTCAATACCCCACTCTCCCACTTAGACAGATCAACAAAGCAGAGAACCAATAAAGATACAAGAGAATTGAATGAAGAGATTTACAGAATAGACCTCTTGGACATTTTCAGACTCCTCCACCCCAAAAAACTGGAATACACATTCTTTTCAAATCCACATAACACATACTCAAGGATACACCACATGTTAGGCCACAAAGATATTTCAATAAATTCAAGAGCATTGAAATCATCCCAAGTATCTTTTTTTTTTTTTAAATTTTTTATTTAAGAAAGGATTAGTGAACAAAGGCATAAGGTAGGAGGGGTACAACAACACACAATTCCCACCACCCAATCCCCATAACCCACCCTCTCCCATGATAGCCTTCCCATTCTCTAGCCCTCTGGGAGCATGGACCCAGGGTCGTTGAGGGTTGCAGAAGGTAGAGGGTCTGGCTTCTGTAACTGCTTCCCCGCTGAACATGGGCGTTGACTGGTCGGTCCATACTCCCAGTCTGCCTCTCTCTTTCCCTAGTAAGGTGTGTCTCTGGGGAATCTGAGCTCCAGGACACATTGGTGGGGTCTTCAATCCAGGGAAGCCTAGCCAGCATCCTGGTGGCATCCGGAACCTGGTGATTGAAAAGAGAGTTAACATACAAAGCAAAACAATTTGTTGAGCAATCATGGATCCCAAGTTTGGAATAGTGGAGAGGAAGTGTTAGGGAGGTACTCACTGCAAACTCTAGTGTAATCCTGCTTTCAGGTATATATTTTGCAGTAGTTTATGGATACGTGTGAACATAAGCTCTCTCTCACAGAAACTGTTGTATGTCTAGGTTATGGGACTTTGTTAGAAAGTGAACTACCTGAGATGAAATTAGAGTGTACTATAAAAGGAAAGGTCTCACCCAAGTAATGAAGCTGAAGGGTTGTCATTCCACACGTGAAGTCTCTGGATACATTCTGAGGTGAAGCATGTTGAGATGGCAATCGTTGCTTTGGTTAGGTTGTGATCGGCGGATGCAATATTATTGGTATGGATTGGGAGATGCATACGGGAAAGTGAGCCCTATCCAAGGGTGCCAGGACTGGGGGAAGTAGGGGCTCTATAGTGAAGATGTGAGGTTCCTGCTGTCTTAGGGTTCAAAAAGACAATCAATAGTTAATATTATCATCACATTATTTGTTAATTGGGTTAACTTTGAAAAGTCCCTTTGTTATGGTTTGCTGTACAGTACCCAGTATCTTGTATATAGCTGTGCTATTGGAAGCTTCTAATCTACTTGGTCTAGGCTTTTGAGAGAGTCCGCATATCAAATACGTAGCCTATCTATTAAAAGATTCAGTTTGTCTTTTGAGACATCCCAAGTATCTTCTCAGACCTCAGTGGAGTAAAACTAACATTTAACAACAAACGAACAATTATTAAAAGACATAGAATTTGGAAACTAAACAACATGCTCCTTAAGAACCACTGGGTCAGAGACTCACTCAAACAGGAAATTCAAATGTTCCTGGAAACTAATGAAAATGAAGACACAACCTATCAAAATATTTGGGACACAGCTAAAGCAGTACTGAGAGGGAAACTTATAGCCATACAATCACATATTAAACACCAAGAAGAAGCCCAAATGAACGACCTTACTGCACACCTCAAGGACTTAGAGAAAGAGGAACAAAGGAACCCTAAAGCAACCAGAAGGACAAAAATCACTAAAGTTAGAGCAGAAATAAACAACATCGAAAATAAGAGAACCATACAAAAGATCAACGAAGCCAAATGTTGGTTCTTTGAAAGATTAAACAAAATTGACAAACCCCTAGCCAGACTGACCAAACAAAAAAGAGAGAAGACTCAAATTAATAGAATTATAAACGATGCAGGAGCTATCACAACTGAAACCACAGAAATCCAGAGAATCCAGCGAAACTTCTATAAAGAACTATATGCCACCAAGCTAGAGAATCTGGAAGAAATGGAACAACTCCTAGAAACCTATGCACTTCCAAAACTGAACCAAGAAGAACTACAAAATCTAAATGCACCAATCACAGACAAAGAAATTGAAACCGTTATTAAGAATCTCCCCAACAACAAAAGTCCTGGACCAGATGGCTTCACAAACGAATTCTACAAAACTTTCAGGGAACAGTTAATACCCATACTTCTTAAGCTTTTCCATAAGATTGAAGAAACAGGAATACTCCCTTCCACTTTCTATGAAGACAACATCACCCTGATACCAAAAGCTGATAGGGACAAAACAAAAAAGGAAAACTACAGACCCATATCTCTGATGAACATAGATGCCAAAATATTAAACAAGATCTTGGCCAACCGGATACAGCAACACATCAAAAAGATTGTTCATCATGACCAAGTGGTATTCATCCCAGGAATGCAAGGCTGGTTCAACATTCGTAAGTCAATCAATGTCATTCACCACATCAATAAAAGCAAAGCCAAAAACCACATGATTATCTCAATAGATGCAGAGAAAGCTTTTGACAAAATCTAACACCCATTCATGCTCAAAACTCTACAAAAAATAGGAATAGATGGGAAATTCCTCAAGACAGTGGAGTCTATATATAGCAAACCTACAGCCAACATCATACTCAATTGACAGAAGCTGAAAGCATTCCCCCTCAGATCGGGGACTAGACAGGGCTGTCCACTGTCACCGTTACTCTTCAACATAGTATTGGAAGTTCTTGCCATAGCAATCAGGCAAGAGAAAGAAATCAAAGGGATACAGATTGGAAGGGAAGAAATCAAGCTCTCACTAATTGCAGATGATATGATAGTATACATAGAAAGAACTAAAGAATCCAGTAGAAAATTACTGGAAGTTATTAGGCAATATAGCAAGGTATCAGGCTACAAAATCAATGTACAAAAACCAGTGGCATTTCTTTATGAAAACACTAAATCTGAAGAAGAAGACATCCAGAAATCACTCCCATTTACTGTTTCAGCAAAATCAATCCAATACCTAGGAATAAAGTTGACCAAAGAAGTGAAAGACTTGTATACTTAAAACTATGAGTCACTACTCAAGGAGATAGAAACCGATACCAAGAAATGGAAAGATATCCCATGCTCATGGATTGGAAGAATAAATATCATCAAAATGAATATTCTCCCCAGAGCCATATACAAATTTAATGCAATACCCATCAAAGCTCCACCAAGCTTCTTTAAGAGAATAGAACAAACACTACAATCATTTATCTGGAACCTGAAAACACCTAGAATTGCCGAAACCATCTTAAGGAAAAGAAACAGAAATGGAGGCATCACACTCCCAGACCTTAAACAATATTATAAAGCCATCATCATCAAAACTGCATGGTACTGGAACAAAAATAGGCACACAGACCAGTGGAACAGAATTGAAAGCCCAGAAGTAAATCCCAACACCTATGGGCATCTAATCTTTGATAAGGGGGCCCAAAGGATTAAGTGGAAAAATGAGGCTCTCTTCAATAAATGGTGCTGAGAAAACTGGGTTGAAACATGCAGAAGAATGAAATTGAACCTCTTTATCTCACCAGAAACAAAAATCAACTCCAAATGGATCAAAGACCTAGATGTCAGACCAGAAACAATCAAATATGTAGAGGAAAACATTGGTAAAACACTTTCCCACCTACACCTCAAGGACATCTTTGATGAATCAAACCCAGTTGCAAGGAAGACTAAAGCAGAAACAAACCAATGGGACTACATCAAATTGAAAAGCTTCTGCACATCCAAAGAAACTATTAAGCAAACAGAAAGGCCCCTCACAGAATGGGAGAGTATCTTCACATGACAGACATCAGACAAGAAACTAATCACCAAAATATATAAAGAGCTCAGCAAACTTAGCACCAAAAAAGCAAATGACCCCATCCAAAAATGGGCAGAGGAAATGAACAAAACATTCACCACAGAGGAGATCCAAAAGGCTAACAAACATATGAAAAACTGCTCTAGGTCACTGATTGTCAGAGAAATGCAAATTAAGACAACTCTAAAATACTACCTCACTCCTGTAAGAATGGCATACATCAAAAAGGACAGCAGCAACTAATGCTGGAGAGGATGCGGGGACAGAGGAACATTTTTACATTGCTGGTGGGAATGTAAATTGGTACAGCCTCTGTGGAGAGCAGTCTGGAAAACTCTCAGAAGGCTAGACATGGACCTTCCATATGACGCAGTAATTCCTCTCCTGGGGTTATACCCCAAGGACTCCATAACACCCAACCAAAAAGAGGTGTGTACTCCTATGTTCATAGCAGCACAATTCATAATAGCTAAAACCTGGAAGCAACCCAGGTGCCCAACACCAGATGAGTGGCTGAGAAAGCTGTGGTATATATACACAATGGAATACTATGCAGCTATCAAGAACAATGAACCCACCTTCTCTGACCCATCTTGGACAGAGCTAGAAGGAATTATGTTAAGTGAACTAAGTCAGAAAGATAAAGATGAGTATGGGATGATCCCACTCATCAACAGAAGCTGACTAAGAAGATCTGAAAGGGAAACTAAAAGCATGACCTGATCAAATTGTAAGTAGGGCACCAAAGTAAAAACCCAGTGGTGAGGGGTAGACATGTAGCTTCCTGGGCCAGTGTGGGGTGGGAGTGGGTGGGAGGGATGGGTCACAGTCCTTTGGTGGTGGGAATGGTGTTTATGTACACTCCTAGCAAAATGTAGACATATAAATCAGTAGTTAATTAATATGAGAGGGGGAAATCAATTGTATGTCTCAACGTTTCTCAAAAGACAAACTGAATCTTTTTAATACATAGGCTATGTATTTGATATGTGGACTCTCTCAAAAGCCTAGACCAAGTGGATTAGAAGCATCCAATAGCACAGCTATATACAAGATACTGGGTACTGTACAGCAAACCATAACAAGGGAACTTTTCAAAGTTAACCCAATTAACAAATATTGTGATGATAATATTAACTATTGATTGTCTTTTTGAACCCTAAGACAGCAGGAACCTCACATCTTCACTATAGAGCCCCTACTTCCCCCAGTCCTGGCACCCTTGGATAGGGCCCACTTTCCCGTATGCATCTCCCAATCCAAACCAAATAATATTGCATCCGCCGATCACAACCTAACCAAAGCAACGATTGCCACCTCAACATGCTTCACCTCAGAATGTATCCAGAGACTTCACGTGTGGAATGACAACCCTTCAACTTCATTACCCGGGTGAGACCTTTCCTTTTATAGTACACTCTAATTTCATCTCAGGTAGTTCACTTTCTAACAAAGTCCCATAATTTAGATATACACCAGTTTCTGTGAGAGAGAGCTTATGTTCACACGTATCCATAAACTACTGCAAAATATATACCTGAAAGCAGAAGTACACTAGAGTTTGCAGTGAGTACCTCCCTTACACTTCCTCTCAACTATTCCAAGCTAGGGATCCATGATTGCTCAACAAATTGTTTGGCTTCATATGTTAATTCTCTTTTCAATCACCAGGTTTCAGATGCCACCAGGATGCTGGCCAGGCTTCCCTAGACTGAAGACCCCACCAATGTGTCCTGGAGCTCAGCTTCCACAGAGACACACCTTACTAGGGAAAGAGAGAGGCAGACTGGGAGTATGGACCGACCAGTCAACGCCCATGTTCAGCGGGGAAGCAATTACAGAAGCCAGAACTTCTACTTTCTGCAACCCTCAACGACCCTGGGTCCATGCTCCCAGAGGGCTAGAGAATGGGAAAGCTAGTATGGGAGGGGGTGGGTTGTGGGGATTGGGTGGTGGGAATTGTGTGGAGTTGTACCCCTCCTATGTTTTTGTTCACTAATCCTTTCTTAAATAAAAAATTAAAAAAAAAATTGTTACATCACAAAAAAAAAAAACCAAGAACATCATCATAATAGTTACCATATATCAGAGCAAATAAAAAATTGTTGAATAATGGCACTACAATACATTAAATCCATAATATCAACAAATCTCAATGGCTTAAACTCACACATTAAAAGGCACAAAGTGGGAGATGGATAAGAAAACATAACCCAACTATATGCTGCTTGCAATAATCCCACCTCACCGAACAACACAAACACAGACTTAAAGTGAAAGGATGGAAAATTACCTACAGACTAATGTACCAGAAAAAAAGGCAGGAACAACCGTTCTCATCTCTGAAACAATAGACTATAAATTAAATAAAGTAATAAAGGCCATTACATAATGGACATAAGTAATAAAGGACATTACATAATGATTAGAGGATCAGTCAGCCAAGAAGACTTAACAATTATGAACATCTATGCACCCAGTGAGGGACCATCTAAACAAATCACACACCTACTGAAATAACTACAAAAATACATCAATAGTAATACAATATAGTGGGAGGTTTTAACACCCCACTCTTACACTTAGATCAATGAAGCAGAGAATCAACAAAGAAACAAGATAATTAAATGAAGAGATGGACAGAATAGACATTCTGGACATTTTCAGAGTTCTTTACCCCATAAAAGTGGAACACACAATCTTTTCAAATCCACACAACACATACTCAAGGATGGAGCACATATTAGACCACAAAGACAGCATCAACAAATTCAAGAGCATTGAAATCATCCCAAGTACCTTCTCAGACCACAGTGGAGTAAAGCTAACATTTAACAACAAACAGAAAATTACTAAAAGACAAAGAATTTGGAAACTAAACAACATACTGCTAAAGAGCCATGGATCAGAGAGACACTCAAGCAAGGAATTCAAATGTTCCTGGAAACAAACGAAAATGAAGACACAAGCTATAAAAATATTTGGGACACAGCTAAAGCAGTACTGAGAGGGAAATTCAGAGCCATAGAGTCACATATTAAAAAACAAGAATCCTCCACACATATGGACATCTAATCTTCGACAAAGGTGCTCAGACTATTCAATGGGGAAAGCAAAGTCTCTTCAACAAATCGTGTTGGAAACAATGGGTTGAAACATGCAGAAGAATGAAACTGAACCACTGTATTTCACCAAAATCAAAAGTAAATTCCAAGTATATCAAGGACTTGGATGTTAGACCACAAACTATCAGATACTTAGAAGAAAATATTGGCAGAACTCTTTTCCGCATACATTTTAAAGACATCTTCAATGAAACAAATCCAATTACAAAGAAGACTAAGGCAAGTATAAACCTATGGGACTACATCAAATTAAAAAGCCTCTTCACAGCAAAAGAAACCACTACCCAAACCAAGAGACCCCTCACAGAATGGGAGAAGATCTTTACATGCCATACATCAGACAAGAGTTTAATAACCATCATATATAAAGAGCTTGCCAAAATCAACAGGACAACAAATAACCCCATCCAAAAATGGGGGGAGGACATGGACAGAATATTCACCACAGAAGAGATCCAGAAGTCTGAGAAACACATGAAAAAATGCTCCAAGTCTCTGATTGTTATAGAAATGCAAATAAAGACAAAAATGAGTTACCACTTCACTCCTGTGAGAATGTCACACATCAGAAAAGGTAGAAGTAGCAAATACTGGAGAGGGTATGGGGTCCTCCTACACTGCTGGTGGGAATACAAATTGGTCCAGCCTCTGTGGAGAACAGTCTGGAGAACACTCAGAAGGCTAGACATGGAGCTACCCTATGATCCCGCAATTCCTCTCCTGGGGATATATCCTAAGGAACCCAACATATCCATCCAAAAAGATCTGTGTACACATATGTTCTTGGCTGCACAATTTGTAATAGCCAAAACCTGGAAGCAACCCAGGTGTCCAGCAACTGATGAGTGGCTGAGCAAGTTGTGGTAGATATACACAATGGAATACTACTCAGCTATTAAAAATGGTGTCTTTAGTGTTTTTGGATGATCTTGGATGGACCTTGAAAAATTAATGTTATATGAAATAAGTCAGAAACAGAAGGATGAATATGGGGTGATCACACTCTCAGGCATAAGTTGAAAAGCAAGATCAGAAAAGAAAACACAAGTAGAACCTGAAATGGAATTGGCATATTCTGGGGTGGGTGGGTGGGGAGAATCCAGGTCCAGGAAGGATTCAAAGGACCTAGTGGGAGTTGTATTGTTATATGGGAAACTGGGGAATGTTATGCATGTACAAACTATTATACTTACTGTTGAATGTAAAACATTAATTCCCCAAATAAAAAAATAAAAGAATAAAAATTAAAAAATAAAATAAAAATAAAATAAAATTAAAAATAAATAATATAATAAAAACAATGTGTTCAGTCAGGCAGTAGATGGTGTTCACTTAACCACTTAGGTAAGACAGTTTTTGCAGGTGGCGGTAGATAACATAATGGTTATACAAGGAGACTCTCATGCTTGAGGCTCCAAAGTTCTTTTTTTTTTTTTAAGTCTTTTAAAAAATATTTATTTATTTTCCCTTTTGTTGCCCTTTTTTATTGTTGTTATTGATATTGTCATTGTTGGATAGGACAGAGAGAATTCAAGAGAGGAGGGGAAGACAGAGAGGTGAAGAGAAAAATGGACACCTGCAGACCTGCTTCACCTTTTGTGAAGGGACTCCCCTGCAGGTGGGGAGTTGGGTGCTCAAACCAGGATCCTTATGCCGGTCCTTGCGCCTTGTGCCATGTGCAATTAACCCGCTGTGCTACTGCCCAACCCCCTCCAAAGTTCTAGTTCAAGCCCCCACACCACTAGAAGCCAAAGCTGAGTAGTGCTTTGGTAGGGGGAAAAAAAAGTGTTTGAAGAGTGTTTGCTAGTTTCTCCACACACACATACTGTAAAGTTATCTTCTTCCATTTATAATTTGTTGTTAAAGTTCGGGGCTCCAGCAGGCCAGGCTAGCCTCGCGGTGGTAGAGAGAGACTTGGAGACACACGTCTGGGCTGAGAAGCTGCAGTTTAATCTTTATTCACGAATGGGCAAATCACCACACCATGTGCTTCCCTATCCTTCTTTCTCCCCTGCTCTGCCACTGGGACTCTGCAGGTCCTTAGCATACGGGGTGGGGAGAAAGAGGCGTGAAACTAGCAAGGGCCAAACCATTTCTCTCAGAGGTAAGGGGAAAGGGGCCAAACCAACACGAATAATACCCAAATATTCCTCCTTTTCTTTTTAACTAAATGACCACAGTATCAGGGGTGTGGGGTGAACAGATACCTATATCGTACAGGCATTTTCAATAAAGAAACTGGCACAAACATGGAGAAACATGTAAGCAAGTAACAAGAACCAGTGTGCTTCCAAGGAAAGGCATGAGGGGGCCATTTTTTGTCTCTGTGGGAAAAACCTTATAAGCTTAAAAAAAACATTTCCTGCCTCTGGGGTTCGTATTTGCCTCAACAGGCATTTTCTAGCATGGGGAGAGGGTGAGGCCTAGAGTCCCAAGGCATGGCTGCAGTCAGTCTTTGAGAAACCCATCAGCATAAGGGGAAGCTGCTAGTTTTGAGCAAAGTATCAGAGGTGTACCACTGTGTCCGATAGAAGTCCAAAGCAGATGTCCACCAAAGAATTGCCAGGGGGTGAATTGTTGTATGTCTGTCTCGATGGGGAATGTCAGCCATCAGAATTCTGCTTTTCTGTAGAGAACTTGACAGCTGCAATTTACTTACTATGAAACAAACTTGTAGCAGGTTAGAAGTTTATCACAATTGATAACTCTATTACAATTAGAAGTCTTTTTTAGAATGATTTTAAGGTTGTTTAAAGTTTAAACAATAGAATGTGAAAAGTTAGACATAAGAATCAAGGAAAGAAAACCTCAGGAATGAGAATCATTAGCATAGCCATTGTGTAGTCTACTATTTCTAATAGAGAAGGTAATCGAGAGTTTTATGTATCAACAAGTCTATTTAACCTTTTGTTACACCCATTCAAGATAGAGACACACCCTAGGTGTGCGCAGGTTTTGTTTAGACCAACTTGGTTAAAATATATTGATATTTAAACTAATTTTTACCTCAGACTTTAAATGTAAGTTAATTTTATCTTTATGAGAATTACGTTGAAAACCTTTTCTCTTTAACTCTGTCTGGTAAGAATATAGCCTTAAAGTTATATTTTTAACCTTAAAGTTAATGTTACCAAACTTTAAACACACACGTAAACATGGTCTTTAATACACAAGGAGAGAAAGCTTTGTTGCGAAGACATGTCATTTTAAACACGAATTTAGATTTGTACTGTCTTAGTAGTTGGGGGGATCACCATCCAGAGGTGGCCTCCCGTGCAGCTCCACTTGTAGGAATTGTAGGTTGAGATCTCTGCATGAATCTCTGTGTATTATAGCTCGTCTGCCTTCAGACCCAAGCTGGAGATCTCAGCCAGGGGGCCCAGTTTCGGCAGGGAGCCTGCGGTCTCCAGGTGGTTCGAGATCTGTCCTACTTCATAGCAGGAGGGTGGGCGGGCCAGCCGTGCTGAAGGCGCCAGCCAAGGTGCCCCAGAGGGGTGGCCATAATGGGCCGCCATGTCTGCTGCCCTGTTCCCAGCGGCTGAGCAGCGTGTGGGGAGCCCACTCCCAATATCCCGTGCCACGAGGCGGAAAACCGGCTCATGTGGGCTGGCGTTGGGCTCTTGTGGGCTGGAATTGGGCAGAAACCACAGAGTGGTCCAGAGATAAATGTTCCAGAAACAGAGAAACAGTCTTGTGAAGAAAGGGCAGAGGCCTTTGGAGATCTCTTCACAAGCAGAAGAGAAGGCCATAGTGCATAGGTAGCCAAATTGTCACTTATCTGAGAGATGCGCAGGTCAGGTCCATGTGGGCGCCACTTGTTGTTAATGTTTCAGGGGCTCCAGCAGGCCAGGCTAGTGTCGCGGTGGTAGAGAGAGACTCGAGGACACACGGCCCGGCTGAGAAGCTGCAGTTTAATCTTTATTCACGAACGGGCAAATGACTACACCATGTGCTTCCCTATCCTTCTTTCTCCCCTGCTCTGCCACTGTGACTCTGCACGTCCTTAGCATACGGGGCAGGGAGAAAGAGGGACACGAAACTAGCAAGGGCCAAACCATTTATCTCAGATGTAGGGGGAAGGGGACCAAACCAACACGAAGAATACCAACAATAATTTATAAGTATTCTGTGGATACTTGAAATTTTTTTTTTCTTTTTAAAGTTGAGGCCTTATGCATATGTGATCTCACCACTCTGGGCTGCTTCTTCAGAGAAACAGGTAGAGGGAGTAACACCACAATACCAGAGATTCCTCCAATGCTATGGCACTTTCCATGTGATCATGTCTTTGGTTTCTGGTATAAAATTTGTTTTGGAACATACATTCCCTAATTCAAGTTAAAACCCACTGTTTCGTGGTCTGGGAAGTGATTCAGTGAATAAGGCATCAGACTCTCAAGCATGAGGTCCTGAGTTCGATCCCTGGCAGCACATGTACCAGAGTGATATCTGATTCTTTCTTTATCTTTTCCTATCTTTTTCATAAATAAATAAATTAATTAAATTAAATAAAATGTTTTTTTTAAACAAACAAACAAAAAAAAAAAACAAGAAAAAACCCAAATAAACAACCTTACTGCATTCATTAAGGAATTTGAGGAAGAGGAACAAAGGAACCCTAAAGCAACCAGAAGGGCAGAAATCACTAAAATTAGAGGAGAAATAAACGACATAAAAAATAAGAGAACCATACAAAATATCAATAAAGCCAAATGCTGATTCTTTGAAAAATAAAACAAGACTGACAACCCCCTAACCACAGTCACTAAAAAAAGAGAGAATACTCAAATTAATAGAATTATAAATGATAGAGGAGATATCACAGCTGACACCACAGAAATCCAGAAAATCATGCAAAACTTCTATGAAGAACTATATGCCACCAAGCTACAGAATCTGTAAGAAATGGAAGAATTCCTAGAAACATATGCCCTTTCAAAACTGAACCAAGAAGTACTACAAAACCTAAATGCACCAATCACAGACAAATCAATAGAAACAGTTGTTAAGAATCTTCCCAACAACAAAAGTCCTGGACCAGATGGCTTCACAAATAAATTCTACAAAACCTTCAGGGAACAGTTAATACCTATATTTCCAAAGCTCTTCCACAAGATTGAAGGAACAGGAATATTCCCATCCACCTTCTTTGAAGCCAGCATCACACTGATACCAAAAGCAGATAGGGACATAACAAGAAAGGAAAACTATAGAGCAATATCTTTTATGAACATAGATGCCAAAATATTAAATAAGATACTGCCCAACCAGATACAGCAGTATATCAAAAAGATTGTTCATCACGACCAAGTGGGATTTATCCTAGGAATGCAAGGCTGGTTCAACATATGAAAGTCAGTCAATGCCATTCACCACATCAACAAAAGCAAGGCCAAAAACCACATGATTATCTCAATAGATGCAGAGAAAGCCTTTGACAAAATCCAACACCCACTCATGCTCAAAACACTTCAAAAACGCAACTAGATGGGAAATTCCTCAAGGCAGTGGAGTCCATATATAGCAAACCTACAGCCAACATCATACTCAATGGACAGAAGCTGAAAGCATTCCCCCTCAGATCAGAGAATAGACAGGGATGTCCACTATCACCAACACTCTTCAATATAGTATTGGAAATTCTTGCCATAGAAATCAGGCAAGAAAGTGAAATCAAAGGAATAAAGATTGGAAGGGAAGTCAAGCTCTCATGATTAGAAGATGATATGATAGTATATATAGAAAAACCTAAAGAATCCAGCAGAAAACTACTGGAAGTTACTAGGCAATATATCAAGGTGTCAGACTACGAAATCAATGTACAAAAATGAGTGGCATTTCTCTATGCAAACACTAAATCTGAAGAAAAAGACATCCAGAAATCACTTCCATTCACTGTTGCAGCAAAATCAATAAAATATCTAGGAATAAAGCTGACCAAAGAAGTGAAAGACTTGTATACTGAAAACTATGAGTTGCTACTCAAGGAAATAGAAACTGATACTGTCAGTCAAAGTTCAGAGTTCAGGGCGCCAATATGCTGGGCTAGCTTTGCCACAGGAGACAGATGACCATGGACACATGCCTGAGCGGAGAAGCAATATTTCTTTATTCACGAGTGAACAGTTCAAAAAACTAATCTAATCTAATCACAACCCCATTCTGTCCTGCCTCCTTCTCCTTCGACGGAAGAGTCAGGAACTAAGGAAGTATGTAGGATACGGGATGGGGAGAAGGAAGAAGCGTGAAGTATCAAGGACTAAACCAAATCTCCTGGAGGCAGGGGGAGTGAGACCAAACCAATGTAACAGAATGACCATGTAAATAGACCACAATATCAAGCAATGTAACAGAAGGGATCCCAGAAGCAGAACTAGAAGCATAACAACAATTCCCCCTTTTCTTTTTAACTAATTGACCGTAGTATCAGGAGTGTAGGGTGAACAGAAACCTGTATCGTACAGGCATTTTAAAGAAAAAAACTGGCACAAACTTGGAAGAACAAGTGAGCAAGCAACAAGAACCAGTGTGATGCTATGGGAAGGCCTGAGAGGGGCGTTTCTTGACACTGTGGGCTTCTCTTGCCTCTGGGGCATTTCCTGCCTCAACGGGCATTTCCTGCCTCTGTGGGCATTACCTAGCAAGGAAGGGGGTATGGCCTATAGACTCCCAATGCAGCTGGCTGCATTAAGTCTTTGAGAAACCCAGCAGTGTAAAGGGAAGCTGCCATAAAGTTGTGTACCAGTATGTCTGATGGAAGTGCCAGTTTAAAGCAGATGTCCATGGAATAAATTCCAGGGGGTGAATTGTTGCATGAGGAAGGTCAGTAGCTGGAATTCGCTTTTCTGTAAAGAACTTGACAGCTGCAATTCACTTACTTGTGAAACAAAACTTATAGCAGGTTAGAAGTTTATCACAATTGATAACTCGATGATTATAATTGGTTTAAGTATCTTTATAAATTTGGAAGTTCGTTTTCATTTTATTTTAAGGCTCTATAACCAATTTAAGCGCAATAAAATGTGGTAAGGCAAAGAACCATTGTTAGAGCCTCAGGCATGAGAATCATTAGCATAACCATTGTGTAATCTATTTTACGCCTGGGCTGGTTCTACCTCTAAATGAGAAGGTATTTGAGAGCTTTACATATCAGTAACATCTATTTTACCTTTTGTTACATCCGTACAAGATGGAGACACACCCTAGGTGTGTGCAGGATTTTTAGACCAAATTTATTTAAAATATATTGATTTTAAACTAATTTTTACCTCAAACTTTAAATGTAAGCTAATTTTACCTTTATGAGAATTATGTTTAAAACTTTTTCATTTAACTTTGCCTTGTAAGAATGTAGCCTTAAAGTTACATTTTTAACCTTAAAGTTAATGTTTACCAAACTTCAAACACATACATAAACATGGTCTTCAATACACAAGGAGAAAAGCTTTTTTTTACGAAGACATGTCATTTTAAACACGAATTTAGATCTGTACTATCTTAGTTGTTTGGGGGTTGCGTTGTCTGGTGGTGGCCTCTTGCCTAACTTTACCTCCAGGAATTGCAGGGTTGCAATCCCTGCCTGGATGTCTGCGTATTCTAGCTCCTCTGCCATCAGAGTCGAGGGGGTCCAGTCCTGGTAGGGAGCCCGCGGTCTCTGGGTGGTTCGGGATCTGCCCAGACTTCATAGCAGGGGGCAGGTGGGCCAGCAGTGCAGAAGGCGTGGGCCAAGGCGCCCCGTGGCGGGGGCCAGGATGGGCTGCAGCTCTGCCTGCCATGTCTGCTGCCCAGCTCCCGGCAGCCAAGCAGTGTGGAGAGAGTGTGCGCCCAATGCCCTGTGTCCCACGGTGGCGAGCAGGCTCCTGTGGAGGGGTGGTGGGCAGAAACCAGAGTGTGGTCCTGAGTGAAATGTTCCAGAGACAGAGAAACTGTCTCATGAAGAAAGGGCAGAGGCCTTTGGAAACCTCTTCATAAGTAGAAAAGCAGCCCATAGTGGATAGGTAACCAAAAGTCTTCACTTATCTGGGGGATGGGAAGGTCAGGCCCCACATTGGGCACCATATGTCAGTCAAAGTTCAGAGTTCAGGGTGCCAGTATGCTGGGCTAGCTTCGTCATGGGAGACAGATGACCAGGGACACATGGCTGAGCGGAAAAGCAATATTACTTTATTCACAAGCGAACGGTTCAAAAAACTAATCTAATCTAATCTAATCTAATCTAATCTAATCTAATCTAATCTAATCTAATCACAACCCCATTCTGTCCTGCCTCCTTCTCCTCCAGCGGAAGAGTCAGGAACTAAGGAAGTATGTAGGATAGTGGGTGGGGAGAAGGAAGAATCGTGAAGTAGCAAGGACTAAACCAAAATCTCCCAGAGGCAGGGGGAGTGAGACCAAACCAATGTAACAAAATGACCATTTAAATAGACTACAATATCAAGCAATGTAACAGAAGGGATCCCAGAAGCAAAACTAGAAGCACACCAACAGATACCAAGAAATTGAAAGACATCCTATGCTCATGAATTGGAAGAATAAATATCATCAAAATAAATATTCTACCCAGAGCCATAAACAAATTTAACAGGATACCCATCAAGTTCCAAAAAGCTTCTTTAAGAATATAGAACAAAAACTACAATCATTTATCTGGAAGCACAAAACACCAAGAATTGCCAAAAGCATCTTGAGGAAAAGAAACAGAAGTGGAGGCATCAAACTCCTAGATCTCAAACTATATTATAAGTCCTTCATCATCAACACAGCCTGGTACTGCAACAAAAATAGTCACACAGACCAGTGGAACAGAATTGAAAGCCCAGAACTAAACCCCCCACATCTATGGACATCTAATCTTTGATAAGGGGGCAGTCTGGAGAACTCTTACAAGGCTAGACATGGACCTTCCATATGATCCAGTAATTCCTCTCCTGGGGATATACCCCAAGGACTGCCTAACAACCAAACAAAAAGATATGTGCACACCTTTGTTCATAGCAGCAAAATTCGTAATAGCTAAAACGTGGAAGCAACCCAGGTATCCAAAAACAGATGAGTGACTGAGAATGCTGTGGTATATATGCACAATGGAATATTTCGCAGCTATTAAGAACAATGAACCCACCTTCTCTTACCCATCTTGAATGGAGCTAGAAGAAATTATGTTAAGTGAGCTAAGTCAGAAAGATAACGACGAGTATGGGATGATCCCATTCATAAACAGAAGATGAGAAAGAAGAAAAGAAAGGGAAATTCAAAGCAGGAGTTGACTGAATTTGGAGTAGGGCACCGAAGAAAAAATCCTGATTGGAGGGGGAGGGTGAATGTTCAGCTTCATGGGGCAGACAGCGGGGGTGCAGGGAGGGAGGGGATGGGACACAGTCTTTTGGTGGTGGTAATGGTGTTTATGTACATTCTTATCAATTTGCAGTCATATAAATCACTATTTAATTAATATGAGAGAGGAAAATTGATTGAATATCTCAGACATTTAAAGCACAGACTGAGCCTTTTTAATACATAGGCTGATTCTTTGATATTCTTTGATATGTTTACTCTCTCATAAGCTTAATCCAGGGAGAACAAAACTAACTGGTGGCATTGCATATGTAAATAATGTCAAAGCACATAAAATATGGTGAGAGTGTGCATGATACAGCAAATCTTAACAAAGGGATTCTTCAAAGTTAACCCAATTGCCCAAAAGTGTGAGTATTGCAATAACTATCTATTGTCTTCTTAAACCCTAAGATAACAGGAATCTCCCACTTCATCTATGGAGCCTATGTTTCTCCCAATCCTGGAACCTCTGGGGTGGGGCTCACTTCCCTGAATGCTTCTCTCAAGTCAGGCCAAATGATATTGCATCCACTGATTCCAACCTCATCAGTGCAACAATTACCATCTCAGCATGCTTCACCTCAGACTGTGTACAGAGACATTAGGCATGGATTGCCAACTATTCACCCTCATCACTACAGTGAGTCCTTTCCTTTCATGGTAGTCTCTAATTCCATTCCAGGTGGTTCACTTCCTAACAAAGTTCCAAAACCTAGATATAGGCCAGATCCCGTAAGATAGAGCATATGTTCACATGTATCTAGAAATTAGTGCAAAATATATACCTGAAAGCAAAAATACACAATAGTCTTTAGTGAGTCAGTATCAAGTTCATAATGAAATAGTGTCCACTTAGACTTAGATACCCTCCTCACCTACTTCCTATTACAGTTCTCTCACTCACTCCAAAGCTAACCTTAGCAAAGCAAGGACTGCAAAAGCTAAATAAGGGCAAGAGACTGGCATACTTTAATGATGACTCTTTAGTCACCATTCCAGGCCATTCCACCACTGGGGCCCTAATCAGGGAGTCCTGAGCCTCCCAAACATACTTGATGTGCCTAGACCTCAAATAAATCCCTCTCTTCATTGTTTCTGGTCATCTCTATCAGGAACAACAAAATAGACCCCTTTGTGGGCCCCTATAGGACCTTGCTCTCAAGCTGGATCAACAGTGGTAGAGAATTTTCCATCCTCTGAAGGGAGGGTGGACAACCTATTCTATGATACACCTGAGGAAGATGGGTCGTTACTGAGGCAGCATGGAATGTTCCTACTCATGACCACAAAATGTGACTTCAGATCTAAAGGTATGCAGAGGTCACACAGGCTCCTAAGGTAATTATGGGCCCCAGATCACATCAAATTGATGGGGTTTACAGTAGTATTTATACCCTTTTCCCATATTAGGGAGCTACTCTCTTCCCTGACCCAGCTTTCTGGTCCTTTTCCCAGCCATGACATAATTTCCCCAGACAATAATTAGGATCCACCTGTATATCAGATTTCAGGCTCGGGGAAAAAAAAAAGAATAAGAAAAACACCAGTATAGCTACAGGCCCTTTGAAATATAACTGAAATATACCTACTAGCTGTCTACAAATGGAGAACCCCCCCAATGCTTCACCTGCACTATTCCAGCCTTTAGGTTCATGATTAGTCAACAATTTGTTTGGCTTTGTATATTAACTCTCTTTTCAGCCCTAGATACTAGTAGGATACTACTAGTATCCAGATACTAGTAGGATGCAACCAGACTTCCCTCAACAGGCAACCCCACCAATGTGCCTTGGAGCTCCACTTCCTCAAAGCCCTTCCCCTCTATGAAAAAAGAGAGACAGGCTGGGAGTATGGATCGACCTGTTAATGCCCATGTCAGCTGGGAAGCAATTTAGAAGCCAGACCTACAAACTTCTGCATCCCACAATGATCTTGGGTTCATACTCCCAGAGGGTTAAAGATTAGGAAAGCTATCAGAGGAGGGGTTGGTATACAGAGGTCTGGTGGTAGTTATTGTGCGAAGTTGTGTCCCTCTTATCCTATGGTTTTATCAATGTTTTATTTTTATAAATAAAAAAAATTGAAAATAAGATAGCTATATATAATAACATTAAATGACATAAAATATGGTGAGGTCATGAATGATACAGCAAGTCCAAACCATGTGATTTTCAAAGTCAACCAAATTTTCAAATAATTTGTTATAATAACTATATATTGCCTTCTTAAACTCTAAGAAAGCAGGAACCTTACCTATTCTTTATAAAACCTGTATTTCCCCAGTCCTGGAACCTGTGCTGTGTGGCTCATTTTCCTGCAAGATTCTCTCCATCAGTACCATTTGATGCTGCATCTGCTGATCTCAACAAAATCAATATACTCAGTGCCACCTCAGCATGTTTCACTTTGTATTGTGTCCAGAGACTCCAGATGTGGAATGTCAACCCCTCAGCTCCATTGCTCTGGTGAGACCTTTCCTAGCTCATGGGACACCTAAATTTCACTTCAGCTGGTGCACTTCCTAGCAAAGTCTCCGAACCTGGGTATAGACCAGGGCCCAAGAGATACAGCATATATGCACATGTATTCATGAGTTAGGGGAAATATATATACCTTAAAGTAAAAGTGCATAATGTTTTGCAGTGACTCAATAACTGCAGCAAGCAAATAGAAAGTCCTAAAAAACACTCCATAAAGTACTTAATCAGTTTCTAGTTAGACCTAGATACCCTCCTCAGCTACTTCCCATTTCACTTCTCTTAATCACTCCAAGGATAACCTTATCAGACAAAGTAAGGACTACAAAAGTTGGATTGGGACAAGAGACTAGCTTACTTCGTTGATGGCTCTTGGTCACTCCCAGGCAACTCCATCATCTGGGGTCCTAGTCTGGGAACCCTTGGATTCTCATATAGATATAATGGGACTAGACCTCTAACAGATCCCTTTCTCCAACATTACTAATGATCTCCATCAGGAACAACATGGTAGACTCTCCTGTGGACCTCTAGAGGACCTTTTTTCAATGTGGATTAACAGTGGTAGGGACTGATCCATTCTTTGAAAGGAGGGTGGTTCAACATACTCTGCCACTAGAGGAAGACAGGTCCTGAAATGAGTGCAATCTAGAATGTTCTTAGCTATAACCACAGAATGCTAGCTCAGACCTACAGGGAGGCAGAGGTCACACAGGCTCCTGTGCTGAATATGGGCCATGGGTCAAATTAATAGGGTTTATAGTTAAACATATTTATATACTTTTCCCATATTGGGGAGCTACTCTCTATCCAGATCCAGCTTTTTAGCTCTATTTCCAACTCTGACACCATCTCCCCAGACAACACTTTTAGCTCACCTGCGTGTTAGCTGTTGGGCTCAGTCAAAAATTAGTAAAGTCGTGGGCTCCTTCAAATATACCTAAAATAGACTTACTAGCTTTTTCCAAAATGGAGACCCCAAATCTCATCTGCTATGTTCTTGCCTTAGATTCCTGATTATTAAAAAAAATATTTTGCTTTATATCCTAATACTTTTCAGCCACCAAGTGTCAGATGCTACCATGATGACAACCTGACTTCCCTGGGCAGACAACCTCACCAATGTACTCTGGAATCTCACCTCTCCAGAGCCCTGCCCCACTAGGGAAAGAGAAACAGGCTGAAGGTATGGATTGACCTAGCAATGTCCATGTCCAGCATGTCTAGCAGAGGACCATTTATAGAAGCCAGACCTCCCACCTTCTGCACTCCATAATGATCATTGGTCTATGGTCCCAGAAGGATAAAGAATAGGAAAGATTACAATGGAGGGGATGGGATACAGAACTTTGGTGGTGGGAATTGTTTGGAATTGTATCCCTCTTATCCTATGGTTTTATTGATCATTATTAAATAAAAAATAAAGAGAATGAAAGATCTAAAGTGAAATGTGAAATGCAAGTTGAATAAAGAATCATGAACTCAGCTTTGAGTATTATATAATAAAACTGAGCTTTTATAAAATCCATAGTATTCCTTAATTTCTGTCCATGAGTCTGATTTTTGCTCCTTGCAGTCACAGGGGAAGAAATTCTTCCTGGAGGCTTTAGTAAGCATCAGAGAAAAAAAGATCTTGTTTAACATCTGCAACTGACACTATTTTGCAGAATGAATGGTCTCATTCTGTGTTGTATAGTGAAAGTGGAATAACTTTATCAGAATTAGATATTCTGTCTTTTCAATTTAACATCAACAGGATAAACCATAGCTGTGACAACTTGGGGAAGTAATGGCACCGAGTACAAGTACTGTCAGGTACTTGTACTTCTCTTACAGAAAGTATCACAGTGACAGACAATAGTGATTTTCTTCTTTCTTTTCCAGTTAAACTCTATTCAATGTCTATACCACTTTTGGCATATGGCATGAGCTGCCCAGGGGTACAAATTTACAACATGATTAGAAAATGACATGTTATATTCCCAGACTTCTCTCCCCCACCCAACCCAGAGTGCAGAGGGAGAATCAGGTCAGTTATATAATACTCACATTAGATGAGTACACACTTTGCTCCTTTGGCAATACTGCCAATGTTAACTGCCTTCAAGTAGCAACAGGAGGAAGGTGAAGTTAATTTCCCCTGCTTCTAAAATTACATGCTAATCTGAGGGGCACAATATTACAATAATAACCTGCATACAATATTAAACATTTTGTCAAAAGATGCACTATATTTCAATAAGAATTCCATAAATTTCTAAATGATAATGGCTCAACATTCATATATATTGCAGTTAACTCAGCAGGAAGAGCCATTTCAATGATGAGACTTTGAAGAGCCCCTGAAAAACTCAAGATAATTATATGTGATCCATCAACCACCAGAAGCATACTGGTGAAAACTGCTCAATTATATATGAATAAGAATCTTAGAATTACATAATGCTGTAGCTGAAGAGGATCTTTTTAAAGCAGTCACTGTAGATATAAAGTGACTGATACCTGTAGATATTTAATTACTTGTTTAGGACTGCTCAGTTAACATAGAAAAAATAGTTTTGAACCAACTCATTTGACTCAAATTACTTCAATAAAGTTTTACCATACACAGAAATGCAATTGAGAATTTGTCTGAATTATAGATATTTTTTTAAGAAGATACATAAAGAAACTCAGAAAAAATTTTGATAACACAAAACAAAATTTTATTATTCCCAGACCTGGGTCTTATTGCAGGAAACAAGTCATATGTATGGGTAAAGTGAAACATTAATATTTTAAATAATTTAACCATGGATTCAGTGAGACACCTAGCTTCAGCAATATTTTTGGTGGCAATAGAAAAATAATATGGTTCTCATTTTAACAAACTGCTCAAATTTTATTGTTTCTTATAAATCTTGAGCTTCTTACCCAGTGGGCAAGATTTGCAAAATTTTGTCAGTTGCATATCACATATAAATATGATGAACTTTGTGTTGTAGTCCTCACATGTCACTAAGATTATTAATAACTGACTTGCAACTAGGGGGTACTAAATTCTACCTGCAGAATAGAGGAGTGACTAAGAGATGACAACAACACAATGTCCCAGGCCTGGCTTTTAAGCTATCAAACAGGTTTGCTGGAATCTTGAAATAAGCACATTTCAGATATCACTGTATAGACAGCTCCAGACAAAAGTTTCTATCATCATCTACTTCACTTCATATTTGTTAACAGCTCGTCACAATGTTGAAGTGAAATATACCTGAAACATTTTGAGACTTCTATTGGTAAGGGTATCTTCTAGTTTTGTCCTCTCCTTCAGTTGTGTGGTTTGTGAATACTTTATGAAAATTCATAGTTTTATATAAAAAATGATGAATGATAAAACAAACTATGAGCTCTATAGAGTAGCACATACTATTATTAAAAGTTAAATAAAGTGGATCCAAATGTCTGAGAACAAACTTCCACATATTCATGCAAAAAATAGATCAAAGAGATAATTCCATGTTTACATATATAATGTTAAGTAAAGTATCTCAAAATGTTTAGGAAAGAAGCACATTTCCTTTGCTTCATTTCAATCATCTCTACCAATACATTATAGATAATCTTTATGAAAATCTTTCTTTAATCTTTTATTGATAAGTTAAAATTGAATTTATGGCCTGTAGGTTAGCTCATGTTCAGCGGGGAAGCAATTATAGGATCAGACCTTCTACCTTCTGCATGTCATAATTAACCTGAGTCTATGTCCCAGAGGGATAAAAAATAGGAAAGTTAAAAGGAATGGGATATTAAGAACTAGTGGTGGGAATTGTGTGGAGTTGTAACCCACTCTTTTTTTTTTCACATAGGCACAGTTTCTTTCTTTTAGATTTTAAATGGCTTTAATTTATTATTATTATTTTATTAATAAAAAGGAAACACTAACAAAACCATGGGATAAAAGGGGTACAACTCCACACAATTTCCTCCATCAGAACTCCACATCCCATCCCCTCCAAAGATAGCTGTCTTATTCTTATTCCTCTGGAAGTATAGACCCAAGGTCATTATAGGATGCAGAAGTTGGAAGGTCTGGCTTCTGTAATTGTTTCCCTGCTGAAGATGGGAATTGACAGGTCAATCCATACTCCCAGACTGCCTCTCTTATTCTATGGTTGTGTCAATGTTTCCTTTTTATAAAGCAATAAAAAAATTCAAACAGAGACAAAGACAGTTAATTTTTTTTTATGTTGGAATCTGTGGCTATCATTTGTGACTGGTTATATCTATTATCTCAATGTTCTGAAAACGGTAATTTAAAGGCATCTGACACAATTGAGCATTCATTCATAATAAATGTTTGCAAACAAATAGAAAATAACAAAGGTTTATCCTAGATTGTGGCTCACTTCCTTGAGCACACACATTACCATGCTTAAGGACCTGGGTTCAAGTCCCTGGTCCCCACCTGCTGGGGGAAAGCTTCACAAGCAGTGATGTAGAGCTGCATGTCACTCTTTTTCTCCCTCTCTATTTTCCCCTCCCCTCTCAATTTCACTGTGTCTATCCAATAAATAAAATATTTTTTAAAAGGAAAAAAAGCAGATTTTTATTAGCTTGATAAAGGGCAACTACAAAAAATTTCAAAGTAACACCACACTCAGATACAAAAGACTATTTCCCTCTAAGAAAATACATTAAAAATATGTCAGCTTGTAACATATCTATTAAACATTACAGAAGTTTTAGCCAGTGAAATTAGATTGAACTTAAACTAATGGCATAGATTGAAAATTAGAAAGCAAGAAAGGCAAGTATAACAGATATTCTCAATTGTACATTGATAGCAATTATGTTTTAATAACACTGCTAACAAAATATTATGATGCTATGTATACATCCACATATAAATATAAGTGAATTCTTATTAAATGTAATGACAAACAATTGTTTGGCAAAAATAAAAGTCAAATTATCACTGAATTAAGAAGACAGAGTTAACTTTGTTAACACTCTGGTTATGGCTCACATAAATTATTGATCCTGAAACGTCTTTAAATTGGATTGTAAGTTTGCAGAATAAGAACAGGTGGGGATTTTCCACAGTTATTTAGATAAATTTGCTTACTCCTTCCACTGAAATGTTATCAGTATTTAAAATATTTTAATAAAATATAATATTGGACAATATTTTTTTAAAAACTTTGTTTTTATTTATTTACTTATTGTCCCAAAGGACACAATGTCATACTTTTTATTGCAAAGTAGTATTCCATGGAATATATATCCCATAACTCTTTTATACAAAATTGTTTATACAAAAACTCTGTTGATGGACATTTGGGTTAGTTCTACTCTTTGGCAATTGTGAATAATGCAGCTGGGAACATAGGGTTGCATATCTCCATTCAAATTAGTGTTTGCACAACCTATAGGTAAATTGTGTTGCTTTTATGTTTTGTCTCTATTTTCTATTAGATTTTTTTTTTTTTTGCTGGATGGCTAAACACTTGTGATCTATACAATTTTCAGCTATACTTAAAATAAATTCCCAATCCTGAAGAGCTTTTTTCCCCCAATTTGTTGTTAATGGGTTATATAAACCCAAACATTGTTGCTATTTTGCTATATTAAAAGATTTAATTGAATTTTGATTTCTCTAGGATTTCAAAACCAACAAATATGGGTAATTTTATTATCCACAGTCAACCAAAAATAATTCCAAAATCATAAAGAAACACATTTTAAATTAAAAGGGTGAGAGACTAGTGGTCAGATAATTATTAAGTCAAGTGTCTACTTCCTGGTAGACCTACTGTAATGTTCTTTAATTTATTTGTCTTTATTTGCTACACAAGTATGAGATTAACTGATAATCATTGTCATCATGTGTGAGGAAAATAGCATGTGAATAAATTATATAATTTGTTTTAGTATTTACCAGGCAATGAACAGAGTTAACATATGAAATAACCTCTGTTCTTTCTTAGTCTATTTTTAACTATTATGCACATATATTTTGTAAGTCTGGTCCTTTCATTTCTAGTGCCTCTCAAGGTAATTTAGAAGAAGTATTCACCAACTGAACTGTACATTAGATGCTTGCTGATGCTCCAAGGATTTAATCTGGCTAGAACTTATTTATATGTTGCTTTGAGAAACAAGATAGCAGATTAGATAGAAACACACAGAATTATATCCATTACTAACAACCAGAAAAAGTCAAAATGAACTAATAATATACAAGTCCTATCTTGAATTCTACAGATGTATTTCTGCACATCTCAGCAGGAATAAAACACTTGATCTATCTGTCAGCATTATATTCATATTTATCTATAAATAGATAGTACTCTTTATAAAAAACACAGGAAAAAACAGATTTTAAAGTACACACATGTGTACAAAAGACATCCTTCAATTATAATTTGTATTCTTTCTGGTTGTAAGATTCATGATCAGTGTATGTTTGCATTGACGTTCATATGTTTCTTCATTATTGGTAGACCATTATTACACTGAGATGAGTGTTTATTCAACAGAAATGACTGTTGAATTATAATTGAATGACTTATTTCACTAGCATGTACTATGAAACCAATATTAAACACTGGATAATTATATATATCAGTTTCTCAAAGTATTCTCATCAAGTACATGCAACAGATTAACTAGCAGAAAAATGACTATTACAACTGTATGTGCTACTGAATCTGTTTCTTGTGTAATTAAACATTAATGATTTATTGATTGACTGACTAATTTACTTGCAAGAGTGACAGCTACAGTATCACTGACATAGTTGGTACCTGGATCAAACTCAGAAACATTTGCCTGCAAAACCTGTCATACCACACACCTTCCCCCCCCCAGTCACAGTCTTCAGCAAACATTCAAAATCAGCACATATATATATATATATATATATATTTACAACACAGTTGTATATAATAGGAAAGGATGGGCTGGGGAGATAGCATAATGGTTATGCAAAATACCATGCTTGAGGCTCTGAACTTCCAGGTTCAATCCCCAGCACCATCATAAGCCAGAGCTGAGCAATACCATGTGTCTCTCCACTCTCTCTCTGTCTGTCTTTCTCTCACATGCTATAAAATTATCGTACATGTGTGATAAACATGCATACATATTTCATTATATATATTTAATTAATATATATTTAATATATATTTAATGAAATATATATATATATATATATTTTTTTTTTTTGCAGAGTACTGCTTAGCTTCAGCCTGTGGTGCTGCTATGGATTGAACCTGGTGTTGGATAGTATGCCAGCTCCCCCCGGCTTAAACACCAGTATGTCTGTATGAGATTAGTTTGATCCCACTCAAAGCTGCGGTCTATTTACATAAATCAGTTTTACATTTACATAAAGCACCACCTTCCCTCCAGGGCATTGCTGGTTCAGTGGTAGAATTCTCACCTGCTGCGCCCCCTCTCCTTGTCACACCCTGATCTTCCACCAGTCACTTTTCTCTCCACCCTCTCTATGTCACATCCTGTTCACACCCTACATGGGAAGTATATATAAAGACAACATTGTTCATTTTAGTTTAGTTTTAGTTTAGCTTAGCTTGGCTTAGACTGTGCTGCGTCCTGTATGAATAAAGAGATACTGCGTACAGCTCAACCATGAGTCCCGGGTCGTCTGTCTCCCATCAGTGAAGCTCAGCCCGGCACCTGGGACTTCAGAGTCTCAAGAATGAATGACTTTTGCAGAACCAATATGCCTGGTCCCATGATTAAATATTTTTATGTGCTGACCTCTGCTTAAATCATTCATAGTGAATTTTTGCTTTTCCTATGTATAACATATAATTCTTAAAAAAACCTACAAGCATTATTTATTTATTTATTTATTGCCATCATAATTATCACTAAAGCTCAGTGCTTCCACAAGTATACTGATCCTACAAGTGCCACTTTCCCCCTTCCCTTTTTTCTAAGCAGGGACCATTTCTGAAGCTTCCTCTCTGGGGGTGCTCTCATTTGATGGCTTGGGGCTTGAACCTGGGCCTTCATACATGGTAATGCAGCTTTACTCACTGAGCCACCTGCCATTCCCCTTAAGCAATTTTTTTTTTTTTTTTTTACCAGAGCACTGATCAGCTCTGGTTTACAGTGGTGCAGAGGATTGAACCTGGGACTTCGAAGCCTCAGGCATGACAATCTGTTTGCATTATGCTATCTACCCCTGCCTTTCCTTATGCACTTTCTAATTCAATATAAATATATTCAGAAAAAGTAAATTTCCTATTATTTTCTTATTCTTTCCCCAGTCACCAAACTTTCAAAAAGATATTATTTGAACCCAGCATTGACATACACGAAGTGTGAAATCTGGCCCAATAATTCATTCAGTTTGCACACTGGCTTATTCATACAAAAGAGTGCAGAAAGCAATCCTAACTATCCAGTTTGTCTTGAAGTTACAAGAGACAGTATGCAACCAGAATTCAGTCAGCATGTACCAGCACTCAGTGTTCTCATCATTACCTTCTCTGATTCCTCACCAATCCCTCTCCTCTCTGAAGCAACATTTTCAGGTACAAACCATTGGAAATGTTAATCCCTAAACACAGAGACTAATAAGAAAGTGTAGTGAATACAGAAAAGATCTTCAAAAATCTACATAAAGGAACAAGAGCACCAACAGAGATTTTATCAACAACCATTTTCCTTTAGGGACTGGACAATTTTGTCACATAGGAGAAAGGCTCAGTTCTTCCTCTTCTAATCTGTAGAATCTCAATTCTAAAAATACGCACAAAAGAGGGCACTGTCAGTCAGGACATTTGAAAGCAAAGGTAGTGGTCCAATGAGCTTCTGAAAATCCCCTGCATCAGAGTTTAAATAGCCATAAATAACAAGATAATGAAACATCTGTCTGCAAGCCCACTTGAAGAGATCTGTTCTAACTTCCTGTGTGTTAAATCATCAAAAAGAGAGAAGAGAAAGTACCCAGAATCTGGACTTCTTTCATGGGCTTCCAGTTTCTAGTTTTTCAA
The DNA here is from genome assembly GCF_950295315.1 of Erinaceus europaeus. Taxonomy (NCBI): domain Eukaryota; kingdom Metazoa; phylum Chordata; class Mammalia; order Eulipotyphla; family Erinaceidae; genus Erinaceus; species Erinaceus europaeus. The sequence goes on along the minus strand of NC_080178.1, from coordinate 38,238,621 downwards.
AATAGCCATAAATCTTCTGAGTTCTCTGTGTCTTTGGCAATGAGGAACCAATGATAAATGAAGAGGAGACTAAGATGTAGAGAGGAAGGACTGACTCAGGTTTAAAATGTTAACCATCTAGCTGCTGTGCCAGTCAGGGAAAGTCTACCCTGTCTGGCAAGTGTTCCATGCTGTGTAAAGTCACCATGCATAGTTTCTTAGTCACCCCCTCTACCCATTATTACTGACAAGCAGAACACAATTCTATTGCTTAACATAGCTACCATGTATTATCCATGCCCCCTGCCCATGCCCATGACCTTCACTCTGCTCCTTGACAAAATACTTATTTGTTGTAAAGCCTAGAAAGAAATGTTCTCACTCACTGTGCATGCATGTCTGACCAACCAGGAGCCAATCCTGGATGGAGAGGGGAAAATAAACAAGTGTCCTTGAGGGAAGTCTCTGATGCTCATCATAATGACCTCCAGGTGAAAACCTTTCACACTAACTCTACCTCCAGACTCCAGCCCAGGAATGAGACATTTTTTAGAGACTTTGCTCCATTGTCTTCTCAGATTGCTACCACCCAAATAGACCTGTGTTAATCTCATGAATCCCTGTCTCTCAAGTATTGATGTTCAAGCAGTGGTTATCCAAAGCTTGCTATTAAGTAACATCACTCCTTTAGTTTAGACGCTAAGCAAATGCTCCTCAATTATTGCATTGGTATTCTTTTTCTTAATTTCTTATTATCTTTATTTTATTTACTGGATAGAGACAGCCAGAAATCAAGAGGGAAGGGAGTGATAGAGAGGGAGAGTCAGAGAGATACGTGCAACATTGCCTCATCATTTGAAAAGAATATCCCCTGCAGGTGGGGACTGAGGGCTCAAACATGGGCCCTTGTGCACTATAACACATGCGCTCAACCAGGTGTGCCACCACCTGGCCCCTGCATTGATATTCTTGCAGCTCTGCCTAGATACTTCTTTGAATCTCTTTTGGATTCACCTGCAAATCACTCTCTGAGTAATGGTTGTGGTGTCCCCTGCTTACACAGCTCTGTAAGATTAATGTCTTAATATAATTTCTAGTGTGGAAAAAAAAACTTTAATTTTTGTACACAGTGTATGTTTCCAGGTTCTTCTCCAGCCATGGGAGATTCAGACTCACAAAGGTCCTTGACAAGAAGATAGGCATTCAAAACAGAAGCTACAATATTAACATTCACCAGGAAAGAGAGAAATGGGAAATGGAATGAGCAGAAATGGGAAATGGAATGAGCAGCAAAGACACACACACACACACACACACACACACACACACACACACACACACACACACACACACAGAGAGAGAGAGAGATTAGGATGAACAGATTCAGATACATAGGGTGGTGCTTAAATAATGGGCAGGACCCAGAGATAGCATAATTATTCTGCAAAAGACTTTCATGCCTGAGGCTCTGAGGCCCCAGATTCAATTCCTAGTATATGACCATAAGCCAGAAATGAGCAGTACTTTCTGCTGTTGGTTTCTCTTGTTATTAGATTTGCAGGCAGACAGACAGATAAGGCACCAAGGCTTTGACACAGAAAGCAGTATTTATATAAAACTAGCATTATTAATTCAGTGTTCAGCATGTTCATACCCCACCCCCAAAGAAAACATTCCAGAGGACAATGTGGTTTATATTTTATGGAGTTATCAGCATTCACATAGTATCTTGTAGCAACAAGCTTAACAGGTTCTTTTTCTTTTTTCTCTTTTGTGTAAATAGAGTAATATTTGTTTTGGATTATCAGTGGACTCTAGTAGAAGTAGCAGTTTCTAAGACAGCTGATCAAGGCCACTTTGAATAAAGCAGCAGAAAGTCCTGTTTATGCTGATAGGAGGAAGAAAATTGCCACCACTGTATTTTCTTCAGCTAGGAAGTTAATCCTAACTTACTAAGAAGATAGCCTTTGTTTCTGTGTCTGCCTCTCTCCCTCAACCTCTGGCTCTCTCTCATCCTTCTACTTCCTATCTCATTAAAATACAATAAATAAAACATTTCAAAAATAAAAAAAATGAAGAGGCAAGTTTAACCATGGTGACAGGGGACAAGACTTTCATGAATAAGGAAATAAGAGAAAACATTGGAAACATTGTAATACCATAAACTCAATTCTTTTGGATGTTACAGATGTCATGTGATGATGATACACAAATACTCTGTGGTGAATGAATCATTGGGTAATGGATTGCCTTTATTTTAGACCTAGTTTATTATGAAGGAGGCTCTAACCAATGATTTACACAGCAAGTTTACTTTTTAAATTCCTTCTTTATGGGAAATCTATTCAGTGAAGGCCATTACTCAATTGTCCTTTGATATTACTTCCTCTCAGATGATATCCTGTACTAAATATTCAATTTACTTCACAGAACATAGTTTGCAAGCCACTATTTAAATAAGAATACATTAACAAACAAGATGGAGACTATATCTGCTCTGTATAATACATAACTTATTTGGAAAGGCAATTATAAGTAGATGTTAATTTCAAGGCAGCACGGAACGACTCGACTCATAATTTGGTAGGTGACCTGTCTTATTCCCTGAGCCTAGCAAAGTAGAACTTATTATCTTATAAGCAAAATGAATATTTATCAGATAAATATGCAAGCATGGTGGCTTCACAACAGAGGTAAGCCAGACTGACCTCTCATGTTAAGTCTAGTGACTAGCAACAGGAAGAGACTACGGGACCATTTAGTTGCAAACAATCCATCTACTGTACAGAAAGCAGGGTTTAAATAGCAGAAGGGAACAAAGAACATTTTTCACATGTGACAATAATGATGGGTTTTAAAGGTCAGAACCCTCATTGTGAAGGGTCTAAGGAATGAAGAGAATTGATAGAGGTAGAGGAGCGTCCAGGAATGATTAGTGGCTATTGGGTAAGAGAGTCAATTAGAAAAATACGTTAATTATACCAGCAAGGGAGAGGTAGACAGAGAAAAGCTTTAAGGCAGAATATTGATATATGGAGTACATGTGATCAAGGAACGAGGATATGGAGAGCGGGCCTTACTATTAGTCTACTGACAGGGTAGGATAATGTAGTATATAGTCTGTATGTGATCAAAAATTGTGAACTTATAGTGAACTTTAAACTCTGTCTTCCCCTCATGTCTCCATTTCTCTCTCTTCTATCCAACAATGATGGCATCAACAACAACAATGATAACTATAACAATAAAACAACAAAAGAGAATAAATAAATATTAAAAAGAAATTAAAAGAAAACTATAAAGAGAGCATTTTGATTGGAAGAAAACTATATGCAAGCACTCTGAGGTAGCGAAAGTTTTGGAAGATTCATTCAATTTGTGGCTGGTAACAAAGTGGTGTCTGGCGATAAAGCTTAGTAGATAGTGCTGAAAAAAAAATATTGTCTTAATAGTGTATGTCCCAGTACTCAACTGTAGATTTTAAAGTGGTGCCTGGCGATCAAACTTAGTAGATAGTGCTGAAAAAAAAAAAAAAAACTTCCTTAATAGTGGATGTCCCAATACTCAACTGTAGATTTTCTCCTCCCTCCCTTCTTTATTTCATGTCTTTTAAATGTTTCTCACTGGAAGCTGGGCAGTAGCACAACGTGTTAAGCGCACATGGCACTAAAAGCCAGGACCAGAACAAGGATCCCCTTTCGAGCTCCCTGGCTCCCCACCTGCAGGGGAGTTGCTTCACCTGTAGTGAAGCAGGATTGCAGGTGTCTTTCTCTTACTGTCTCTGTCTTCCTCTCCCCTCTCAATTTATCTCTGTCCTAACAACAATAATAGAAATGGCAACAATAGCAACAATAGTCCTATCCAACAACAACAATAATAACAACAAGAGGAACAAAATGGGAAAAATGGTCTCCAGGAGCAATGGATTCATAGTGCAGGCACCGAGCCCAGCAATAACCCTGTAGGCAAAAAAAAAAAAAAGTTTCTGTCAGTGATCCCCAATCTTTGTAATCAATTACTTTCTTTTTCTTTCTTTCTTTCTTTCTTTCTTTCTTTCTTTCTTTCTTTCTTTCTTTCTCTTTCTTTTTTACCTTCTTTATTGGAGAATTAATGTTTTACATTTGAGAGTAAATACAATAGTTTGTACATGCATACCATTTCCCAGTTTTCCATATAACTATACAACCCACACTAAGTCTTCTGTCATAATTTTTGCACCTGTATTCTCCATGCCACCCACCCAGATTCTTTTAATTTGGTGCAATATACCAATTCAACTTCAGGTTCTACTTGTATTTTTTCTCTTCTGACGTTGTTTTTCAGCTTCTGCCTGAGAGTGTGATCACCCCATATTCATCCTTCTGTTTCTGACTTATTTCACTTAACATGAATTCTTCAAGGTTCATCCAAGATGGGCTGAAAATGGTGAAGTCACCATTTTTAATAGCTGAGTAGTATTCCATTGTGTATATAGATCACAACTTGCTCAGCCACTCATCTATTGTTGGACACCTGGGTTGCTTCTAGGTTTTGGCTATTACAGATTGTGCTGCTAAGAACATATGTGTACACAGATCTTTTTGGATGGGTGTGTTGGGTTCCTTAGGATATATCCCAAGGAGAGGACTTGCAGGATCATAGGGTAGGTCTATTTCTAGCCTTCTGAGGGTTCTCCAGACTGTTCTCCACAGAGGCTGAACCAATTTATGTTCTCACCAGCAGTGCAGGAGGTTCCTTTGACCCAACAACCTCTCCAGTATTTGCTGCTGATACCTTTTCTGATCTGTGACATTCTCACAGGAGTGAAGTGTTATCTGGTTGTTGTCCCTGACAATCAAACAGAGAAAGAAACAGAGAGGGGGAGAGAAAGATAGACATCTGCAGACCTGCTTCAATGACTGTGAAGCGACTCCCCTATAGGTTGGGAGCTGGGGAATTGAACCGGGATCCTTCTGCCAGTCCTTTGGCTTTGTGCCACGTGCGATTAACCTGCCCAACTCCCCAGTCACATAGGTTTATGCTTGCCTTAGTCTTCTTTGTAATTGGATTCATTTCATTGAAGATGTCTTTAAATTTATGTGGAAAATAGTTCTGCCAATATTTTCCTCTAAGTATATAATAGTTTCCAGTTTAACATTCAGGTCCTTAATCCACTTGGAATTTACTTTTGTGTTTGGTGAAATATAGTGGTTCAGTTTCATTCTTCTGCATGTTTCAACCCATTTTTTCCAACACTATTTGTTGAAGAGACTTATATTTCCCCATTTAATAATCTGGGTACCTTTGTCAAAGATTAGATGTCCATAGGTATGGGGGCTTACTTCTGGCTCTCAATTTTATTCCACTGTTCAATGTGTCTATTCATGTTCCAGTACTAAGCAGTTTTGATGACAACAGCCCTATAATAGAATTTGAGATCTGGGAGTGTGATGACTCTAGTTCTGTTCTTTCTTTTCAAGATTGTTTTGACTATTTTAGGTCTTTTCTGGCTCCAGATAAACATTTGTAGCATTTATTCTATGCTCATAAAACTGTGGTTGGGATCTTGATGGGGATAACATTAAATTTGTAGATGGCTCTGGGTAGTATATTCATTTTGATGGTGTCAATTCTTCCAACCCATGACCATAGGATATCTTTCCACTTCTTTATGTCTTTTTCTTTCTTAATTTTATTATATTTATTTATTTATTCCTTTTTTGTTGCCCTTGTTGTTTTATTGTTGTTGTTGATGTCTTTGTTATTGGATAGGACAGAGAGAAATGTAAAGAGGAGGGTAAGACAGAGAGGGGGAGAGAAAGATAAACACCTGTAGACCTGCTTCACTGCCTGTGAAGTGACTCCCCTGCAGGTGGGGAGCTGGGGGCTAGAACCAGGATCCTTACTCCAGTTCTTGTGCTTTGTGCACATGCATTTAACCTGTTGCACTACCAATCGACTCCCTCTTTGTGTCTTTTTCAATTTCCTTGAATAGTGACTCATAATTTTCAGTATACAAATCTTTCACTTCCTTGGCTATTTTTATTCCTAGATATTTTATTGTTTTTGTTGCTATAGTAAAAGAAATTGATTTCTAGATTTCAATTTCTTCTAACTTAGTGTTTGCATAGAGGAATGCCCCTGACTTTTGCATGTTAATTTTGTAGCCTGACAACTTACTGTATTGCCTAATGATTTCCAAAAGCTTCTTGCTGGATTCCTTAGGTTTTTCTATGTATACTATCATGTCATCTGCAAATAGGGAGAGTTTGACTTCTTCTCTTCCAATCTGTATCCCTTTAATTCCTTGCTCCTGCCTGATTGCTATGGAAAGAACTTCCAACACTATGTTGAAGAATAATGGTGATAGTGGGCAGCCTTGTCTAGTACCTGATCTAAGGAGAAATGCTTCCTGTTTTTGAATATTGAGTATGATGTTGGTTGTAGGTTTGCTATATAGAGAGGCCACTATCTTCAGGAATTTTTCTATTTATTCCCATTCTTTGTAGTGTTTGATAATAAAGGGATGCTGTATTTTGGCAAAGGCTTTCTCTGCATCTATTGATACAAACATGTGGTTTTGGTCTTGCTTTTATTGATGTGGTGGATCACATTGATAGATTTACATATGCTAAACCAATCTTGCATCCCTGGGATAAACTCCACTTGGTCATAATGAACAATCTTTTTAATATACTGCTGTATCCGGTTGGCTAGAATTTTGTTCAATATTTTAGCATCTATATTCATCAGAGAAATTGGTGTGCATTTTTTTTTTAGTTGTGTCCCTGTCTGCTTTTGGTATGAAAGTGACGTTGGCTTCATAGAAGCTGGAAGGGAATATTCCAGTGTCTTCAATCTTCTGGAAGACTTTTAAAAGTAGAGGTATTAGTTCTTCTTTCAAGGTTCTTTAGAATTCCTTTGTAAAACCATTTGGTCCAGGACTTATATTTTTGGGAAGGTTTTTGATAACTGTTTCAATTTCATTAGCTTTTATGGGCCTGCTAATGTTATCTAGTTCTTCTTTACTTTATTTTAGAACTTTTTAGGAATCTAGGAAATTGTCCACTTCTTCCAGGTTCTCTAGCTTGGTGGCATATAGTTGTTCATAGAAGCCTTACATGATCTGTTGAATTTCTGTGGTGTCTGTTATGGTATCTCCTCTTTCATTTACAATCCAATTTATTTGGGTCTTCTCCCTTTTTTGTTATGTGAGTCTGGCTAAAGTTTTGTCGATGTTGTTCACTCTTTCGAAGAACCAACATTTACTTTCGTTGATATTTTTTATGGTTTTATTATTTTAAATGTTATTTATTTCTGCGCTAACTTTACTTATTTCTGTCCTTCTGATTGCTTTAGGGTTCCTTTGTTCTTCTTCTTCTAGGTCTTTAAAATGTGCAATCAGGCTTTTGATTTGTGTATTTTCTTGTTTCCTAATGTGAGCTTATATGACTATAAACTTCCCTCTCAGTATTGCCTTAGCTGTGTCCCAAATATTTTGATAGCTTGTGTCTTCATTTTCATTGAACTCTTGAAACATTTTGATTTCTTCCTTGATTTCTTCTTTGACCCAGTAGTTAAGCAGTGTACTGTTGAGCTTACACATTTTGGGACTATCACTAATCTTTTGTTGGCTGTTTAGTGTTAGTTTAATTCTACTGTGGTCTGAGAAGATGGTTGGGATGATTTCATTGTTCTTGAATTTGTTAATGCTGCCTTTGTGGCCTAACATATGATCTATCCTTGAGAATGACCCATGTGGTCTTGAGTAAAATGATTGTTACTAATCTTTTGTTGATTGTTAAGTGTTAGTTTTATTCCAATGTGGTGTGAGAAGATGCTTGGGATGATTTCAATGCTCTGAAATTTGCTGATGCTGCCTTTGTAGCCTAACATATGGTCTATCCTTGAGAGTGTCCCATGTGCACTTGAGTAAAATGTGTATTCCAGTTTCTTAGGAAGAATGACTCTGAAAATGTCCAATAATTCTAGTTTATCTATCTCCTCATTGAGCTCCCTCTTGTCTTTATTGATTTTCTGCCTGGATCATCTGTCAAGTTGAGAGAGTGGGGTGTTGAAGTTCCTTACTATGACTGTGTTGCTGTCCATATATTGCTGTAGCTCCTTCAGTAAATGTGTGATGTATTTAGATGGCTTCTCATTGGGTGCATAGATGTTAACAATTATAAAATCCTCTTGATTGACTGATTCTCTGAGCATTAAGTAATGTCCATCCCTATCTTTTTAAATTTTATTTATTTTGAAGCCTATCATGTCAGATATGAGAATAGCTGTTTCTGCCCTTTTTTGTGGGCCACTGGCTTGTATGATAGTTTTCCGTCATTTCACTTTGAGTCTGTGTTTGTCTTGTTGACTAAGGAGCGTTTCCTGTAAACAGCATATTGTTGGGTTGCATTTTCTGATCCATCTTCCTACTCTGTGCTTTTTAATAGGTGGGTTCAGGCCATTGCCATTTATTGATATCAAAGAGTGAAAACATTTTAGCGTTACTCTTGTAGATTTTTAGAGTGTTCTGATATATGGCATACTGATGGTGGTCTGACTGTTTATAGGAGACCCTTCAAAACTTCTTTCAGGGCAGGCATGGTGATAGTTGATTCTTTCAACTCTTGCTTATATGAGAAGTTTTTGTTGTCAGATGCAGCCACTCTGCCACTCCTTGTGTGTTTTTGAAATCAGGTGTGGTGAAATCAAGCCAATCAGAGTGTGTTTCTCTCATACATTGTCCTACATTGTTAAGCATGCATCAGATGCGATTTCTGAGAACCTTTATCTAAGAATCACAATGGCGCCTAAACGTGCCGCTGCTTCTAAGCCTTCTGACAATGAAACTAAGCACTGAAGGAAGATGTTTATCATCCTGGAGAAGGTAAAACTCTTGGATATGATCAAAGATGGCAAGAAAATTATGGAAGTGGCTTGCCATTACGATTTGAATGAGTCTACCATTTGCTCCATCCATAAAGATGAAAAGAACATCTGTGCAATAGCTACTGTGTGCTACTGTCTCTTTAATCAAGGAAGTAAAGCTAAAGGGGTATTATTTCATGTCTAGAGGGCTCTAGTAATGTTAAAAACTGTATTTAGAAGGTTATAAACAGGTTTTCTATGCTTTAACTATGAAAATATTTGATTTATAAAGAATTCTACTTTGTGGAAATTTACTTATCTTGGTAGAGTCTGGAACACATTAACCATGATAAACAAGGGATGACTGTAGTTGAATTAATTTCAAGTCATAGGCAAAATGGGTAAGGAATCAAATTTTTACTGACAGGGTGAAGAAGACAGTTTTATCAATCCAGGTTTGGTAAAATAGTCAGCTTTTGATCTGGCTACACTTTGCCTGGATTTACTTGTGTTTAATGTAATTAAAGGGTTCACAGTTGTGGAAATTTACAGTTTTTTCAATATTATTTTAATCCCTGAATTGGAGCACAGTGGCTTAAAATCCTCTTTTTTTTTTTTTTTATTCCCTGTAGGCTATGGGAACCTGAGGGTTTTTAAACTAAGAAGTAGGCTGCTTAGCTTAATCACTGACTCCTGATCAAGATATAAAGCAGGGTGGGGCAGAGATAATCCAGTAGTTATGCAAAGAGACTCTCACAGCCCCACTGCTAGGCCACTGAGTTATAGATCTTTTCCTGAGTTTCCTTGTTAGTTCTCTGTCCCCTGGTGTCAACACAGGGTCTCCCCCTTGCTCCTCCAGCCTCTGATGGCAGTAGCAACGGAGACTTTTGGTGAGTCTTAGGGGAGTCCTCTCCTCCTTTCAGCCATCTTTTTGTTGGTGAAACAAACTGGAGGTGGAGTTTCAACTGGTAAACTGCCGGAATGTTACCAGCCACTTAATCTCTCCCTAGGCTCCTCTCTGTCCTCAAGCTGCATGTATTTGCACTCATTGGTGATTTGGTGGGTTCCTGAAGTCATTCTAGTCCTGTCTTGTTGCAGTCCCAGTTGGTCTCCTTTGGCATTCCTAGTTGACCCAGGAGAAGAAAGGAGAGAAACACAACTGCTGCTGCTCTGTTGCCCTGCTTCCAGAAGTCTCCCCCTCTTACTTTGTAAGATGCGACTGCTTCCCGTGTTCTCCAGTTATCTAAAATGTATGTGTCTTTACATAGGGAAGGGATGAGTTTCACCTACTGATTGTGAAGGCAATATTAATGGGAAAATTTTGGGAAATCTTCTTTAAGTAGAGTTTAGCGACCAATTACCTTTATTTACTCTTTCTCAAACTGCTAATATTCATGTTGGATCAGGTGTCATCTTCAGTGCTTTAGTTTTCTCTACTACATACTATTCTTTGACATTTTAAAAAAAATTTTTATTTATATAAAGGAAACATTGATTAAACCATAGGATAAGAGGTGTGTAACTCCACACAATTCCCACCACCAGAACTCTGTATCCTATCCCCTCCCCGGATAGCTTTCTTATTCTCTAACCCCCTGGGAGCATGGAACCAAGGTCATTGTGGGATGCAAAAGATTGAAGGTCTGGCTTCTGTAATTGCATCCCCGCTGAACATGGGCATTGACAGGTTAATCCATACTCCCAGCCTGTCTCTCTCTTTCTCTAGTGAGGAAGGCCTCTGAGGCAGCAGAGCTCTAGGACACATTGGTGGGGTTGTTTGTCCAGGGAAGTCTGGTAGGCAGTTTTATTTTGTCTGTTTTTTTTCATGTCCTTATGTTATCTGTTTTATTTTCTCTCTTTCTTTCTTTCTTTTTTATCATATATAATTTGCATTTTGTGGAGTTAAAGATTCATGTATATTCAGTATCATTAATCCCACATCAATTTCTCCTTCAGAGAGAGAGGTACCATAGCACTGATGCCCTGTCTCTCCCATCCACACCAGTAAATGAATTTGTGTTTTCATATGGTGCCAGCACTCAAGCCTGAGCCATACACATGGCAAAACATATTTTCTACGCATTTCTCTAAAAACCTTTATTTTCATTACCAAGATTTTGTTCTTATTATATATTTTTGTAGGTTTTTGGTTAGTTTTAATTATTTCTTGTAAGATAGTTTTAAATATTTATTTACATAATATTATGAGAGAGAGAAATAGGAGAGAGAGATGCACTGTTATATTCAGTGAAAGGGATAGAACTTGGAACCACTGAAGCTTCATGCATGATAGTCCTGTGTTACTTTAATGTGGAATTCTTTCCCTGGCTCCACTTTTCTTTATTAATTTATTTTAATAATAACTATTATTATTGTTCTTGTTGTTACCAGAGCACTGCTCAACTCTGGCTTATGATGGCATGAGGGACTGAACCTGGGATTTTGGAGTCTCAAGGCAGGGGAGTCTTTTTGCATAACCATTATGTTATGTCCTCCACTCACTCCCACTATTATTCTATTTGCAGGAAGCAACATTTTCTCATGTCTTGAAGACTAGCTCTTTATTTCCATGTTTCACCTCTCTGAGGTAGTTTCCTATTTATTCCAAACAGTGTTTTATGTTACTTGTGCTATCTTCCATGTTAGAGGTTTTTCTCAGCCATCTGAGGATGGACTGGGGAGATAGCACAGTAGTTCTGCAAATAGATTTCCATGCTTGAGGTTCCAATATTTCAGATTCAATCCTTAGCACCACCATAAGCCAGAGCTGAGCAGAGTAATGGTCTATTTGTCTATTTCTTTCTCTATGTATTTCTCTCTCTCATTAAAATAAAATAAATAAAATTTTTAAAAAGGAAGTATGGCTTTCTACTGCAAATCTCCCCAGCCCTAGAAATTAAATGCAATTTGAAAATTTTATTTAGAGGTTTTTATGATTCAACAGTAGCAGTTACTGTTCCAGAGAGTATTGGGGTAACTAATGTCTGCTTTCCAGCCATCTGGACACAGTTTCACAAATAGCCACCACACATTTACTGAGCAGGAGGATTAAATGGCAAATAGACAGAAAATCACTTGTAATCTTCAACCGTTATGCAAATGCTAGGTTTCACCACTGCTTCAGTTACGATATGGCCTCAAAATGTACAAATGCTCTGCTAAAAAAACTGAAATGCTTCATTTCTACTTTGAAATCTTAAAATTATGTTAGGATTTCTATAAGTGAAATTTTCCCACAAGATTTTTTGCCACTGACTTTTCCCATTGTTTCCCCACACAGTCCATATGCTATGGGTGCTGAAAAATGGAATTATGGAGTTATATTCATCTTGGAAGATTGCCACACTGAGTCTTGATACATCCTAACACTTTTCTGGATTATCATCAGAACTAAGATCCTACAGAAAGAGAAGTTGTATTTAATGAACTTTGTCTGTGTGTTTGTTTGATTAAGATAGCACTGTCTTCTCAGACCACATGAGTGAGCTACACAAAAGACAACTGTCTCTTGCTGTTTGGATAACAGGATATTTGAATATGAGGGCACAGAAAGCTCTAACAAATCAAATGTTTTATTCTGTAAATCAATCTGCCCAGGACTCATGGTGGTAGTGTACCTCCCTCCACTATAATTTAGTCACCACCCTCATGGGGACACTCAATTCCAGATCACAGTGCTGTATATAGTAAGTAGAGATATTTACATGGGTAGCAACGTAATGAAGAAGTGATTAAGTTATTTAAAACCCCTAAATTAATTATAATTTATTAATTTTAATCTTAGAAAAGTGCTCTTATAGTTTTTGTGAAAAAAATAACTAAAACATCTAACAACGGGAGTCGGGCTGTAGCGCAGCGGGTTAAGCGCAGGTGGCGCAAAGCACAAGGACCGGCATAAGGATCCCAGTTCAAACCCCGGCTCCCCACCTGCAGGGGAGTCACTTCACAGGCGGTGAAGCAGGTCTGCAGGTGTCTATCTTTCTCTCCTCCTCTCTGTCTTCCCCTCCTCTCTCCATTTCTCTCTGTCCTATCCAACAATGACAACAACAATAATAACTACAACAATAAAACAACAAGGGCAACAAAAGGGAATAAATAAATAAAATAAATATTTAAAAAAATCTAACAAAATTTTGGAAGATAAGAACTATTTAGGTAACACAATTTAATTTTTAAAATAAACCAAAACAAACAAACATTGTAATAACAGTACCACACTACTAGCAAAATGTTTGACAAATAAGACAATAGTAACAAAGAAAACATCTAAAATTATAAAATTTGTAAATGGCTCTGGGGAGAATATTCATTTTGATGATATTATTCTTCCAATCTATGAGCATGAGGTGTCTTTACTTTTCTTGGTATCAGTCTTTCACTTCTTTGTTCATCTTCATTCCTAGGTATTTTAGTGATTTTGCAGCAAAAGTGAATGGGAGTGATTTCTGGATATCTTCTCTTCAGACTTAGTGTTTGCATAAAGAAATGCCACTGATTTTTTTTTTTTTGTACTTTGATTTTGTAGCCTGGCACCTTGTTATATTGCCTATTAACTTCCAGTAATTTTCTTCTGGATTCTTAAATTTTTTCTATGTATACTATCCTATCACCTGCAAATAGTGAGAGCTTGGCGTCTTCCCTTCCAACCTGTATTTATTTTATTTCATTCTCTTGCCTGATTGCTATGGCAAGAACTTCCAATACTATGTTGAAGAGTAACGGTGACAGTGGACAGCCCTGTCTAGTCCCCGATCTGAGGGGGAATGATTTCAGCTTTTGTCCATTGAGTATGATGTTGGCTATAGGTTTTCTATATATGGACTCCACTATCTTGAGGAATTTCCCATCTATTTCCTTTTTTTTTTTTGTAGTATTTTGATCATGAATGGGTGTTGGATTTTGTCAAAGGCTTTCTCTGTATCTATTGAGATAATCATGTGGTTTTTGGCTTTGCTTTTATTGATGTGGTGAATGACATTGATTGACTTACGGATGTTGAACCAGCCTTGCATTCCTGGGATGAATCCCACTTGGTCGTGATGAACAATCTTTTTGATGTGCTGCTGTATCCAGTTGGCCAAGATCTTGTTTAATATTTTGGCGTCTATGTTCATCAGAGATATTGGTCTGTAGTTTTCCTTTTTTGTTGTGTCTCTATCTGCTTTGAGTATCAGAGTGATGTTGGCTTCATCAAAGGTGAAAGGGAGTGTTCCTGTTTCTTCAATCTTGTGGAAGAGCTTTAGAAGCATAGGTACTAACTGTTTCCTGAAGGTTTTGTAGAATTCGTTTGTGAAGCCATCTGGTCCAGGATTTTGTTGTTGGGGAGATTCTTAATAACTGTTTTGGTTTTTTTTTTTTTTTTTTGTCTGTTATTGGTGCATTTAGGTTTTGTAGTTCCTCTTGGTTCAGTTTTGGAAGGGCATATAATTCTAGGAATTCTTACATTTTTTCCACATTCTCTAGCTTGATGGCATATAGTTTTTAATAGAAATTTCGCAAGATTTTCTGTGGTGTCAGTTATACCTCCTCTATCGTTCATAATTCTATTAATTTGAGTCTTTTTTTTTTCTTTTTAGTGACTCTGGCTAGGGGTTTGTCAGTCTTGTTTTAATTTTCAAAGAACCAACATGTGGCTTCATTGATATTTTGTATGGTTCTTATTTTCAATGTTGTTTATTTTTGCTCTAATTTTAGTGATTTCTGTCCTTCTGGTTGCTTTAGTGTTCTTTTGTTCCTCTTCCTCTAAGTCCTTAAGGTGTGCAGTAAGATTGTTTATTTGAGCTTTTTGTTGTTGTTGTTATTTAATATGTGATTGTATGGCTATGAGTTTCCCTCTTAGTACTTCTTTAGCTGTGTCTCAAATATTTTGATAGCTTTCGTCTTCATTTTTGTTTCCAGGAACATTTGAATTTCTTGCTTGAGTATCTCTCTGACCCAGTGGTTCTTAAGCATTATGTTGTTTAGTTTCCAAATTCTGTGTCTTTTAGTAATTCTCTGTTTGTTGTTAAATTTTAGCTTTACTCCACTGTGGTTTGAGAAGGTATTTGGGATGCTGTCTTTGTGACCTAATATGTGGTCTATCCTTGAGTATGTGTTGTGTGGATTTGAAAAGAATGTGTATTCAAGTTTTTTGTGGTGAAGAACTCTGAAAAATATCCAGGAGGTCTAGTATGTCCATCTCTTCTTTTAATTCTCTTGTTTCTTTGTTGATTCTCTGCCTTGTTGATCTAAGTGTGAGAGTAGGATGTTAAAATCTCCCACTATTATTGTATTACTATTGATGTATTTCTGTAGTTCTTTCAGTAGGTGTTTGATGTATTTAGATGGTCCCTCATTGGGTGCACAGATGTTAATAATTATAAGTCTTCTAGGCTGATTGATCCTCTAATCATTATGTAATAGCCTTGCCTATCTTTTATTACTTTATTTAATTTAAAGCGTATTGTGTCAGAGATGAGAATGGCTGTTCCTGCATTTTTTGTCGTCCATTAGCCTGTATGATAGTTTTCCATCCTTTCACTTTAAGTCTGTATTTGTCTTGTTGGGTCAGGAGGGATTCTTGCAAACAACATATGGTTGGGTTATGTTTTCTGATCCATCCTCCCACTCTGTGCCTTTTAATGGGTGAGTTTAAGCCATTGGCATTTATTGATATTATGGATTTCATATATTGTAGTACCATTATTCAACATTTTTTTATTTGCACTGATATATGACAAGTATTATGGTGATGTTCTTGTTTATAAGAGGTCTTTTAGAACCTCTTTCAAGCCTTGTATTTTTATTAACTTGTTAACCACTACTGAATCTCGAATAAACATTTAATAAATAAAAAGACAGTGTTATAAAAGATTAACCTTGCTTGTCAGTTATAAATAAAATTATATATAATTTTATTATATATTAAAATATAATATCTTATATAATATAAATTTTTATTTATTTATAAACACACACATATATTTATATATATATTATATGACCCTCTCTTTTCTCCTAAGAATGACAACTTTTCTTTCTGGAAGAGATGGTTGTGTGTGGCTCAGCCTCTGACTTTAAGAAGCAGCCTATCCTAGAGACCTGTGCAATCATTCTGTCATTGTAGAAGCTACATTTCAGAGCAGAAACTTGTCCAGTCTTGGTATTTTCTAGACTTTCTGTGAGTGGGGGTGGGGGTGGGGTGGGGTCAATGATTGAAATTCCATTTGGTCACAGATTAAGGGTTAATTTTTGAACCATTTATATCCATTCATCTCTACCACTCACTCCTGCTTTTTTTTCTTAACTTTGAAAACAAGACTATTGTTTAATCAATCTTTGAAACATTAACAGTGAGAATTCACTATAATATTTGCTAAAAATACATATGCCAATGTTGAAACATGGTCCTATTTTAAGAATATTTCTCCATTACAGCATAGCCAAATCTTCTTTTCCCTAGTTTAGCACAAATGGAGTAGAACAAAATAATGTATGAAATTACTTCATTGTAGTGTATTTTTTCTTGTTCTCCTATCTAAACTGATAGGAGATCTACCCAATACTGCAGTACCCCTGCCTCTCCAGCTATCTCTGTACCATATGTCTCTCATGGGTAAAGAGAAATGTGTGGTAGAGAACCATACAGTATATTGTTAGATAAAAAATACTGATTTAATGAAGATTATGATAAAGTAGAGAAATATATTTAATGATAATGCTATGTACTTGAATCTTAAGTACTGTATTAGAGGAAATTTGTCACAGTACAACTATTTTAAGATTATGATGATGATTTTCATTTACAAGGTTTCAAAGACTAAATATTTCTTTTTAATTTTTATTAATGGTTTCGTAATAACTAACAAGATTGTAAGATACTCTGAGATGATACAGATGTGAGAATACAAACAACCTTTACTGTATTGGTTTTATTTTCATTAAATTTACTTATTGTGGGAGTCGGTTGCTAGCACAGCGGGTTAAGCTCATGTGGCACGAAGTGCAAGGACTGGCTCCCCACCTGCAGGGGAGTTGCTTCATAGGCAGTGAAGAAGGTCTGTAGGTGTCTCTCTTTCTCTCCCCCTCTTTGTCTTCCCCTCCCCTCTCCATTTCTTTCTGTCCTATCCAACAACAACAACAATAACTACAGCAATAATAACTAAAACAATAAAACAACAAGGACAACAAAAAGAGAATAAATAAATAAATAAATAAATAAATGATAATAATACTTATTGTGGTGCACCCAGTTGAGAGAACACATTACCAAGTGCAAGGACATGGGTTTGACACCCAGGACTCACAGGGATGGCGGATGAGGAGTGCTTCATGAGTGGTGAAGCAGGTCTATAGGTGTAGACCTTCCTTTCTCTCTCCCCTCTCAATTTTTCCCTGTCCTATTAAAAAAAAAAAAAAAAAGGCTGCCAGAAGCAAAAGGTGATTTCACTGTTATTTTCACTTAGTCTTCTTCAATCATTGGATACTGGCTATCTCTCAGACATATACTCTTTCCAATTGGTGGAAATTTAAAAAGATAGGGATGGACATTACTTAATGCTCAGAGGATCAGTCAATCAAGAGGATTTAACAATTATTTCAGTTTCTTGGGGTGAATGATTCTGAAAATGTCCAATCGTTCTAGGTTATCTATCTCCACATTTAGCTCCCTCATTTCTTTATTGATTTTCTGGATGATCTGTCAAGTTGAGAGAGTGAGGTGTTGAAGTCCCCTACCATGACTGTGTTGCTGGTAATATATTTCTGTAGCTCTTTCAGTAGATGCTTGATGTATTTAAATGGCTTATCATTGGGTGCATAGATGTTAATAACTGTTAAGTCCTCTTGATTGACTGATCCTCTGAGCATTAAATAATGTCCATTCCTATCTTTTTAAATTTTATTTTTATTAAAGTCTATCATGTCAGATATGAGAATAGCTGTTCCTGCTCTTTTTCTGTGGTTCATTGGCTTGTATGGTAGTTTTCCATCATTTCACTTCTAGTCTGTGTTTCTCTTGCTGAGTCAGGTGGGACTCCTACAGACAACATATTGTTGTATTTTGTTTTCTGATCCATCTTCCTACTCTGTGCCTTTAAATGGGTGAATTTAGGCCATTGACATCTACAGATATTGTAGATTTAAGATGTCTTAATGCCATTATTGTAGATTTTTAGAGTGTTCTGATATATGTTATGTTTATGGTGATGTTATTGTTTATAGGAGACCTTACAGAACTTCTTTCAGGGAAGGTTTGATTCTTTCAACTATTGGTCATAGTTGATTCTTTCAACTATTGCTTATCTGAGAAGGTTTTTATGCCTTTATCTAGTGTGAATGACAATCTAGCAGGATGCAGTAGTCTTGGTTGAAAGCCTGTCTCATTGAGCACTGCATGGATATCTTGTCATCCAATATTTGTTAAGTACACATTAAAAATAAAACACATGCAAAAGTTTAGCATTCTGACTGTTTTATTGTTGTAGTTATTATTATTGTCATTGTTGTTAGATAGGACAGAGAGAAATGGAGAGAGGAGGGGAAGACAGAGGGGGGAGAGAAAGAAAGCTGCAGATCTGCCTCACCGCCTGTGAAGAGACTCCCCTGTAGGTGGGGAGCTAGGAGCTCAAACTGGGATCCTTACGCTGGTCCTTGTGCTTTGCACCATGTGTGCTTAACCTGCTGTGCTACTGACAGACTGCCTGGAGCAATTTTCATATGTCTTTTGACCTTTTGTATCTCTTCTGTTCATATCCTTTCCCCACTTCTGAATTGTGTCATTTGCTTTTTTGATGCTAAGTCTTGTGAACTCTATATATTTTGGTTATTAAACTTTTGTCTGGTGTATGGCATGTAAAGATCTTCTCTCGTTCTTGAGGAGTCTATTTGCTTAGGTGGTGGTTTCTTTTGATATACAGAAGCTTTTAAATTTGAGGTAGACACTATCTTTCTACATGATACTTTCAGCCCACCTGCATGCTAGCTATCAGGCTTGGGCAAAAATTAGTAAAGTCTTGGGCACATTGGAATATATTTAAAATAGACTTCCTAGCTACTTTCAACATGAAGACCACAAATCTCTTCTGCTATATTCTTACTTTTAGGTTATTGATTATTGATCTTGTCGATCATTATTAGCACAGTGAGTTAAGCACAGGTGGTGTGACTCACAAGGACTGGCATAAGGAACCTGGTTTGAGCCCCCAGCTCCCCACCTGCAGGAAAGTTGCTTCACAGGTGCTGAAGCAGGTCTTCAGGTGTCTATCTTTATCTCCCCTTCTCTGTCTTCCCCTCCTCTCTCCATTTCTCTCTGTCCAGCCAACAACGATGACATCAGTGACAACAACAATAATAACTGCAACAACAATAAAAAAACAAGAGCAACAAAAGGGAATAAATAAAAATTAAAATAAAAAAGTTAATCTCTTAGAAACTTGTCTGGTGAGGGATCCAACAATAATAATAACAAACTTATTAAGTGAGTAAAGTAATTCAATTTTCAAATGTCTTAGAACGTTTTAGAAATGTTATTTGTGATTCAGGTTAGTTCTCAAACTTTAGTTCTACGATTTTTTGAGACTTATCACTCCATCTAACACATACAGTTATTTGATTCTATATTGTAAAACAAGTTTCTACAGCCATTCTGAAAATATATTTGAGAAAGAATTACAAGTCATAAATTTTCTTACTCTTCTTATTTCCCTTACTTCTAGTCAACTAGATATACTTCTAGTCACTGTTAAGGTCATAATGGGTAAAAACAAAGTATACAAGTGCCATTTCAGGGGAGAGTCCTATTCATTAATATATACATGGCATATCTACTTGCTATCCATGATTATCTCTAGGTCCTGCTGTGTTAGGCTACTTAAACTCCTTTTCTACTACACAGATCATATAAACTTCCAAAACCTCAGATTCTTCAAAGGCAATTTATAATGTTTCTGATCCCTGCCATTACCTCGACATGAATGTCCTGTTGTCACTTACCTGCCCAGAAGCATAAATTCTCCTGCCAGCCCTAGGCGTCTCATAGCCATCAGGAGACCTCTCACAGTCATGCCCTCACAGAAGCAAGCCACCACACGGGCCTTGGGAAGGTGGCTCATGAGTTTCTTCAGCAGCTTATCAAAGCTCTGCTCCCCAGCATTGCTGTAGATTTTGTAGGAGTGTGCAATGCAGATCCCTTCCTTAGCTGACATGTCTTTGAAAGCTTCCATTCCACTTTCTCCATAGTTGCCTGCATGAATACAGAGAGAAACAGCAGGGTTATGAAACAGAATTACTGGGTATAAACAACGGGCACAATCAGAATGCAGATTTGTTGGCAGCATGAAGGCCATGAAGGTTTCTGGACAGTCTCACTAGTGTGTCCTGGAGCCTCTCCTCTACAGAGCTCTAGCCCACTAGGGAAAGATAGAAGCAGGCTGGGGGTATGAATCAACCTGCCAATAACCAAGTCCAGTGGAGAAGCAATTTTAGTAGCCATAACTCCTACCTTCTGCACCTCAAAAACAATTTTGATGGGTGAGAAGTGATAGGAGAAACAGGTTAAAAAGGCTCTAAAATCCAGTTCCATCAGGACCCAGTGAGAGAGGAAGAAAAGGGGAAGAATATTTGGATGTAGTAATAGGGTCATGAGTGTCTTAGAGGGGAAGAGAGGACTGGACCTGGAAGAAAAAAGGGGGCAATTATGTATAAATGTAGACAGATAATTATAGAGATGACAGTTAACCAATGTCTGCAACCTTGGGAGAACTAAGGTGATTTGCAATAGAGGGACTGGGGATTCAGAACTCTGGTGGTGAATGGTGTGTCAGTTATACTCTTGTTGACATGTAATTTTGTAAATGAATACTAACTCACTAATAAAAAAGAGAGAGAAAAGAGACAAAGACAAAGAGACAGGAACAGAGGCAGAGGGAAAGAAAATACAACACTGAAGCTACCTACAGTTTGGTGAAGGCCAGACTCAACTTGGGTTGCTTGCATAACAAACCAGTCACACTAACCTGGTTGTTGGGTAGTATGCCAGCTCCCCCCGGCTTAAACCTTCTGTCTCTAATCCTGCTTAACTAAGCACTGGCATGCCTCCAGGGCATTGGTTTAATCCCCACTGGATCACCATGTCTTTTTGCTCCACCCCCTCTCCTAGTACACCCTGATTTCCACCAGTCTTTTTTTGTTCTACCCTCTCTACGTCACATCCTGTTTCCACCCTACTTGGCAAGTACAATACAGCTGCTTTTCTGAGTAAACACACTTGAGATTATATTAAGGTTCCGAGAGTTCTAGAGTCTATCTCCTGCGACACTAGCTTGGCATGAGTTCCTGATACCTCTTCCATGCAGCAGCCTAGGTTGGCTCCAGTTGAGTTCCCTCCAACCCAGAGAGCACTTGTTTAGGAAGAAGCACCCTCAGGTTATCCAGGCATAAAAGAACAGGGACACATAAGCAGCAGATTTACAAGAAGACATCATAGATAAGTGTATACCATTTGGGTATCTGCAACCTTGTGTTAAGGCACTGATTTTTTTTTCTCTTTTCTTTCTTATTTTTTTCCTGAGATCTCTCTGCCATGGATGATCTTTTCCAAATCTTGTACTCTTTTTTCTATACACATTTTTGTATCTCTGGGACATTTTTCTCGGGGCCACACCATGGATGCTTTTGAGCATTTTTGCAGCTTTTAGGGGATATATAGGGCAACCAACCAAAAGGCTAAGGGACCTTGAGGCTGAGGTTCAAGAATTAAAGGAAATGGTCATAGCACTTACTCAGCACCATAAATGCTTAAAAGAAGAAGCAAAGCCTGTCCCAATCCTGACCTACCCTAAGCCCTCTGCATCTTTCCTTGAGGCTCTTGTTTTGTCAGACACATGTCCAGATTCTCCTGTGGATTCCACAGCCGCTTCTTTGGCCACTGCTTATCCAGCAGCTTCCAGTTTTGTGACTCCTCCCCCGACTGCTACACAGCTATCAGAGCAAGTCCACACATTCCCGGTCAATGTTGCCCCCACTAGACAAAAACCTCAGGTCTGGTATCTGTATTCCACCACAGACCTGAAAGGACTATGCCAGGCTATTAAGGATAATGGTGTTCATGCTCCATGGACCAGGTCCATTTTACAAGGCCTACTTCAGAACCTTAATACCCACCAAGATGGGAAGGATGTAACTCATGCTACACTCCCAGGCCCCCTCTTCCTGCAATGGGAGGCATTTTTTTTGCGACAAATGTTTACAGCAATTGCAGAAAAATAGTCAAAATCAGCCAGAGGGGAATTTTGATGCATTGATTGGAATGGGTCAATTAGAAACAGGGATTCAACAGGCAGAAGGCAAGTTTCCACCCAGGTATTTTGATCAGGTACACCTCTGTGCATTAAGAGCATGGGAGTGATTAAAACCACCCATGGGAGCGGCCTCAGCCCCCATTCTCTCCCTTCAACATGAACCAGATGAATCCCTGGCTAAATTCATTGCCAGGGTCCAATCGAGTTTGGAAAGGAAGATTTATAATACTGATGCTCATTTTCTCCTCCTGCGATCCGACAGGCCTGTATGGAATACTTCCGGATGGAATACTTCCGGATCCGACAGGCCTGTATCACTCTTAAAAACGAACACCCAGATACCTGGATTATAGCTACACAGGATCTTAGATCAAGCTCTTTTCGAGCACCTATTATGCAGGCCTATGCAGCTACCTTACATAAGTGAAAAGGGGCTTGCTTTCAGTGTGTTCTCCAAGGGCACTGGCGTAACCAATGTCCAGAAAATAAGCCACAACCCCGCTTCCAGTCAGGGCAACTCAGCCTCCAGTCAGTCAGGAAGTCAGAGACCACGAATGCCTTGTTCTAGATGCCAGAAAGGGTTTCATTGGAGGAGAGATTGTTGGTCAAGGTTCCATAGGAACAGCACGCCCCTGCCAAATGTAAACAGGAATTTAAACTAGGTGTGGGGCTTCCCTTAGCCCCATCCCCAAGAGGGAATAAAGCAGGTCATCCACTTGGTGCCGCCCCCTTTTCCATAAACAAAAGCCTAGCCTAGGACCCAACCAGTCACTCCACCCACCATGCCAAGCAACAATAGCAGAGGGTGAGCAGAAGGAGGAACACGCATTGTGTGGGAACTTCCAGTGTAGGAATAACTGGCTGGAGCAAGAGAACAGCTCAGATTCGGAGCCTGAGATTTTGTGGACCACCTCTGTTTTAGAAAGTGGTCACCCAAGTATTACAGTAAAGATTGGTAATATTCCCTTTAAGTGCTTGATTGACACAGGGGCAGACAAAACAATCTTAAGACAAGAAGAGGTTCCCCAGAGTTGGGAACTCCTCCCTGGACCTCATTTACATGGTGTTGGAGGGTTGACTCAAGCATTTCTCACACAAAATTCACTTTTGTGGGAAGATCCATAAGGGACTACCGGATGCTTCCATTCTTTAGTAACTGATATAAGCACCAACTTATTGGGGAGAGACTTGCTAGACTCTCTGGATACAGTAATATCAACAGATGGCTCTACAGGACACTGACACTGTTCATAACAGAACTCCCTGCTTAGATTGGCTTTCTAATGAGCCTGTTTGGGTGGAACAGTGGCCTTTGCCCAGGGAGAAGCTAGAAATTTTAAAGGAGCTCGTCCAAGAGCAGTTGTTCTTGGGACACATTAATCATTCCCGGAGCCCATGGAATATGCCTGTCTTTGTGATTAAAATCGCTCAGGAAAATGGAGCCTCCTCAAGGATCTTTGTGCAGTTAATAAAAACATGTGGGTTTGGGGCTCCCCCCAAAGGAGTTTGCTTCTTGCTTCTGAAATTCCCACAGGAATTCCAATCATAGCTATTGATATACAGGATTGTTTTTTCTCTATTCCCTAGCACCCACAAGATTGTAAATGTTTTGCCTTCTCTGTTCCTTCTATTAATAACGTCAGCCCTGCCAACAGATATGAATGGGTGGTACTGCCCCAGTATATGGCCAATAGTCCTACTATTTGTCAAAAGACTGATAAATCTGCCCTTTTTCCATATATTCAAAAGGGCCTTAAGGTTTTTCATTATATGGATGACGTGTTAATATGGGGAGAATTAGATACAGATCTCTCCACCCTACATGATTTTCTAATCCCTGCCTTAAAGAGAAGCGGACTTAATGTAGCTCCTGAGAAGATACAGCTAATTCCTCCAATATCTTTCTTAGGATCAGAGATTTCCCTAGCTCAGATTTGTCCTTTAAAACCTTGTGTTACTTTTCCTTCTAATCTCACTCTTGCTTCTTTACAAAGTTTTCTTGGAAATTTGAATTGGCTTAGGCAGTATCTTTATCTGCCTACTAGCTGCCTGCAACCACTTTTCAATCTGTTAAAAGGAAACAAACAGCCCTCCTCAAAGCGTATGTCAAGAAGACTCCTTGGCACTGGAAAGAGTTAACCAGGCTCTCCAGGACATTCACCTCATTTGGTTCTCCCCCTCCTCTCTGGTAAATCTTCTAATCTTTAACTCCACCCCCACAGTAGTGGGGGCACTGTGGCAGAAGCATGGAATTCTCAAATGGCTTCATATTCCAGTAGGTGGAGCTCCAAGACTCCTTACTGAGATTAATGCCTTAGCATTCATGGTTCGCCAAGGAAGAAACAGATCGGTACAGGTCTTACGAAGCGAACCGGATTCAATCATTCTTCCCTTTTCTCTCACAGATACAGAATGTCTCATACACCACCATTCTCGTTTTTTCATAAGTTTAATGGGTTTTCCAGGACAATTAGATAATAATTTTCCCTCTAATAATTTGATAGCTTCTTTACCTCTTTTGCATCTACTAGTACCTAAACTTTTCTCTCAAGATCCCATCCCCTTTGCTCCTACAGTGTTCACTGATGGTGTAAAAAAGGGAGCTGCTGCCATTATATATTATCCAGACCAGAAATACCCCAAACCTCTCTTTACTGAGCTTCCTGATAATTCCCCTCAGTTCAAAGAACTTTATACTGTTTTCCTTGCATTAAAAGCTGTACCAGAAGCCTTCAGCATTTTTTTTTTCTGACAGTGTGTATACTGTTAACTTACTTCCATGGCTTGCTCAATCTTATGTGAGAATTGATGACAACCTAGTTTCTCCTCTTTTAATTCAAATTGTCTCTATGCTCTGTTCTCGAACCCAACCACTGTATGTTCAGCACCTACATTCCCACAGAATGATTCACAGAACTCTTCCTCCCCCCCCCCCCCGAATATCTTATGCTATGACTGGGCAGTTGTGTTTTGTGAGTGAATAAGTTGAAAAAAAAATTGAGTGAGTTGAGTGACCAAAATTTTTTGTACTCAGAGTACTCTGAAATTTAATAGACTTTATATAAAATGGCTGGATGCAGCCATAGTTTCTGGAGTCATCCAGAAACAGTCCAAGAATTGTTTTTTCCTCTTTTTGATTTCTTTTTTAACTCTTGGTATAAATATGAAATGTTTAGTCTTAAACTGTGTGAGTAGAGATGGTTCAACTATGACAGTAGATCTAAATTTGTGTTTGAAATGATATGTCTTAGTTACAAAAGTTTTTCTCCTCCTGTGTGTTATAAACTACATGTTTAATGTGTGTGTTTCAAGTTTGGTAAACATTAACTTAACAGTTAAAGTGTAACTTTGAAGCTACATTCTTACCAGGAAAGGTAAAATTAATTTGCTAAAATAACTGAGTGTTTAAGGTAAAAGTCTAAATATTCAATGTGACAATTCATCATCTCCTAAGTTAAAATACAGATTCTCTATACAGGAAATTTTTGGAGCCCCTCCCCAAATGCCTTGTAAGCTATCTTGTGGAAATTAATCCACAACAAATCTGGCATCAATGTGACATTGTAAATTTTCAAAAAAAAATTGTCACTAAAATGTGTTAACTCTCTAGTAACCTGAGTTTGCTTAAAAGTCCAATGTAAAAATAGTTAAGAATATATATATATATATATATATATATATATATATATATATATATATATATCTTAAATTTGGTTTGAAAATGTTGCTCTACAGAGACTGCTACATGAGGTCACATAAGATGACCTTTAAACTAAATTATAAAGATACCTAAACCAATTATAAGCATCGAGTTATCAATTATAGTAAACTTCTAATTTGTTACAAATTTTTTTTTCATACATAATTGACTACAGTTATGTTAAGCCTTCGCATGAAGAAGCGTCTGCTCATACAGAATCCCCAGAAATCCATCTTGGACCCCTGTCCTCTGACATCACCCATAATTATAGCCATCCCCCCGAAACCCATGTGACCTGACACATTCTGCAGAACCTGATTCTCAGACTCCAAAGGACAAGACTTTCCTACTGCCTTTCTCTCACCCATCACTGTCTGCTCTTCCTGCTTTTGCTTTGCCTGTCACACTTTGGTGGTTCCAGCTCACTCTACAGAGAAGAAAAGTTCCAGTGGTTGTCTTCCTCCATCAAGATAGATGTGTGGCATTTTTTTTCCCTGGTCGTTGACATTGGACTGAAGCTTCTATTGGACTTGCTGGTACACCTGTGGACACTCCCTTTATACTGCTGGACTTCTCGAGGACTGACTGTAGCAGTCCGTGGAACTTTCCGCCAGCTGACTCAGGACTTTGCAACACCAGATCACCCCTCTAGCCCCTCGGCTTGTCAGGCCCCCACTCCTCCAACTATCAGACAGCCCTCCTCTCAGCCTACCAGATCTATCTTCAGTCTCACTCTGTCCCTTGCTACTCTTACTTATCCCTCCCTGTTGTGTGCTAGTTCTTTTTGAAGACACTTACATGCTATCATTCTGGTTTCTTCTCAACAGGTTTCTGTTCGTCCCTACACTGCTATTCTCCTGACAGAGATGAAGCCTTTTACAGACATTGACCCAGTTATATATGGCCATTAAGTAAGAGGGAGATGTTGGGGAATTGTGTGGATGTAGTTGAGCTTGGAAGGGCTTGAGGCTGAGGGATGTGTCAATCCTGTTAGCCTCTCTCTCTACTGAGAGGTTGAGCAAGGAGGGACAGTAGAACCCCAAAAGGTGTGCCTCTTATCAGTCTCCCTGCCTCACAAAATGCCCCGCACTCCTGATACTATGGCTATTAGTTAAAAAGAAAGGGGGATGTGTTGGGTAGTATGCCAGCCCCCCCTCCTCTGACTTAAAGCCTCTGTCTGTAATCCTGCTTAAATAAGCACTGGCATGCCTGCAGGGCATTGGTTTGATCCCACTTAAAGCTATGGTCTATTTACATAAACCACTGTTAACTAAGCACCGCCCTGCCTCCAGGGCATTGGTTTAATCCCCACTGGTTCATGATGTCTTTTTGCTCCACCCCCTCTCCAAGGACACCCTGGTTTCCACCAGTCTTTTTTCACTCCACCCTCTCTACCTCAAATCCTGTTTCCACCCTACTTGGCAAGTATATATACAGCTGATTTTCTGAGTAAACACTCTTGGGATTGCTTTACAGCTCCAAGAGTTCCATAGTATATATCCTGCGATGCTAGCTTGGCACGAGTTCCTGATCCCTCTACCATGCAGCAGCCTAGGTTGGCTCCAGTTGAGTTCTCTCCAACCCAGATAACACTAGCTCGGGAAGAAGCACCCTCAGGCTATCCTGGCACCTGGTGAGTTATTTTGCTGACTCTGAACCATCTTAATGCCACAGTTAAGGATTATTTGAATTCATTACACAAGCCAATGTTTCTATGTCCACAAATATTTATATTTCTTTCCCTTTTTGTGGAGCATTGTACCTTTCCTGAGTTTACATTTTGGTTTCTTTAGTCCATGTTCAACTAATAAAGACTTAGGCCTTGGACTTTCAGAGCTATGAGAAGGACTTATTTCTATGCAGGTTAGGATATCACCTGCACATTATTTTATTTCGTTTGTTTTGTTTAGTAATTGGAAAATAACACACACACACACACACACACACACACACACATATATATATATATACACACACACACACACACACACACATATATGTTTCTGGATACCATTGGAAGTAGGGCCTTCAGACATAAATGAATTTTTACTTTTTTACAGACTAGCTTATGCTGGACATTGACAACATGATTACATTATAAATATATGTAATGAACTTAAAAGTTCATTTAGAGAACAGTTTGTGGGTTTTATATCACTAGCTCTCATATTCTGAGATGATGTAGGCCATGAATTTGCTATTTTCCTCTCTTCTTTTTGCTTTTGATGGTATAACAATCTCACCTCATTGACTGAAAATTTTGTATTTAAATATATAGCATGACAGGGGTTAATAGCATAATAGTTATGCAAAAGGATTCCCATGCCTGAGGAAAAGGATTCCCATTCATAGCTTCAATGACTTACATTATCATAAGCCAGAGCTGAGCAGTGATCTGGTTAAACAATAAAACAAAATGAAAAGGAAGAAAGAAAGAAAGAAAGAAAGGAAGGAAGGAAGGAAGGAAGGAAGGAAGGAAGGAATATAGACATAGAATGGAAGCAATTACAGAAGCCAGACCTCTCACCTTCTGCACCTCATAATGACCCTGGGTCCATATG
Organism: Erinaceus europaeus; assembly: GCF_950295315.1. Lineage (NCBI taxonomy): Eukaryota > Metazoa > Chordata > Mammalia > Eulipotyphla > Erinaceidae > Erinaceus > Erinaceus europaeus. Next base: position 38,210,254 of record NC_080178.1, on the reverse strand, counting down.
CTCAGAGGGATAAAGTATAGAAAAGCTATCAGGGGAGGGGATGGGATACAGAGTTCTGGTGGTAGGAGTTGTATCCCTCTTATCCTATGGTTTTTGTCAGTGTTTCTTTTTTATACATAATTTTTTAAAAAAGGTATAGCATGTATATTAGTGCATCATCCATGTAGTACATATACTATACAAATATTTCATACAGTGCTTTATTTTGCAATATTTTGTGCAAGCCATGCAGACTATTTTACATTAACAGAACCTGTGGCTATAGAATATTGTGTATAGTATTGTATTCTATTAATAAATGTTATAATATGTGATTTTATCCCCATTAAAAAGCAAAGATCTTTGAATGATACAGATAAAAAGGAGTTTTTGAAAAACAGGGAAATTAGTGATACGGGGAAATAATTCCAAAGTGCTTTGCAAATTGTGAGAGGAATTAAAGTGCCCTACTCCTTCCCATCAGTTCTCCTTCCTGTCCCTTGAATTATCTTCTCATGCAGTAGTGACATTACAACTAATTAGACTAAAGCAAAAATTCAGAATAGATGGAGATAATGATTATTACAGAGCAAACCTCAAGTAGGACTCTTTAACACAAAAATAGAAAACAGTTCTAATACATGTGTAACATAAATATCTACAGAATAAAATTTTGACTTAATAAAAGAAACCCAATGAAGATATATATATATATATATATATATATATATATATATATATATATATAATCTTAGGAAGTGGAATTGTTAAGATACTTTAGTGGTTGATTGAAATACTACTCTGACATGAAAACTTTTTGTTGTGGTGGTGGGGGTAGTAGTAGTAACGAGAGCTTCACCAACCTTTATAACTTTTTCAGCTAGCGACTGAATAAGAGAGGGAGACATCACAGCACTGAAGCTACCCCATGCCATAATACTACTATGTGTAATATGTGTAAAGGGGCTTAAACTGGTATTACACACATTACAAGATAAGCTATTAATGAATTAATGCTGAGTAAACCAAGACATAGTATATTGTTTCCAAGAAAGAAGCAGAATATGAACAAGCAAAATATGGTATAAAGCATGATAAATAAGGCTGGTAAACTAGCTTTCTTGGATAGTGCAATTATTTTGTCATATATGAGACATAGATTTGAGCTTGGCTGGTTCTACGATGTTGTGCAGCTACATGCTGTACTACCTTTCCCTCTGTTTTTCTGTTTCTCTCTATCTGAAAACGTTGATGAACATTTCAGAGTGATGAAGCCTACTGATGGCAAATATATGTCTGTAAGTACATATGTCTACATGTCATATATAGTAACAACTGGCTCCCTTTGTGTCACTTTGAAAGGAGGATATTCTTGAAAGATCAGAGGATCTTTGATAATAAATGATTATATAAAAGTGCAATTAGAGTAGGGATTGATAGCATAATGGTTACACAAAAGGCCTGAGGCTCCAAAGTCTCAGGTTCAATCCCTGTACCACCATAAACCAGTTTGAGAAATTCCTGGCAATAAATAAATGAACAAATAAATAAATAATAATAGAGCCCAACAGCACTTTGAAGCCAGTATTTTTAGTTGTAACATCACAAATGTTAATTACTGATTTTAAACATTCACAATATACAAAGTGGAAATGAATTATGCAGTAGTGTATCTGTGCCTTCTATTTAATAGTAAAACAAAAGAGAAAGAGTGTTTGAGAAAGAAGGAGACTGCATGGTCAAGAGAAAGGTATTACAATACTCTCAGAATTGGAGACAAGATAATATAGAATACAAAATAGATGGCTGGGCGGTAGTGCACCATGTTAAGTACACATAGTGTAAAGTGCAAGGCAATCACAAGAATAAAAAATATGGAGACTATCCTAATAGCATTTTATATTAAAATTAGAAATGATAAGGGTACAGTAACTGAGAGACATTTTCATAGCCCATAAATTAAAAAGTAAATATCACATATAAAGTCAAGCTACTTAACCAGAAAAAAAAATCTAAATATATTCTTTTACTATAAGTCTTTCTACAATATATACCTTTGAAAAATATGAAATTGCAAGGTAGATTTAGAAAATTTGATCATATTCAATCATTATTGAAATTGGAGAACAGATATGGGAAAGTGTACAATTTCATGTAAAGTGAACAACACTAAATAAAGAAATTTGGTAAAAGCAAAGATATAGTGCAACAGGTAACGCATAAGCTTTACTATGTAGGAGGACACAGGTTCAAGATTCCATTCACCACAGATGAGCACCATGTAAACGGAAACTTCGGGGGGGGCATTGGTGCACCCAGTTAAGCACACATATTACTAAACATAAGGACCCGGGCTTATGGCCCTTCCCCCACCTGCATGGGGACAGTGAAGCAGGTTTGCAGGTGTCTTTCTTTCCCTCTCTGTATCTCCCCCATCTCTCAATCTCTCTGTCCTATCTGATAATAATAAGAAAATTAGGGGGGGGGAAAGAAAGAACAAAAGCTGGAAATGCCAGGAGTGGTGGATTCTTAGTGCTGGCACCAATCCCCAGTAATAAATAAATAAATACATAAATAAATATTAATTAACTAATTGATTACATTACATTTTAAAAGGAAACTTCAAGAGCTATGGAGCAGTGCTGTGTTGCTCTTCTTCTCCCTTTACCTGAAAGAGCCTTATAGTCATAATTAAGCAATATCTCAGAAGAGGCATCGTAAACCGACTATGCAGTCCTCTCCTTTGTACCTTTCTTTTTTACTTTACAACATAATGTTATAGGTTTTAGAAGTTATATTAAATTATTTATTTATTATGAGAGAGAGAGGACTGGTAGATATCACTTTTTTCTGTTCGGCTCTGGCCTAAGATAATAGGGGTGGGAATGTTGAGTCTATGATTTCTGGGGTCTGTAGAAAGCAAATCTTGTCCTCTAACAACCTGAATTCTCTCCCCTGCTTTATAAAGTCTTCTTGTCTCTGTTACCACAAGACACATACTTTATTAACCTTTAGATGCCTGCCTCTTTACAGGGGGTGGAAGATATCTCATAAAAGTTAAGTAAAATAAGATATTAATGAATAAGGCAAAGCCATTAGGACCTGCCAACAAATAATTTCCCAATGGCTTTTCAGAGTGAAAGCAGAATTTCTCCATGTGTCAAGTGTGTATAATTCCAGTAAGTCATCACAATTATTCCACTTAAACTTGAAGAGCAGGGTTTTACAATAGTGAAGATACCTAGATTTTTTTCCACAATGACTTAAGCTTCTTCTCTGAACAATAGCAGATTCTAATGTCAACCTTTAAGTACTTTCAAAATTAGTTGCTTTCAGTATTAATTTGACCTGGGCTATTGAAGTATATTATTCCACTTGGGTCTTCAAAATACACATTGAAAGACATTCTAGAGAATAAAATTTTCATCCGAGTAGAGACATTGGTTATGTGAATGTAATATTTAAAGTTACAAAGTGGAGCTGGGTGGTGGCATACCTGGATGATCTCACATGTTACAATGTGCAAAAACCTAGGTATGAGCCCCTAGTCTGCACATACATGGTAAAGCTTTGTAAGTAGTGAAGTTGTGTTGCAGGTTTCTCTCTCTCTCTCTCACTGTCCTTCCCCTCTCAATTTCTGGCTATCTATATCCAATAAATAAAGATAAAGAAAAGTTTAAAAAAATCTTTTAGAAAAGGCTCTAAGTGATACTTAATATGTAGTGTAGAATCATAAATAACTGCTATTTCAACCGTACCCATTCAGTATCAGTAACTAAGCGACACTCTTGTGACATAGAGTTTCTATAAAGTTAATGGGGAATATTTATAAATTATTATACACACTCATATATGATAGATTTAGTAATTGAGGTTTGTTTTTTTTTTTTGCAAAAATGATTGGAAACATTCAAATGCTTAATCTATTATGGAAATTATGAGAATCTTAGCAAATTATTATAAACTTTATAAAAAGAGACTTTTTTTTTCTTTCAGAATCTGTTTCTCCCACTATAATTAGATTCTCAGTATTCACTGCATAGATAATTTCATGGTAAAATCATCTTTTATATTCTATTACTTCAAAACTTACTAAACTTTATTTTGAGTAGTGCTACTTAATACAAATCTCTGTCAAGTATACCTTACACTATTTACAAGTTCCCATGTATTTTTTTTTAAAGATAAGCACTGCTCAGCTATGAATTATATTGGTTATGGGAACCTGATCTAAGATTTCAGACCTTCAGGCATCAAAATATTTTTTGTATAACCATCATGGTATCTGTGTCATCCAAGTTCCCACTATTAACCGCTATTTATGAAGCTACTTGATAGTGTAAAGCCATCCCCCATTTTTTCCACATTGAATATATTGTCTGTTACTTCCGGTTCATCTCAAATAACCAGATAATAATTAACCCAATGGCAAATGGCATTTTCTTTATATGCTTCGCTGAAACTGCTTGTTAATGCAAGACAGCCTATTTCAATATGCTTTGCAAAGATCTAGCTATAGAAATAGTATGGTCAACAAGGGCAACAAAAGGGAATAGAGAAATATTAAAAAAGAAATAATATGGTCTAGTTATTCATTCAATAGATACTTAGTAATTGTATAAACACATGGTAGACTAGATATTTGTATATCTAAGCCTATAAATGTATTTTATTGGACAAAGGTACATAATTTGTTGTTATTTGTGATGGACAGAAAAGCTTATAATTGTGGCTCCAATTTCTTTATGCCAAGACTGAAAATAATAATGATTTATTTGAAAAACAAAAGCTAACAAAGACAATGAAGATGAAGAAAGATATAGTGAACATGTTTTTCTGGAAACCAAGATAAAAATTTTTCTTTTATTAACTTTTGTAATCTAAAATAAGTTTATTACTGAAAAATCCATTGATTTTTGTAATATATAAGAAAGTATAAAAGGTAGAAGTAGGTTGTATGTACATGTTTGATACTCTTGGCAGTGAAGAAAATCAGTGTAGTATGATGATAACTGACAAAGAATGTGCACATCAAAATGTAGGGTTTGTTTATTTTTCAATATAGGATACCTTAGGTAAAGTGGTATCACATAAAATGTAGTACAGTAAGTGTTCAGAACATAATAGATTTTATTAACAACATCAGTTTATTGTCTTCTTGAATTTGCCTTGTGTTTTCTCTCATAGTTCACCTATAGTCTCCCTATTTCATTTTTTTAAAAATGTTTTATTGGGGAATTAATGTTTTACATTCGATAGTAAATACAATAGTTTGTACATGCATAACATTTCTCAGTTTTCCATATAACAATACAACCCCCACTAGGTCCACTGTCATCCTTTTTGGACCTGTATTCTCCCCCCAACTCACCCCAGAGTCACTGTTACTACAGTAAAAGGAATTAATTTCTGGAATTCAACTTCTTCTAACTTAGTATTTTCATAGAGGAATGCCACTGATTTTTAATGTCCATTTTGTAGCCTGACACCTTACTGTATTGCCTGATGATTTCCAAAAGCTTCTTGCTGTATTCCTTAGGTTTTTCTTTTTAAAAAATATTTATTTATTTATTTATTCCCTTTAGTTGCCCTTGTTGTTTTCTTGTTGATGTTATTGATATCTTCATTGATGGACAGGACAGGGAGAAATGGAGAGAGGAGGGGAAGACAGAGAGGAGGAGAGAAAGATAGACACCTGCAGACCTGCTTCACCACTTCTGAAGAGACTTCCCTGCAGGTGGGGAGCCAGAAGCTCGAACTGGGATCCTTTGCGCCATCTGCGCTTAACAGTTTTTTCTATGTATACTATCATGTCATCTGCAAATAGGGAGAGTTTGACTTCTTATCTTCCAGTCTGCTTCCCTTTAATCTCTTGCTCCTGCCTGACTATTATAGCAAAAACTTCCAACACTATGTTGAATAGAAATGGTGATAGTGGTCAGCCCTATCTAGTACCTAATCTGAGGGGAAATGCTTCCAGTTTTTCACCATTGAGTATGATATTGACTGTAGGTTTGCTGTATATAGATTCCACTATCTTGATAAATTTTCCATCTATTTCCATTTTTGTAGTGTTTTGATCATAAAGGGATGTTGTATTTTGTCAAAAGCTTTCTCTGCATATATTGATATGATCATATGGTTTTTGGTCTTCCTTTTATTGATGTGGTGGATCATGTTGATTGATTTACATATATTAAACCAACCTTGCATACCTAGAATAAACCCCACTTGGTCATGATGAACAATCTTTTTAATATACTGGTTTATCCGGTAGGCTAGAATTTTGTTCAATATTTTAGCATCTATGTTCATCAGAGATATTGGTCTGTAGTTTTCTTTTTTAGTTGTGTCCCTGTCTGCTTTTGGTATCAAAGTGATGTTGGCTTCATAGAAGCTGGAAGGGAATATTCCAGTGTCTTCAATCTTCTGGAAGACTTTTAAAAGTGGAAGTATTATTTCTTCTTTGAAGGTTCTTTAGTATACCTTTGTAAAACCATCTGGTCCAGTACTTTTATTTTTGGGAAGGTTTTTGATAACTGTTTCAATTTCACTAGCTGTGATGGACCTGTTCATGTTATCTAGTTCCTCTTTACTTAATTTTGGAAGTTTGTAGGTATCTAGAAAATCATCCTAGATACCTAGGTTCTCTAGTTTGGTTGCATATAGTTGTTCATAGAAGTCTCACATGATATGCTGAATTTATGCAGTGTCTGTTGTGATATCTCCTCTTTCATTTAGAATCCGATTTATTTGAGTCTTCTCCATTTTTTGTTTTGTGAGATTGGCTAAAGGTTTGTCTATTTTTTACATTCTTTCAAAGAACTGACATTTACTTTCGTTGATCTTTTGTATTGTTTCCTTATATTCAAAGTTATTTATTTCTGCCCTAACTTTAGTTATTTCTCTCCTTCAGATTGCTTTTGAGTTTCTTTGTTCTTCTTCTTCTAGGTCTTTAAGATGTGCAATCAGGCTGTTTTATTTGTGCTTTTTCTTGCTTCCTAATGTGTGCTTGTGTTCATAGCCATATGAACTTCCTCCTCACTACTGCCTTAGCTGTGTCCCAAATATTTTGATAGCTTGTGTCTTTATTTTCATTGAACTCTTGAAACATTTTGATATCTTCCTTGATTTCCTCTTTGACCCAGTAGTTGTTAAGTAGTATACTGCTGAGCTTCCACATTTTGGGACTATTACTGATCTTTTATTGATTGTTAAGTGTTGGTTTAATTCTACCTTGGTCTGAGAAGATGCTTGGGATAATTTCAATGCTCTGAAATTTGCTGGTGCTGTCCCTGTGGCTTAACATATGGTCTATCCTTGAGAATGACATATGTGCACTTGAGTAAATGTGTATTCCAGTATCTTGGGATCAATGACTCTGAAAATGCCCAATAGTTCTAGTTTACCATTCTCCACATTTAGCTCCCTCATGTCTTTATTGATTTTCTGCCTGGATGATCTGTCAAGTTGAAAGAGTGGGGTGTTGAAGTCCCCTACTATGACTGTGTTGCTGTTAATATATTGCTGTAGCTCTTTCAGTAGATGTGTGATGTATATAGATGGCTTCTCATTGGGTGCATAGATGTTAATAATTGTTAAGTCCTCTTGATTGACTAATCCTCTGAGAATTAAGTAGTGTCCATCCCTATCTTTTTAAATTTTATTGATTTTAAAGTCTATTGGATGCGGAAGAAGGTTGCTGCGTGTAGTGGGAGGCGGCCATTTTGCTAGATCCATGTGGCCCGAACCACTGTGCTCTCACCCAACTCTGAGGTGCCCGCATGAATAAAGATTTGTGTTCCCTCTTTGCCCCAGATCTCCTCTATCTCTCCTCTGTGGAGCAGCCCAACATGTCCTTAGCTCAGCTATTTCAGCTTTCAGCTCTCTAATAACCTTCAGATAATTAGTGGTTTCTTCCAGAATCTCATTTTTTTTGTTTCTGCATTTTTGTTAAAAATTCTCTCAAACTTTTTATTTACACAGTCCTGTGATTATTTACTTAACTAGTTTTTGGATGTTGACCTCATTATTTTGTGCTTCAACGTTTGGTGGGCTTGTAGCTGGACTCTTGCCATGGTTCATTTCTCCAATATTTCTTCTTGTTAGTTTAACCATTTTATTTAGTAATTTATGAGGTCTGCCTCTTGGTTCTTTTCAAATTACTGATCAGTCTTGCCTGGATTGATTTGTGTCTAAGTAAGTTAATTTAAGGATTCAAAGTTATGGAAATTGACAGTTTTTTCAGTATTATTTTAATCCCTGAGTTGGAGCTCAATGGCTAAAAAGCCTCTTTTGTTCTTTTTCTTCCCTGTAGGCTATGGGATCGTGAGGGCTTTTAGACTATAACTAAGCTTCTATCTTAATCACTCCTGACTGAGAGATAAATCAGGGTGGGACAGAGATAATACAGTGGTTATGCAAAGAGACTCTCACAGCCCCACAGCTAGTCTCCTGGCCAGTTCTCTGTCTCCTGGTGTCAGCACAGGGCCTCACTGCCGCTGCTCCAGACACTGAAGGAAATAGTAATGGAGACTCACAGCTGCATTTGGTGAGGCGTAGGGGAGTCCTCTTCTCCCTTCAGCAGTCTTTTTGTTGGTGAAACAGACTGGAGGTGGTATCTCAACTGGTAAACTGCTGGGCTTTTACCAGCCACTTGATCTCTCCCTAGGCTCCTCTCTGTCCTGGAGCCACACATGTCTGCACTCACTGGTGATTTGGTGGGTTCCTGAAGTCATTCCAGTCCCATCTCTCTGCGGTCCCAGGTGGTCTCCCCTGGTATTTCTAGTTGACCCAGGAGAGAAGAGGAGAGAACCATAGCTGATGCTGTTCTGTAGCCCCACCTCCCTATATTCTCCCTATTTCTGTTAGTTCTTTTCCTCGTGAATTTCATCATGAGTAAATATTATGAGTACTAATGATATAAGGTCTTCTTATGGAGTTTTAGTTGTTCCTGGTCTTGCATTTTCTTTCTTGATCTTTATAGTTTTATTAATTATTTAATAATTATCAACAAGATTGTGGGATAAGAAGTGAATAATTCCATACATTTCCCACCACCAGAGTTCTGTATCCCATCCCTTCTATTGGGAGATTTCGTGTTCTTTATATTTCTAGGAGTATGGACCAAAATTCTTAATGGGATACACGAGGGAGAAGGTCTGGCTTTAGTAATTGCCTCTCCCCTGAAAATGAACATTGGCAAGTTGTTCCATTACCCTCGCCTTCTTCTATCTTTCCATGATGGGGCAGGGTTCTGGGGAGGTGAGGTTCCAGGACCCATTGGTAAGGCCATCTGCCCAGGGAAGTCAAGATGGTCTTGTGGTAGCATCTGCAACTTGGTGGATAAAAAACAGTAAGATATACATCAGGAAAAAAATGTTTGATAATCAGGAACCTAAAGGTAAGAATAATGCAGATGAAACTAAAGGTCTTCATGTGTAATGAAGCTAAGTCTAAAATAGACTTCCTAAGTATTTTCCAAAGGTCCATGACTTTAGTAATGTTTGCCTGCCCCAGATAGCTAACATGCGGGTAAATAAAAAGTATTGCCTAGGAAAAAGATAGTTTCTCTACAGATAAATATCTATAAGATGCCAAATATCATATGCTATGCTGTTACATTTAGGTTTCTGATTACTAAACAATTTGTTCTGCTTTACATCTTATTGATTTTCAGTTATCAAGTTGCAGATGCTACTATGATGCCAACCTAAATTCCTTGGGCAAATGACTTCACTAATATGTCCCAGAACCCCACTTTCCCAGAGCCTTGCCCCACTAGGGAAAGAGAGAAGCAGGCTTAGAGTATGGATCAACCTGCCAATGCTCATGGCCAGTAGAAAAGCAATTATAGAAGCCAGATCTCCCACTTTCTGCATCCCATAAAGATATTTGGTCTGTACTCTCAGAGGGATAAAGAACAGGGAAGCTTCCAAAGGAGGAGACAGGATACAGAACTCTGGTTTTGGGAATTGTACCTCTCTTATCCCACAATCTTGTCAATAATTATTAATCTCTAATAAAATTTAAGAAAGAAAAGATAAAAGGTCATTTTGGAAATGGAAAAAACATATCTATTCATCACTCTGAGTTTCTTTACTGCAAAGGGAGGATGAGCTGAGGGGAAGAAAAATTCATTTCTATAGTAAAAATTCTGCACTGATTTATTTATATTTTGTTACTTAATGTGTTATTATAGTTTAAAAATTAAAAGGTAAAATAATTACTTTCATATATATTTTGCTCTTGAATAGTTTTCTCGTGTGTATTGCTACAAGAGAAAAAAAAAATACATCAAGACCAATGCTATGACCCATTCCCACTCTGTCACTTCAGAATTCAATTTTTCTTTGCTTTCTATGCAAGAAAAAAAAAGAATTCACAGTTGTGGAAATTAACAGTTGTTTCAATGTGATCTCAATCCCTGTCTTGAAGCACAATATCTGTTAAAACCTCTTTTGTTCTTTATTTTGCCTGTAGGCTATGGTAACCTAGGACATTTTAACTATAAGTAGGTTTTGCAGCTTAATCACTCACTCCTGATTAAGATATATATCAGGGTGGAGAAGAGATAGCACAGCAGCCAGAGCTGAGCCAGGGAGCATTCCTTGGTCTTGTGTGTTTTGAAACAAATCTTGTTTGTACTCCGTGGGTTCTGAGGTAATTATTCACCATGTCTTCCAATTCATCAAGAGAACAATGTGGAAAAGCTCCCAGTATATATCCCCACTTCCAGACCACAGGGAGTGTTTGTCTTCTTCTGAGTTTCCCAATCAGTTCTCTGCTCACTGATGTCTGCACAGGGTCTCCCCTCTGCTGCTCCAGCCTCCAAGGGGCAATAGCAATGGAGACTCACAGTTGCATTTGGTGAGCCTTAGGGGATATTCTGCTCTCTTCAGCAGTCTTTTTGTTGGTAAAATTCGACTGGAGGTGGTACCTCACTGTTACCAGCCACTCCAGAATAGATATGGACTTTTAGCCCCAGGAATCTCTCCTTAAGCTCCTCTCTGCCCATGAGCAACAGATGTTTGCACTCAATTGTGACTTTGTGGGTTCCTCTATCTTTAAAAATTTACTTAACCCAGTAAGCTAAAAACTTTATCATTTAAATATGTTATTCATAATATTAATTAATATTGATATAGTTTACATTTTTCACACTATTTCTTTGTAATCTAATTTATAATTCACACTGATGGAGTAACTCAGTTTTAATTAGCCATATGTCAGATGCCCAGTCATCACATATGACCAATCACTGGTACCACATTGTATTACACAGGTCTGAGCTACAGATGAGTCACTTTGGCATTATTTGAGAATCCAATATGGGCTACCCAATCCTGAGTGAAGGCCAGAATTTTGTAACAACTTCAGCCTGGAGATTGGGCTGCATTATTATATTTTTCTATTATTTTTTCTTGTTGCAAGTAATGGGGCAGATAGATGTTTTCCAGCTGAGTTCCTTCTTCCACCAATTTGGAGTTTTCCCCATAGGGAGTATGGCAATCATAGAAGTCAAACAGTGAATCTATCTTCTGGAGAAGGGTTGGCAGACAGACCAAATAACCACTATCATATAAGTCACCTTATTAGCAAAGACTGCCAAGCCTGAATACACTTAATTGTGCCTCAAACAATTTTCTGCCTTCAGCTGGTGACTGGAGAGTTTCTGAGTTGTCACACAATTCAGTGACAATCTAGGATGAGAAGTGACTGGTGAATTGAAAGAGGAAAAATGAATGCAAAGAATAGCTCTTGAATCCACCAAACTTATTGGCATAAGTTTTCATTCAGAGTTTTTCCTCTTATTGGAAAAACTCTGAATGAAAATGGAATTGGAAATGGAATTTATCCTAATAAGACATGCACAGCCAGTTCCCACCACCAAAGGACTGCGTCTGGATACCCACCCCTGGTGAAGCTGAATATTTATTCTCACCCTCCATAACTGTGAATTCTTGAAGTTTCTTACTTAGACACAAGTCAATCTAGGCAAGTGTGATAAGTGGATTGAATAGAACTGAGAGAGGGACACACTATATACAATGACCAAATCAAGAAGAAACATTGGAGAAATGAACCAGGACAAAAACCCAGATAAAATCCTCCCCTAAGAACAAGGACAACATGCAAACATGGACTGAAGCATTACTCATATAAGTGGGGAAAGCTCTTAAAAGTAATAGCATCAGTAGTGAGGAAATAGCAAATGAGTCTCTGAAAGAAAGCACTATCTCTAGGTAATTACAGAGCTGAAAGCTGAAATGATGGAGCAAGAGCACAACTAGCTGAAATACAGTATCAGAACTGGGTAACAAAATAGCTGAGATACAGAAAACAACAGAAGGGAGAGAGAATAGAATGAATGAAGGAGAAAACAGAATTAGCAACATTGAGGATGAATTAGAGAAAACTATGAAAAGAGTAAGAGATCTCAAAAAGAGATTAAGAGATATTGAAAACAGCAACAGAGGCATATGGAATGATTTCAAAAGAAGTAATAAACACTTGCCAGAGAAGGAAAGAGAGGGAGGGGAAAAAAAGCAGTGCAGAGCATAATAGCTGAGAACTTCCCTATGGTAAAATACATAAAGATTCAAGAAACTCAGAAGGTCCCAAAAAATTAACCAAGACTTAAAGACACAAAGACACATCATATTTAGAATAAAAAAGAATGAGGACAAAGAAATAATACTGATGCATACAAGAGAAAAACAAAGAGTCACTTATAAAGAAAAACTAATAAGATTAGTAGGACAAACACTAAAAGCCAAAAGAGAACGGCAATGTATGTCTTGAGTTCTCAGTGAAAAAGGAGGCATTCAATCAAGACTACTGTAGCCTGCTAGACTGCTATTCAAACTAGATAGAGAAAGAAGAAAAAAAAAAAAACCTCCTCACACAAGCAAGAGTTGAAGGAATCAACTATCACTAAGCCTTCCCTGAAAGAAGTTCTAAAAGGTCTCCTATAAACAATCACATCACCATAAACATGCCATATATCAGAACACTCTAAAAATCTACAATAATGGCATTAAAATATCTTAAATATATACTGTAAATAAATGTCAATGGCCTGAATTCACCTATTAAAAGGCACAGAGTAAGAAGATGGATCAGAAACCACAACTCAACCATATGTTATCTTCAGGAATCCCACCTAAAACAACAAGACAATGACAGACTCAAAGTGAAAAGATGTAAAACAACCATACAAGCCAATGGACTATAAGAAAGGGCAGGGGGAGTCGGACTGTAGCGCAGCGGGTTAAGCAGGTGGCGCAAAGCACAAGGATCGGCATATGGATCCCGGTTCAAACCCCGGCTCCCCACCTGCAGGAGAGTCGCTTCACAGGCGGTGAAGCAGGTCTGCAGGTGTCTATCTTTCTCTCCTCCTCTCTGTCTTCCCCTCCTCTCTCCATTTCTCTCTGTCCTATCCAACAATGACAACAACAATAATAACTACAACAATAAAACAACAAGGGCAACAAAAGGGAATAAATAAATAAAATAAATATTAAAAAAAAAAAAGAAAGGGCAGGAACAGCTGTTCACATATCTGATGTAAGAGACCTTATAATAAATAAAATTTAAAAAGATAGGGATGGACATTACTTAATGTGGAGAGAATTAAAAGGACTTAAGGATTATTAACATCTATGTACCCAAGGAGAGGCCATCTAAATACATCAAATATCTACTGAAAGAACTAAAGGAATATATTAACAGTAACACAGTAATAGTTGGTGACTACAACACTTACTCAACTTGACTGATCATATAAGCAGAAAATCAATAAAGAAATGAGGGAATTAAATGAAGACTTTGATAAGCTAGAATTATTGGACATGTTTAGAGTCATTCACACCAAGAAACTGGTCTATCTCAATGATAGACCATCAGTTAGGCTATAAAGACAGTATGAACAAATTCAAGAGCATTGAAATCATTCCAAGAAAATTCTCAGACCACAGTGGGATTAAATTAACACTTAACAATAAACAAAAAAGTTAGTAAAAGTTCTAAAATATGGAAACTATACTATTTAAAACTAAAGGGTCAAAGAAGAAATTAAGAAAGAAATCAAAATAGTCCAAGATTTCAGTGAAAATGAAGACAGGAGCTACTAAAATTTTTGGGACACAGCTAAAACCCACTATAAAAACTACATGGTTATATCAGTACTGAGAGGGAAGTTCATAGCCATACAAGCACACATTAGGAAATAAGAAAAAGCACAAATAAACAACCTGACTGTACACCTTAAAGACCTAGAAGAAGAAGAACAAAGGAACCCTAAAGCAACCAGAAGGACAGAAATCACTAAAGATAGGGAAGAAATAAATAACATTGAAAATGAAAAAAAAAATACAAAAGATCAACAAAAGTAAATGTTGGTTCTTCGAAAGAGTGAACAAAATTGACAAACCTTTAGTCAGACTCAGAAAATAAAAAAGGAAGAAGACCCAAATAAATAGGATTGTAAATGAAGGAGGAGACATCACAACAGACACCACAGAAATTCAACATATCATGTGATGCTTCCTAGACACCTACGAACTTCCAAAATTAAATAAAGAGGAACTAGATAATATGAACAGTACCATCACAGCTAATGAAATTGAAACAGTTGTCAAAAACCTTCCCAAAAATAAAAGTCCTGGACCAGATGGTTTTACAAATGAATTCTACAAAACTTTCAAAGAAGAACTAATACCTTTACTTTTAAAAGTCTTCCAGAAGATTGAAGACACTGGAATATTCCCTTCCAGCTTCTATGAAGCCAACATCACTCTGATACCAAAAGAAGACAGGAATACAACAAAAAAAGGAAACTACAGACCAATATTTCTGATGAACATATATACTAAAATACTTACCAAAATTCTAGGCAAGTGGATATAGCAGTATATGAAAAATTACTTCCATCATGACCCAGTGGTGTTTATTCCAGTGATGTAAGATTTGTTTATTATATGTAAATAAATTAACATAAACCACCACATAAATAAAAGCAAGATCAAAAACCACATGGTTATATCAATAGATGCAGAAAAAGCATTTGATAAAATCCAACATCCTTTTCTGATCAAAATGCTACAAAAAAAGGGAATAGATGGATAATTCCTCAAGATAGTGGAGTCTATATATAGCAAACCTACAGCCATCATACTCAATGGTGAAACACTGGAAGTATTCCCGTTAGACAGGGTTGTCCACTATCACCAATATTAAACATAGTGTTGGATGTTCTTGCCATAACAATTAGGCAGGAGCAAGGAAATAAAGGGATAAAGATTGGAAGAGAAGAAGTCAAACTCTCACTATTTTCAGATGATATAGTATACATAGAAAAACTTAAAGAATCCAGCAGGAAGCTTTTGGAAATTATCAAGTGATATAGTAAGGTTCCAGGCTACAAAATTAACAGACTAATGTCAATAGCATTCCTTTATGAAAACACTATGTTAGAAGAAGTAGAAATCCAAAAATGAATGCCTGTAATGACACAAACAATAAAATATCTAAGAATAAACCTATCCAAAGAAGTGAAAGACTTGTAAGTTATCAGTCACTATTCAAGGAAATAGAAAAAAAAAAACACAAAGAAGTGGAAAGATATTCCATGTTCATGAGTTGGAATTAACATAATCAAAATGAATATACTACCTAGAGCCATATACAAATGCAATCAAAGCAAGGACTGCAAAAGCTGAATAAAGGCAAGAGACTGGCATACTTTAATGATGACTCTTAAGTCACTATCAGACTACTCCATCAGCTGGGGCACTAGTTGGGGAGTCCTGAGATTCCCAAACAGACACAATGGGCATAGATCTTGAATAAATCCCTCTCTCCATTGTTACCACTCATCTCTATCAGGAATAACAAAACAAACCTCTTTGTGGGCCACCATAGGACCTTGCCCAAAACTTGGATCAACAATGGTAGATAATGTTCCATCCTCTGAAGGGAGGCTACACCTGAGGAAGATGGGTCCTACAAATGACCACAGAATGTGAGCTCAGATCTAGAGGGATGCAGAGGTCACATAGGCTCCTAAGCTGAATATGGGTTCCAGATCAGATCAGATTGATGGGGTTTATAGTCAACAATATTTGTACACTTTTCCCATATTTTGGAGCTACTCTCTTCCAAGATGCAGCTTTCTGGTTCTTTTTTCCAGCTATGACATCATCTCCTCAGACAATAACTAGGATCCACCTGTATATCAAATTTCAGGCCCAGGGGAAAAAATAGTATAGCCACAGGCCCTCTACCCATTTTTGGATGGGGTTATTTTATTTTTTTTCTTGCTAAGTTTGCTGATCTCTTTGTATATTTTGGTTATTAGTCTCTTGTCTGATGTGAAGATCTTTTCCTATTCTGTGAAGATCTTCTATTCTGTGAAGGGGTCTCTTTGTTTGGATGATAGTTTCTTTGGCTGTGCAGAAGCTTTTCAATTTAATGTTATCCCATTGATTTTTTTTTTTTTGTTTCAGTCTTCCTTGAAATTGGCTTTGAATCATCAAATCAAAAATAAAACAATTTGACTTCAACCAATAGAGTAGCTTCTGCACAGGCTAAGAAACCAATACCCAAATATACCAGGGAGTAGATTTTTATATGGCATACACCAGACAAGATTTCAATAACCAAAATATATAAAGAGCTCACCAAACTCAGCAACAAGAAAACAAATGACTTCATCCAAAAATGGGAGGAGGATATGAATAGAATATTCACTACAGAAGAGATCCAAAAGGGCAAAAAACATGGAAAAGAAAGCTTCAAGTCACTGATTATCAGAAAAATGCAAATAAAAACAACAATGAGATACCACTTCACTTCTATAAGAATGTCATACATCAGAAAAGGTAGTAGCAAGAGATGCTAGGGAGATTGTGGGGAGAAAAAGGAACCCTTCTGCACTGCTGGTATGTGGAGAGCAGTCTGGAGAACATTCAGGCTAGAAGTAGACCTACCCTATGAATCTGCAATTACTCTCCTGGAGATGTATCCTAAGGAACTAAACATACCCATCCAAAAAGATTTGTGTATACCTATGTTCATAGCAGCACAATTTTTTATAGCCGAAACCTGGAAGCAACCCAGGTGTCCAACAACAGATGAGTGCTAAATAAGGTGTGGTATATATACAGAATGGAATACTATTCATCTATTAAAAATGATGAGTTCACCTTCTTTCCACCATCTGGATAGAGCTTCAAGATATCATGTTATGTGAGATAAGTCTTAAACAAACAGATGAATATGGGATGATCTCACTGACAGTCAGAAGTTGAAAAACAGTATCAGAAGGGAGAACACTAAGCAGAACTTGGACTGGAATTGGTGTATTACACCAAAATAAAAGTCACTGAGGGTGGGGGTGGGGGGAAGGGTTCAGGTCCTGGAACTTGATGCTAGAGGAGGACCCAGTGGTGATTGAATTATTATGTAGAAAACTGGGAAAGTTATACATGTACAGCTATTGTGTTTTACTGTGAACTATAAACCATTAATCTCTCCATAAAGAAATTTAAAAAAAAAAGATAGGTAATTAGACTACAGCATCAAAGCTTCCTTCATAGTGGTGTATGTTGGGCTTGAATCTGAGTAATGCACAGAGCAAAACAGCACTATTCAAGTGAACTATATTCTTGAGACTTCTGGCTTGAAATAACATGATTTTTATCCAATTTCTAAATAACAGTTACAGCTAATATTATATTTTTAGTAGATTTTATTGGATAAAACATTCTACTCTTATAACTATCAAATATGAAATACAATATTGCTAGCTATGGGAGCTAAATGTCTCCCCCAAACTTATCCATCTTATAATTAGAAATTTGTACTTTTTGAGCAATGTGCACCTGTTGTTCAAAGGAAGAAAACATTACACCCAACTGTACACATCAAATGATGCCACATATATTAAGTCCTTTTGTTCTCTCTTCTATTTATTTGTCTGAAATTTTAATTTTATTTTTTTAATTATCTTTATTGGCTAGAGACAGCAAAAAATGGAAAGGGTAGGGGAGATAGGGAGGGGGAGAGAGAAAGAAGCACTGCTTCACCACTTGCAAAGTTTTCCTTCTATAGGTGAGGACCGGAGGCTCAAACCTGAGTCCTTGAGCATTGTAACGTGTGTGTTCAACCAGATGTGCCGCCACCTGGTCCCAAATTTTAATTTTTATATGTGACATAGTAAAAAACAAACAAACAAACAAACAAAAAAACCTTAGGTACTCTTTGTTTCTAAGTATTAGATTAATCACTTAAAGATGCTATCATATTTTTCTCATCTGCCCCCACATGATCCTAGGAAGCATTTTAGCTCCACTCCTTCACAGGGGAAAACAGAAAATTAGAGTGAAACTAGGAGGAGGAAATGTTTCTAAAGAAGTGTATTACGAGGCTAGCAAAATAGCTCATTTGAATAGTGATCAGTTCTGCAGTGTGTGCAATGTAGGCTCAAGCCTAGCTCCCATCTCACTGAGGGAAGATTCAGTATTATGGTTTCTTTAATTCTGTCTCATTCTGCCACTCTGTCTCTGTCTTTATAGAAATAAGTAAAATAAATGAACTACTAGAACTATTTGATAATGCATTCCCTGGAACCCTTTATATTTTTTAATTTTTAAAAAGATTTTTTTAAAAACATTTATTTCCTTTTTGTTGCTCTAGTTGTTTTTATTGTTGTAGTTATTATTGCTCTTGTTATTGATGTCGTCATTGTTGGATAGGACAGAGAGAAATGGAGAGAGGAGGGGAAAACAGAGGGGGGAGAGAAAGACAGAGAACTGCAGATGTGCCTCACCGCCTGTGAAGGGACTCCCCTGCAGGTGAGGAGCCAGGGGATTGAACCAGGTTCCTTACGCTGGTCCTTGCGCTGGTCCTTGCGCTTTGCTCCGTGTGCGCTTAACCCACTGTGCTACTGCCCGACTCCCTCTGGAGCCCTTTTTACAGAGGTCATATAAAGCCTATTTCACCAGTTTTATGAGAATAGTCTAGATTCTCATTTGCCAGGGTTAAAGATACCTTTTATACTGAATTATCTTACTCATTTTTTGTGATAAACTGCTTTCACATAGCCTGCCTTAGCACAGTGAAAGGGGATTTAAGCAGAGGGCATGAGATGTGTGAAGCAGGCATAAGCAGACACAAGGAAGGTGTGTCCATATTTATCTGCATCATATAACAGTATCTCAAGTCAATTTAAAGTGGGTTAGTACCACAGGCTAGGAGTAAGGTAAAAAGATAGGACAAAAAAAAATTGAAGTAGCTCATAGACGGAAGTTAAAAAAATCAGAAGGGAAAACACTAAGCAGAAGTTGTATTGGAGTTGGTATACTGTACCAAAGTAAAAGACTGAGGTGGGAGGGGTGTTCAGGTCCTGGAAAATGATGGCAGAGGAGGACCTAGTGAGGGTTGTATTGTTATTTTAAAATGTTATGTATGTTCTAACTTGCATTTTACTGTTGACTATAAACAATTAATCTCCCAATAAAGAAAAATAAAAAGATTTTAAGTAGCACTTTATGTAACATCTGAAAAAGGAGATAAAACACATTGGGGTTATTTAAAATATTTCAAGTGCTTCTGTTCCTGAGCTTTTATAAGAGTCTCTTGATTTCCAAGACACAGAGGACCCATTAGTAAATATTAAACAACTGATTCTCAGAAAACAGTAGGTGTGTTTGTGTGTGTGTGTGTGTGTGCATGTACCACAAGTACAAGCATGTATATTCTGCATACTGTACTGACTATAAAATGAATAGAGAATATGATTAAGGAACCACAATAAAACAGGTGATGCTTTTAATTAAAAATTAATTTAACGCAAAATGCTTTTATTGAATATTGCCAAAATCCAGGGACTGAGTTCTGGAGCAACCTTTACTGGTATACTTTACTGTATGTAAGATACTGTAAGCAGGGATACAGGTTAGATCCCTCAGTTCTTACTGGGAGGGAGGAAGTTTCACATCTCTCCCACTCATCTCTTTCTCCCTATTTTTCTCTGTGTGGAAAAACCCTCTTCAATGAAAATTTTAAACAAAAAGGCTAGTGTGGTAGTAAGAACAGGTGAGAAATGATGATGTATTAAAAGTACTGACAGTATAGAAGAGGTTACTCACATTACTAGGTACTGTTTGCTCTTGTTGTGAACTGAATTATAAGCCACTAACAACCCTATGTTATATGTGATCATGGAAAATGACCTAGATTGGGAGAGATTGTGTTTTGCATATACCTGTAAGGGGAGATGAAACATTGTACCCATATGTTAACATCTGTCCTATAAACTATTATGTCCCTAATAAAATAATAAAAGGACATTCTGATAGTCCATAGTTCCTAATGATGTTGCTGTATTTGGAGAAAAGTCCTTTAAAGATGCAGTTGATGAAATTATACATATGGGCCCGATCCAGTAGAACTAGTGTTCTTTAATGAAGAAATGGGACACAACATGCATAGGGGACACTATGAAGACACAGGGAGAAGAAGGTTCTCCTCTAGCCAAAGTGTAAGGCTATAAAGAAGATACCCTGTGAGGCCTGGTAGTGTTGCATCTAGTTAAGTGCACGTTACTACGCACCACCTGCAGGGGAAGAACTTTGCAAGTGGTGAAGCAATGTTGCAGATGTATCTCTGGCTCTTTCTCTCTCCATTACCCTCTACCCTTTTGATTTCTAGTTTTCTCTATCCAATAAATAAATATAATAAAAAATTTTAAAAGAAAATATCCTGCTAAGACAGTCATCTGTTAAAAAGTTAAAAAAGTTATTGTCTATTATATAAGCCACCCAATTTATAGTTATTTATAGTTAAGGTAGTCCCCCCAAATTAGTTAGTTACTTTACGGTTACTTCTTACATTTACAAAAGTAACCTGGTTTGTTGTAGGAAGAAACTTAATATATTGGTGTCCAAGGCATATTTAAGACTGACATAAACATTTGTGATACATAGATTAAGGTTGACAAGGTGGTTTTCTAGATGAGTGAGCCTTTAGAAACTACTTAAATACCGGGAGTCAGGCTGTAGCGCAGCGGGTTAAGCGCAGGTGGCGCAAAGCACAAGGACCGGCATAAGGATCCCGGTTCAAACCCCGGCTCCCCACCTGCAGGGGAGTCGCTTCACAGGCGGTGAAGCGGGTCTGCAGGTGTCTGTCTTTCTCTCCTCCTCTCTGTCTTCCCCTCCCTCTCTGCATTTCTCTCTGTCCTATCCAACAACGACAACAACAATAATAACTACAACAATAAAACAACAAGGGCAACAAAAGGGAATAAATAAAAAAATAAAAAATAAAAATATTAAAAAAAAAAAAAAGAAACTACTTAAATACCTCTGAGATCCAGTTTATAAATCATATCAGATATGGCAGGTCTACCACCAATCATCTCAGTTTCTGGTACAAAATTAGACACTCTGCAAAAGTGACCTCCTAGGTCCAGGGAAATAACTCAGTAGATAGTATACTTCTTTGTCATGTTTGTGATCTAGGCTCAAATCTAGTACCTACTACACTGAGGAAAGCTTTGGTGCTGTGGTCTCTTTCATATTTTCTCCCATTGCTTTCTTTCTTTTAGATTTTTTAATTATTTATTTCCCTTTTGTTTCCCTTGTTATTTTATTGTTGTTGTAGTCGTCATTGTTGGATAGGACAGAGAGACATGGAGAGAGGAGGGGAAGACAGAAATGGCGAGACAAAGACACCTGCAGACCTGCTTCACTGCCTGTGAAGTAACTTTCTTCCATTTATATCTCTTACAAAAAAAGACAAAACATCCCTCCCTATTTTTAGTTATCAGTCACAAAATAAGCCTTTAAAATTCTTCCCTGGACTGAAGACCCCACCAATGTGTCCTGGAGCTCCGCTTCCCCAGAGACCCACCCTACTAGGGAAAGAGAGGCAGACTGGGAGTATGGACTGACCAGTCAGCGCCCATGTTCAGCGGGGAAGCAATTACAGAAGCCAGACCTTCCACCTTCTACAACCCACAATGACCCTGGGTCCATGCTCCCAGAGCGATAGAGAATGGGAAAGCTATCAGGGGAGGGGGTGGGATATGGAGATTGGGTGGTGGGAATTGTGTGGAGTTGTACCCCTCCTACCCTATGGTTTTATTAATTAATCCTTTCTTAAATAAAATTTTTAAAAAATAACATATAAATTGGACAAAATTCACATTTCACTTTAATTTTCAAATCCTGGCTCTGCCACTAATTTTCCGTGCATAGGCAAAATGAGTACTATTTCAAAGCCCTGGTCTCCTCTTCTGTAAAATCTTCATAGTGGCTGTAAAGATGAAGTATATTTCCACATGAATTACAATAGGGTCTGGCACAGCAAAAAGGTTCAAAAGACATTGTTAATGCTAATCTCACAGCATTTTAAAGAATCTTCTTCTAGAAGTACCTTTCCTTTATGCTGGTGTGTGCCCTCTCCATCCATGATGAACCACTATCCTAGTTAGAAATTCTCCCTATGAGAAGAAAAAGGAAATGATCTCCTTTTTGCTGTGTTTATTCTTGATTCTTCTATTAGCCCTGTGACTTCCAATCTGTGTCTCTGTTTATAGGCCTGAAAAATGCTAATTCCACTAATGTAGAGAATTCCTCTAAGAAGTGGAGCAGAAAACCTGCATAGTAGCTATAGTGGCACACTGAGTTGTGTTACTGCAAGGTATCATTTTAAGGTTTTTTAAAACCGTGATCATTACCTCAGCGCCTATGGAGGCAACCCACAAAGCAAATTAGAACAGCTATAACCTCTTTTATCAGGGAACCTAATAGCCAAAGTCTCTTGATTGGATTCACTCACTGCTGTAATAAAATCACACATGGTCCAATTCTTTTGTCCTCATTTTGCTGCTGATGAAGCCCCAGGAGAGAAGCAAAGTGTTGGCTTCTTCTTCACTCTGTTGCACTAATGTCAGCTCTTTTCCCTGCATGTGAATACTCTAATAATGAGGCTTCTTCAGGACACCAGAGAATAACAAACCATTCGGGATTACCTGACACTACAAAAAGAAATTTATCTTCTGAAGTGTGTGAAAGCTGATGGGGACTTAGAGACACAGTCCCTGTAGAGTCTGGAATTTTACTTAAGGATCTAGGGGCATTTCTAAGAGAAACCCTGAGACTGTAATACTTTTTGGTCTTTATTTTGCATTAAAATACCAGACTATCATTAAAAATAACCCAAAGGATGAAGATTACATGTAACTGTGAGGTCATGTAATTGTAGTTCAGATACTGGAAATAAAAAAGGAAGAAAATAAGCTTGGCCATGATTTGAGTTGAATAAGGACTCATCCTTCAAGTTCCAAAAAAAAAAAAAAAAAGGTATCAGAGTGTCCTGCTTGTGCATTGTATCTTCTGGAAGTAGTTTCCTCTACCTATGTTTACTTAAAATGTGTCTATAATTCACTCAAATTATTGATTGTAGGTTCATTCAAGCTAAACCCAACATACTGAATCCCCTTTTCTCTGCAAAACTTTTTTATTTTCTGAAAAATTGTGGTTATATGGCAGTGGTTAAAAGCTATGGCTAACCATGAAAAGGAGGAAAGAAATAATGAAAGAGTAAATAAAACAGAAATAGAATGAATGTGCTAGTAAAGGGTGCCTGGTGTTACTTGTCATTCTTTCTAACCTTTGTAGCTGAGCAAGAATTACAGTTATGGAGAGATATTTTTAAGAGATAAGTCAAAGGCATAATGGATGTGAGTTTTTATGGCTGTCATCAGATTTCTGTAAATCACAAGGTCCATGTAGGTAAGTAGTAGGAGATGTTAGATATTAAACTAATGGCTACTTTAACTACATACTAGAGATCTACCCAGTACACAGATGAAGACACTGATGTTCAGAAGACTTTACTAACTTGCTGAATATCACAAAACTAATAAATATTAAGAACAAAAATTAGATGTGCAAGGTCCCAGGTTCAAGCCCCTGGTCCCTACCTGCAGGAGATGAAGCTGTGTTGCAGATGTCTCTTTTTCCTTTCTTTCTCTACCTTCCCCTTCCTTCTTAATTTATCTCTGTAACTAACAAAACAAAAAAATAACACTTGAATTCCAGAGTCACTGACTGTTCTTTCCATTATAACACATAGTAATACATAAATACAATTATCTGTTCACTGTGAAAAGTCTACACCTTCATTTTTAAGAAAAATGAAGGGAGAAATTAGCATTATTTAACATTTTAAAGAGGATTCCTGGAAATCTTGGTAAGATTAATTATTGCTACATATTCCAAAAAGTTACATTATAATATATACAGAGAATAATGAGGAAATTAACAAGTAATGAAGAAAACCATGTCATAATATAGGAAACAATATAAGAGAAATTAATCATCTATGAATCATAATATAGAGAAATGATTAAACTAATGAATAAATTAAAATGTGTGTTTTGTTTCATTTTATTTTTTATTACTACTAAGGATATTGTTGGGACTGCATACCTTCATGATGAATACACTGCTCCCAGCAGCCATCTTTTACTTCTTTTTTTCTTTATTTGATATGGCAGAGATAATTTGAGAAAGAAAGGTGACATAGGGAGAGACACAGAAAATTTGCTTACTTGCTTTACTACTTGTGAAGTTTCCCCCATGAAGGTGTGAAATGGGGGGCTTAAACTTGAATCTTTGTGAATGGTTAAAATATGTGTTGTAGTGTGGTGCTAGGAGATGGAACACCAGGTTAAGAGCACACATTACCATGTTCTAGGATACAGGTTCCAGCAGGTCTCCCCACCTACAGGGAGGAAAACTTCAGAAGTAGTGAAGTAAAGCTGTAGGTATTTCTTTTTATCTTTCCCTCTGTGTTCCATCCCTTCCCATTTATTTATTTATGATTTAATATTGATTTTTTAAATTATGGGATAAAAGGCATATAATTCCAAACCCTTCCTACCACCAGAGTTCTGTGTCCCCATTCCCTCCAGTGGAAACTACAGTAGTTCTCAAAAGGCCACAGATATTGGTTGACTATTCTTTCTCTATCTATCTAATCTATCATCTATCTATATTTATCTATCATCTATATTATCTTAGTTTTAAGTGTGCTATTATTATAGTAAAGGGTAAAAACAAGAAAATTACTCATCTTTCAGTGGAAGTGACAGGAGTTTTCAGGTGTGTCTTTCAAAGAGCAAAATTTGGCCTGGTGCACATATACCAGCTAAGTGTGAAATCATCAATAACCACATAAAAAAGACTTAAGAGCAAATTGCAAGATGAAAAAGCGCATGGACAGATATGTCCTTCCAAGAACAATCATAGTGTCTCATACCTATACTACTCAGGAAATTAGTAAGCATTACATATATGTCACCAAACAGAGCAAAGGGACATGAAGCTCATTTGCCAATTACTTCATGTGGCCAAAAGTGACCCCTACTAGATACACAGACTTTTACTTTAAAACACACTCAGTCATGTATTCTAGGGCTCACCTCCTTTCTGTTGAGTGAGCTCTTTCATTCTATAAGTGCACCTTTACCTACTAACACTGCCACAAAGCACTTTGCTTCATACTTTTGTGTGTCAATCTTCAGTTCTTTGCTGATTATCACAAAGACTGGAGCAAATGTAGGTTCCTGAGCCATTTTTTCCCCCAGTAATATTATCAAATAAAAAAAAAGAAGAAGAAAAATGACTGCCAGGAGCAGTGGATTAATTGTGCAGGCACTGAACTGCAGCAATAGTCCTGGTGTTAATACAAATAAAAATAGGAAGTCAGGCGGTAGTGCAGCAGGTTAAGTGCACATGGCGCAAAGCACAAGGACCAGCATAAGGATCCCACTTAGAGCCCCCGCCTCCCCACATGCAGGGGAATCGCTTCACAGACAGAGAAGCAGGTCTGCAGGTGTCTCTCTTTCTCTCCCCCTCTCTGTCTTCCCTCCTTTCTCCATTTCTCTCTGTCCTATCCAACAATGGCAACATCAAAAACTACAACAATAAAAAGACAAGGGCAACAAAAGGGAAAATAAATAAATAAGAAAAGAAAGTTAAAAAAATAAAAAATAAACATAATAAAATAAAAGTATATGTGTTTTTAGAGTCATCTAAAAGGTAAATTTAAAATAGAGATATTACACCTTTCTCATTTAATACTCAAACAGGTTCATTTCATAATAAAGTCAAATAATTTCATTTGTTAGCTATATTCTGAGTATTAATGAAGAAAATATATTTTATAAAATATTTTCAAATAATAAGACATATATATTCAGAGAACAGTATTCTATTTCAAAATGTTGATCCTGAAGATATTAGTTAAGTTATAGTAAACTGAAGAATTAAATGAGTAACAAATCAAGCAGCAAATATTTACTGAACATTTGCATTAAGAACTCTGGAACACTGAAAAAACACAAAAGCAAGTTTGAAGCAGTCTATGCTTACAGAAACAAACAGAAAGAAGGAGGATGAGGATAAGGAAGAGGAGGGGGAAGACCAAAAAGGAAAGAAGAAAGTGAAGCTGAGCTAAAAATTAAAATAGCAGTGCTCTGGGAGGGTGGTACAGTTGGTAGAGCATGGAACATGTAAGCATATATTCAGTCCCTACATTGCATATGCTAGAGTTAGACTACAGATTCTCTGGTATCTCACTGTGTGTGTGTGTCCATTTTACATCAATAAAGAAATAAAATCTGTACAAAATATATATGAATACACTCCATAGGCGGTGAAGCAAGTCTGCAGGTATCTGTCTTTCTCTCCCCCTCTGTCTTCTCCTCCTCTCTCCATTTCTTTCTGTTGTGACAATGATTACATCAATAACAACAATAATAATAACTACAACAATAAAAATATATGAATATAACAGTATAGGAAGACAGATTAGTGGATTATCACACAAGAATTCCAAGGGTTAAATCTGGTTCCACAATAATACTACATGTCAGAGCAGTGTTCTAATCTCTCTTGATCTGTCTCTCTGTCACAAAAATCTTTGAAAAGTAAAACAAAGATTGTAATGTAAAATGCAGTATATTGACTGGGAGTGAAATAATCTCATAATCTTAAGAGAAGGTCAGTTGACTGAAAACTAAATTTAAAGACAAGTTACAGATGAAGCCAAGTGTATACTTAATAAATTAGCCCCAATATAATCAGTCTGAGAATGTTTGTCCCTGACAGTCCCATGTCAATTATTTTTATGGAAATATGTTCAAGAAGAGATGTCTTGATTTTATTCTTGGTCTCTAACCCATACTTAAACTGTTTTAGGTCTAGTATCCATGACATTAAAGTGTCTATAAAAGTAATTTATGGTATATATTAATTACAGAAATGAAATTAATTATATTAAAGCTTTGGGAATGCAGTTAATCAGTGTTTAGGAAGAGACTGATAGGATTAAATCCTTAGATAAAAAGTGAAGAAAAGTTTTAAATCAATAATTAAAGCTTTCATTTATTAAACCAGAAAAAGGAGTGTGTTAAACTCAAGCACTAAAAAAAAAAAAGACTATATATGAACATATATAGATAAAATGCAAAACAGGGAAACTACTAAAATTAATCCAAGAAACAATGGGGCATGACAGTGGTGCACTTAGCTAAGAATACACATTACAATGTGCAAAGACCAAGATTCAAGTCCCCTTTTCCCATTGGCAGGTAGAAAGCTTCATAAAAGATGAAATAATGTTGGTGGGTGTTTCTCCTCTTCCCTCTCTTGTCTCCCCATTTCTATTCGATTTCTCTTCTAGTCAATAAACAAATAAATAATTTAAAAGCTAAACTATCAATCACAGTCACCATTATATAAAAGGTAATGACATGACTCACACCTAACATGACATGAGGAAAGAAACTATCAAATATATATACACCTTGGATCACTTAGTAGCTCTATTTTGTTTGTTTTCTTTTTTAATATTATTTCCCTTTCTTGTTGCACCAATATAAAAAGACTTCCATTTCTCTACATCCTCTCCAATGCATATTATTCCTTGTAATCTCTAGCAGAGCATGGATTTCATAAGGAATTAACTAATATTTACATTTATTTCCCCCCCTATGTATGCCTAGGAGGAAAAAACAGAATCTCTTGCATGACATACATCTGAGTAACAAAATCAATATTCACAAATAATCATTTAAATTCCTTTTCAAAAAAATATTTTTTCCTTTTTGTTGCCCTTATTATTTTTTATTGTTGTAGTTATTATTGTTGTCCTTGTTGCTGGCTAGGACAGAGAGAAATGGGGAGGGGAGGGGAAGAAAGAGAAGGGGAGAGCAAGATAGACACCTACAGACCTGCTTCACAGCTTGTGAATCAACTCCCCTGCAGGTGGGGAGCCAGGGGCTCCAACCAGAATCCTTAAGCTGGTCCTAAAGCTTTGCTCCATGTGTGCTTAACCTGCTGTGCTACCGCCTGACTCCCTTAAATTCCTTTTTAAAGGTGTATCATTGATAGTTAAAGAAATGTTCACTAAAATTGTAAAGCTTTTGCACAGTGAAGAAACCACCACTTTTTACAGAATGGGAGACGACAATTTTCTATGCCATACATCAGATAAAAGGTTAATTACTAAAATATGCAACATTTATTAGATTTAACAAAAAAACAAACAAACAAACAAAAAAAGAAACAAAATTGAGAAAAGGATACAGAGAATATTTACTAAAGAAGAGATCCAAAAGACCAATAGATGTACGAAAAACAAAAAGTTCCAAGTCACTGATTATCAAAAAAATTCAAATAAGGACAACAATAAGATATCATTTCACTTCTGTAAGAATGTTATGCCTGAGAAAGGATAGTAAGAAATATTATATAGGTTGAGTGAGTAAAGAAACCCTACTGCACTGCTGGTAGGAGTATAAATTATTCCAATTCCTGTGGAGAACAGTTTAGAGACCTCTCATAAGGTTAGAAATGCACTTACCCTATAACCCTGCAATTATTCTCCTGGGGGTGTATCCTAAGAAAATGAACACACCCAGCAAAAGAGATTCTTGCATATCTTTGTTCATAGCATAAATTGTATTAGTCCAAATTCAGAAACAATCTAGGTGTCCAACAACAAATGAGTGGCTAAGAAAGTTGTGGTGCACATACATGAAGGAATACTACTCAGTTACTAGAATAATGAAGTCACTTTTCACCTCATCTTGGATGGATCTCTAAGTATTCATGTTAAGTGAGACATGGTAGAAAAAGAAGGATAAGTGGGGATCATGTCACTCATTAGCAGAACTTAAAAAACAAGAGCATTGAACAGCCACTCTGTCACTTCAGGGATACAGATAAAACAAAACAATTATTAAAATTTACAGCTGTGGTCCTGAGACATAGCTATGGAGTACTACTGGCATTTTTACATTGCTCTCCTGATAAAGTAGAAAAAAAAAACAATGAAAAATCAACTGAGAACTCACAGAATACGACCAGAATATCTTCCAAAAATTCACTAAGACACAAGTAACTATAGACTGTGGCCAATGGGTAAAAAAAAAAGGGGGGGAGGAGGTGAGGAAGAAATTTTTGGAATTTAAGAAGCCTTACTTGGTGAGGGATGGTTCTAAACTGGAAGTGGAAAAGCCAAACATTTTACCAGGGTCACAGAAGAAGAAGGATAGCATTAGATTTCCTCATTAGAACTCATCTCTCTCACACCACTGGCTATTAGGCCAATTCTTGGCAGAGTCTAGATTTACTTAGTATATAATAGAGAAGAGAACTTTAGGTCAAAATCTTAGGTTGTGTGATCAACTATTTCCCTTTTTATTTTTAAATTTTATTTTATATTTATTTATTCCCTTTTGTTGCCCTTGTTGTTTTATTGTTGTAGTTATTGATGTCGTCGTTGTTGGATAGGACAGAGAGAAATGGAGAGAGGAGGGACAGACAGAGAGGGGGAGAGAAAGATAGACACCTGCAGACCTGCTTCACCGCCTGTGAAGCGACTCCCCTGCAGGTGGGGAGCCAGGGCTCGAACCGGGATCCTTATGCCAGTCCTTGTGCTTTGTGCCACCTGCACTTAACCCGCTGAGCTACAGCCTGACTCCCAACTATTTCCCTTTCTATCTCATCTTACTGCTCTTCATTTTCTTCCCTTTTCTTTTATTAAATTTATCATAAGTGAATGATTAATTTAAAGAATATACTTATAATTAAATAAAACCCTCTGATTGCTCAGGCTTGCATTTCCTGCAGGAAGATATATCACAGCCTAATCCCCAGCAGCATAACAAGAAATTAACAGTCAATGTGTTTCACCTCAGGGATTGAGGAAAAACAAAGACAGCTATTAAGTGTAACAACAATGAAGTATTAAGTACTTTACTTAGACACAGGTCAATCCAGGCAAGTATGATCAGTGGAGTGAAAAGTAGTGAGAGAGACCATTCAACTGTAGAAACTGTAGGAAAACACCATCATGCTGTTAAAATCATCCACTACTTTCTTCAGTTTGAACACAAAAGACCCTATCTCCCACCTTCCAAAAGCATCTGTGATAATAGTAGACAAAATCTCCATCCATTCTGAAGCACATCAAAAGTGAACCGCTTCAGGGATCCAGAAACCAACTGAGCAGAAACCACCTCACACATATATAAACAGCAACACCCAGGACACAGCTTCAAAATACAACAAATAAAATGGTCAAACTGAGAAGAAACATTTCAGAAATGAACCAGAACAGAAGCTCCCTCCTTCCCCACAGAAACCAAACCAAAACAACCAACCAAACAAACCTCCCAACAAGCTAAAGACAAATAAGAATGAGGACAACACTAAAATACTAATTGATGCAATAATCACAGGCTGTTGAAGGTATATCCTCATAAATGGGGAAAGAACAAATGAGACTGTGAAAGAAAACACTAACTTGAGGTAATTAGAGAATTGAAAGCTGAAATAGCAGAGTTCATAATACAACTAGCTGAACAAGCTAATATAATATCTGACCAGGGTAACAAACTTGTTGCACTAATAATTGAGGCAGGAAACAGAATTAGTAAGATTGAGTTAGTTAGAGCAACCCTAGAGAGAAGAGAAGTAAAAAGGAGACTAAGATACACTGAAAAACTACAACAGAAATATATGGGACAACCTCAATAAAAATCATGCACCCATTATTGGCTTAACAGAGGAAAAAAAAAGAGAGGATGGGAAAAAAGCATTCTATAGGAGACAATAGTAGAAAATTTCTCCATTCTACAGAATAAAAAGGATGTAAATATAAGAATCCCAAAGATTCCAAGCATAACTGGCCTAGACCTAAAGACACCAGACACATCTTATTTAGAATTAAAAGGAGTAAGTATAATACAGAATTCTGAAGGCTGCAAGAGAAAAACAAAGAGCTAATATAAAGAGGAAAACCCATAAGATAACAGCAGATTTATCCACATAAACTCTAAAAGCCAGAAAAGAATAGCAAGATACAAATTGAGCACTCAATGAGAAAAGCTTTTAACCAAGACTACTGTATCCTGCTAGACTGTCATTCAGAATAGATGGAGAAATAAAAACCTTCTCAGACAAGCAACAGTTAATAGAATCGACTGTCCAAGCCTAATATTCAAGAGGTTCTAAAAAATTTCCTATAAATAACAACAAAATTACCAAAATCATGCCATATGTCAGAACACTCATAACATTTTAGAATCATGATATTAAATTATGTTAAATCTATAATAAAAATTTATATTAGTGGCCTGAATTCAACCATTAAAAGGACAGAATAGGAAGAAAAAGCTACAGCAATATAGGAATAACAACACAGTAATTGCAAGAGCCTTTAATACCCCATTTTCTTAACTTGACAGATAATCTAGGCAGAAAATTAATAAAGAAACAAGGAAATTAAAAGAAGACATTGATAAACAAGATTGGATATTTTTAGTCATTCACCTCAAGAAATTGAAATATACATTTTATTCAAGTCCACATGGCACATTCTTAAGGGTAGGCCAAAAGTTAGTTCTCAAAGGCACTGTCAATAAATCCACAAGCATTGAAATCACCCTAAGCGTCTTCTCAGAGCACAGTGGAATTAAATTAACACTTAAAAACAAAACAAAACAATCATTAAAAATACCAAAACATAGAAACCCAACAGTACACTACAAAACAATCACTAAGTCAAACAGGAAATTAAGGAAGAAATTTAAAATATCTTACAATCAAATAGAAATGAAGACACAATCTATTAAAATACTTGAGAGACAGATAAGGCAGTACTAAGAGGGAAATTCATGGTCATACAGGCAACAACAAAACAAACAAAAAAGCTAAGTAAACAACCTGACTTCACACTTTAAAGATTTAGATAGAAATGAAAAAAGGGACCATAAAGAAGCCATAAGGCTGAAATAAATAAAGGCAAAAATAAATAACATCAAATATAAAAGAATCAAACAAAAGATCAATGAAGCTAAATGTTGGTTCATTGAAAGGATAAACAGGGAGTTAGGTGGTAGCACAGTGGGTTAAGCCACATGGCATAAAGAGCAAGGACCTACACAGGGATCTCGGTTCAAGCCCCGACTCCCCACTTGCAGGGAGTTCACCTCACAAGCAGTGAAGCAGATCTGCAGGTGTCTTTCTTTCCCCCTCTCTGTCTTCCCCTCCTCTCTCCATTTCTCTCTATACTATCCAACAACACCAATGGCAACAATAACAATAACGATAATAATAAGGACAGCAAGGGCAATGAAAAAAAATGCAAAAAAGTGGCCTCCAGGAGCAGTGGATTCGTAGTACAGGCACCGAGTCCCAGCAATAATCCTGGAGGCAAAATAAATAAATAAATAAATAAAAAAGAATAAAGGAAAAGAAAAGAAAGAGACCTTTCCAACAATAAAAGTTTTGGACTAGATGTTTTCACATGTGAATTCTAAAAAAAAAAAAAAAAAAAAAAAAAAACTTCATATAAGAGTTAATACCTCTAATTTTAAAGCTTTTTCCAAAAGATTGAAGACACAGGAATACACCCTTCATCTTCTACTAAGCCAGCTTCACCCTTATAACAAAATCAGACAGAGAAACAATAAAAAAGCAAACTACAGACCAATAATTCTCATGAACATAGATGCCAAAATACTGGACAAAATTCTAGCCAGCTCT
This sequence comes from Erinaceus europaeus, assembly GCF_950295315.1. Classification (NCBI taxonomy): domain Eukaryota; kingdom Metazoa; phylum Chordata; class Mammalia; order Eulipotyphla; family Erinaceidae; genus Erinaceus; species Erinaceus europaeus. The sequence goes on along the minus strand of NC_080178.1, from coordinate 38,177,144 downwards.
ATACAGAAGTATATTAAAAATACTGTACACATAATACCAGGGATGCAAGGCTGGTTCAAGATACATACATCTATCAATGTGATTCACCACACCATTAAAAGAAAAACCAAAAACCACAATTATCTCAATAGATGCAGATTATGCATTTACAAAATCCAATATTCCTTCATGAACAAAACACTCCAAAAATGGGAATAGATGGAAAATTTCTTAACCTAGTGTAGTCCATATACAGCAAATCTACAGACAATATCATAGTCAATGGTGAGAAACTGGAACTATCCCCACTCAGATAAAGTACTACACAGGGTTGTACACTATCACCACTACAATTTAACATAGTGTTGGGAGTATTTGCCTTAGCAGTCAGGCAAAATCAAGGAATGAAAGTGGTACAGATTGCAAGAATAGAAGCCAAATTCATACTACTAGCAAATGACATGACATTATACATAGAAAATTCTAAAGAATCCAGCAGGAAGCTCCTGGAGGAGAGATGTCAAACTACAAAAGTATATGGCTTTCCTTTATGTTTACTAAGTCAGAAGAAGAAATTAAGAAATATATATATTTGCCTCCAGGCTTATTGCTTGCACCATGAATCTGCTGCTCCTAGAGGCCATTTTTCCCCCTTTTGTTGCCTTTATTGTTGTGGTTATGATTGTTGTTGTTGATATCATTCATTGTTGGATAGAACAGAGAGAGATGGAGAGAGGAGGGAAAGACAGAGAGGGGGAGAGAAAGATAGACACCTGGAGACCTGCTTCACCACCTGTGAAGTGACTCCCCTTCAGGTGGGGAGCTTGGGGCTCGAACTGGGATCCTTATGTTGGTCCTTGTGCTTTGTGCCATGTTCACTTAACCTGCTGCACTACCACCTGACCCCGAAATATATATTTTTACTATTGAAGAAAAAAAAAATATCTAGTAATAAACTTAACAAAAGAAGTGAAAGACTTGTATATTAAAAAAAATTATTGAAGGAAATAAAATTTTAAAAAAACAAAGAAGTGGAAAGATGCCCCATGTTCATGGATTGGAAGAATTAACATCTCAAAATGAATATTCTACCTAGAGACATATACAAATTCAATGTAATCACCACCAAGATCCCAATCATTTTTCAGTAGCATAGAAGAAACTACAAATGCTTATCTAGAACCAGAAAATATCTACCATTTCCAAAACAACCTTGAAAACACAAAAACAGAATTGGAATTCTTTAAATAAGAATCCCATCTCTTCTTCATTCACACCTCTTATGAGAATGTTGTTTCTCTTGATAAAGCCAAATAATACTCACTAGTTTCACTTTCTGTTGTATGCTTTACATTGGGTTGTTCTAGATCTCCCCCGCCAAGAGAATTGGATCAGTCCAGTTAGTTTTCGCGGGCCTGCTTGGCCACGCCCCTAGGAACCCTGCCAGAGTTCGAGAGTCCAGAGTTGGAGAGTTCCGGAGTAAGAGAGAGTGCTTGCGCTGCAAAGAGACAGCAGAGTTCTGCTTGGTGATTAGTTTGGTTTAGTTTATGAATAGTTGTTCTTGAATAAAGAAATACAGCTTGCCTGCCCAGCCGTTGTCTCTGCGTCTCTGTTACCCGCCTGTGAAGCCAGCCCGGCCAGCTAGAGCCGCCGAATTTTAACAACAACTTTCAGTTTATTTTTTGCTTATTTTTTAAAATATTTGACTTTGAATAGAAACAGAGGGAAATTGAGAAGGTGGGAAAGACTGAGGAGAGACAAAGAGATACTTGGAGCACTGCTTTACTACTTTATGAAGTTTTCTCCCTTACAGGTGGGGACTGGAGACTTGAATCTGGGTCCTAGCTCATTGTAACATATGCATTGTAGTGGGTGTGCCACCACCTGGCTCTGTAGTTTTGCATTTATTTATTTATTTTTAATTAATACCTATGCTCTATTCTTCAGCTTACTGATTCAACCTTTGACTTCTGTTTTTTTTCTGGTGGTCCCCTATACTGTATATTTTAAAAGCTAAATTTCTGCATAATTTATTTCTCTGATTGGTACATATCTTATATTTTTATTTTCTTTTTTCTTTCTTTTTCCTTTTGTTGCCCTTGTTGTTTTATTGTTATAGTTATTATTGTTGTTGTTGTTGATGTCGTTGTTGTTGGATAGGACAGAGAGAAATGGAGAGAAAAGGGGAAGACAGAGAGAGGGAGAGAAAAATAGACACCTGCAGACCTGCTTCACCACATGTGAAGTGACCCCCATGCAGGTAGGAAGCCGGGGGCTTGAACCGGGTTCCTTAGGCCAGTCCTTGCACTTTGCGCCACGTGCACTTAATCTGCTATGCTACTGCCCAACTCCCATATTTTTATTTTCATACCTTCTTATATTATTTATTTTTTCCAAAACACTTCTCTTTTGATGAGCATCCTTAGGACCATAATTCTGGGAAGCTACAAACCATGTTAGATTTCACATTTTCAAGCTGTTTTTCTAGTTTAGTAGCATGAGCAAATTCCTCTGTCTTCTTATTCTGTTTGATGATCTGTGAAACATTAACTGTTTAATCCTGGATAGTCATTAGAAATTAGAGGTTTCAGAGTGCTTAGTAGACTACATTGTCCTGGGTGGGTATTCAGATATAATTTGTACCTGAGGCTTCTGCAAGCACAGAATACCTTCTGGCACTGGTGGAGAATGGAATCTGTCAGAATTGACTGTAAAGGGAATAATTCTCTGTTACTATAGAGACCAAATTATTATATGGCATCTACCAATGCTCCTCTGACTGAATTATCATGATAGCCTGGAAGACTGCTGTTGGTACTCTTGTATAGTTTACAGCCTTCAATTTCTAGTTTTTTGTGTGTTGTAAAGTCACAGGAACAGAACTCTAATTTGATCAAGGTTCTGGAGATTCAGTGCACCTTGCCCCCTGTGCCAAATAATAGAGACAAATACAAATAGCGAGGATCTGTGTCCCCTTCATGCTACATCAACAGCAAAAACACATTAATATGTGAAAGTGCAAGCACAGAAATGGAATTCCTGAAGCAATCAAAGGACTGAAGCACAGCCTCCAGGTGTTAAGGATACCAAGAGACAACTTTCCCTATCCCTTTCCCATCCTTTCTAGAGGACAACAAGCCTTAATCAGAAAGAGATCTATGGAACTATTAAACTGGTCAACTTAATTTTCTATAATGAACTTAACCATATGTTACCTTTTTAATTGCTTATAAATTAAAGAGTACATTTGGACAGATTGTGGAAAACTTCTGAGAAACAAATAATTCAGAAAACTGTTTGCAATTCGATGAGTTTGAATGTGTATTTTATTTATGTAAATTCTAAATTTACTACATCCTCTAGCAGATGCTAGAGGATGCAAAATATCACTTAGTTTGTAAAGTGACTTAAAAATCCCCCCCAAAGCAACTCATGGCATGCCAAAATTTTTTAATGAAGAAATGAATGACAATGCTTTTTAGGCTATTTATTTGTGGAAAGTGGAATGGAAGGGAAGACCCTGGGCTGAAGGCATCCTGTGACATGATGTGGCCTTCTAATATGCTGCTGGCAGGGACAGAACTGAAATTCTCAACTTACTCAAAGGCATTCATCTCAACACAATGAGAAAGAGAGGGGACACCTGGCAGCCAGCTGGACAAAGATGCCATACACTTCAGGTCTAATTTACGATGCCTTCTTTTCAGAAAACAAAACAAAACAACAACAACAAAACATTGTGGACGTGTTTTACAAAACCTTTATGTATCAGGGCAACAAAATCATATCTCTCTAAAATATTTGTCAGCACATGTAACCACTACCAGAGTTTTCTCTCCCTCTTATAGGGAACTGGTCCTCCTATCCACTCTTAAGCCCCTCCCACCTCCCTATTTAGTGTCTTCAGATCTTTTGCCATGTGTTTGTAAATTAACATTTCACTCTGTTTTTGCCCTTCCTTTGATTATTTTTTTTTGATGTCGTTGTTGTTGGATAGGACAGAGAGAACTCAAAAGAGGAGGGGAAGACAGAGAGGGGGAGAGAAAAATGGACACCTGCAGACCTGCTTCACTGTCTGTGAAGAGACACCCCTGCAGGTGGGGAGCCGTGGCTCGAACCGCGATGCTTATGCTGGTCCTTGCACTTCGCACCACTCTGTTTTAACCCTCTGCTCGACAGCCCGACTCCCTCCTTCCTTTGATTCTTAAGTCCCATGTGAGTGACAGTATCTGATATTTGCCCTTTACCTTTTCACTTCTTTCATTTTAGTGTAATTCCTTCCAGGTACATTCAACTTATAACAAAAGACATTTTGTTACACATGGATTGTGTCCATGGTGCATATTTCACAACTTCCTTATGCATTAATACTCTCTCACTGAAGGTTGTTGAACATCATCCAATACCTCAATTCTCTTGAAATCAGTAACACCTCTTTTCAGTGTAACAATCAAAAATGCACTTGATAAATGATCCTAGAGGGGAAATGGCACCCACATGAACTCTTCTGTGAAGCGACTGATGGTGTTCACTTGCCATAGTACAGTAAGCAAAAATTATCCTGTGCCATTTTTCCTGTATAGGAGCAATTTCCTGAAACCTGACATTAAGGATGATTATTTGGCTAGAAGTTAGAGGTTCAATGCTTCACTGTCAGTTCATCATGACTTCTACAGACACGGGAAAGAATATCATGGACTGCCCCCTGAAGATAGTGACTTGCAACACCTGATACTTTGTGGAAAAGGGCTCAAGTCTATCTGTCTTTGCTTCACAATTTAGACACTGGTAAGTGTTTAATCACCAAACCCCACATCCCCACTCCCAGCCCCGTGTTAGTTCACTATTTCAGGAATTTAAAGTGAACTCAGATTTCAGAAAGAGTTTAAACTTGTGCAACCCCTTCATTTTTTTTTTTTGACAAAGTTGTTTTTCTTTCCAGACATGAAGAAAACAGAATACCTTTTTTTTTTTTAATTTTCATTTTTTTTTTTTTCAAGAAGAAATGTTCAGTGCCAACTTTTATGAGGAGACTAAGGTCACATTCATTAACACTGAATGGCTTATTCAGTTGATGAAAGCATGTTGTACTGAAGTCTTTATGGCACGATGCATGTCTTTTCAAAATGTTCAGTGATGTTTAAAATACTTTGTTGGGTTGTCTTATTCATTAGATATGCCTGTAGCTTAGTGTCCAGATGTTGGATTCAGACAAATACCAGTTTGAAAGTTGGTGTAGCTATTGATTGAATTCCTTAATTTTCCTCATCTAAATCAAAATTTAAATAGGTGTATGATACATTGTGTGAAAACCACTAGTGCATTGCAGTCACTCTGTCATCAGTAGGTTATAATACAGTTATTTTTGTTGTTATTATTTTGTTCCTGTTATTTATTTTAATGAGAAAATACAGAGATAAAAACAGAGAAAAATACTAGAGTACTGCTCAGCTCTTGCTTATTGTGGTGTTGGGAATTGACCTTGGTGGCTCAAGCATGAACATATTTTATATGACCATTATATAAAAATTATATTATGCTATCACCCCAGTATATAATTTCTTGCAATTTCTTTTCAGGAGAATTCCAAATTATTCTCGGGACAAATTCTAAGTTTGTCCTAATGCTAACCTTCTAACTTCATGTATCAGTTCTTTCACAGAGTTATCAAGAGGAACACAGAACTTCTATGACTACACTCCAGAACCTAGCATATGGCTGGATGAATAGTAGAGATTATAAAACTGGTTGAATTATATCAGATCACACAGACCTCTGATACATAGTTTCTTCAAAAGATCTGATTTATCTTGATGGACTACAAGTCTATGAACAGTCAAAATGATTACAGTAAAGAACATTTATGGTCATTCAGAACACTGACATCAAAATTAATCAAATTAACACAAATAAAATGTATACAATGGTCCCTCAGACTTTTATTTTCTTTTTTAGATTTTTATTTATTTATGAGAAGGATAAGAGGAGAGAGAAAGAACCAGACATCACTCTGGCGCATGTGCTGCCAGGGATCGAACTTGGGACCCCATGCCCGAGAGTCCAAAGCTCTATCAATGTGCCACCTCCTGGATCACAACACCCTCAGACTTTTCTATGTATGCTTTTTCCTTTTAAAGTAATAAGCAAATCAGCTTGTTAACACATAATAATAAATAGCAATATGTTATACTCTGTAGCCCAAAATGATTTTATCTTTTTTTATATTTTATTTATTTATTTTCCCTTTTGTTGTCCTTGTCTTTTTATTGTTGTTGTAGTTACTATTGTTATTCATGTCATCATTGCTGTTAGATAGACAAAGAGAAATGGAGAGAGCAGGGGAAGACAGAGAGGGAGAGAAAGATGCCTGCAGACCTACTTTACCACCTGTGAAGCAACTCCCTTGCAGGTGGGGACCTGGGAGCTTGAACCGGATTCCTTATGCAGGTCCTTGCATTTCGAACCACATATGCTTTACACTCTGAGCTAACATCTGATTCCCTCAAAATGATTTTCCAACCAAATTTTATAGTCAATATTCATTGATATCTGTGCATAGTTCCTTAATACATTATTTGATTTAATCCTCATAGTTTTTCTATGTATTAGATACAATTTTAACCCTTCTGCAATAAATGTTATATCTTTACTAAGAGTACATTTTTAAATATTTTATTTATTTTAATCAAAGAAGAAGGTACACAGAGAGACCAGAGCACTACTCAACTCTGGTTTATAATGGTATTGGAAATTGAACCAGGGAGATCAGGTCCTTACACATGAATTCCATTCACATAATCATTATTTATTACTCCAGCCCACTGAGGGTAAATTTTATATGCATTGTCACAAACTGCAGAATCCTGCTTCAAAATTTTAGTGTATCTGTAGCCCAGACTCATTTATTACCACTACAACCTAGAAGAAAATAGTTCTGGTATAATTTCTACTTCATAACTAATAAAAGTGTGTCATAGAGGTGGTTATATAATCTTATGAAGCAACTATATTCTACCCCAAACCATTAGTATCAAACAAAGAATGAATCAGTTCATTGTTCCCTATACTGTTTATTCTCTTTAATTTCTTTATTGAAGAATTAATGTTTTACATTCGACAGTAAGAACAATATTTGGTACTTGCATAACATTTCATAGTTTTCCATATAAAAGTACAACCAACACTAAGTCCTATCTCATCCTTTTTGGACCTGTATCCCACCCTGCCCCACACATACACACACACCAGAGTCTTTTACTTTGATGTAATAAACCAATTCCAGTTTAGGTTCTACTTGTGTTTTATGATCTTGTTATTCAACTTCTCCCTGAGAGTGAGATCATCCCATATTCAACCTTCTGTTTCTTACTTCACTTAACATTATTTTTTCAAGCTTTATTTTTTCAAGCATGATTTTTCCAAGATCTGCTGAAAAAGGTGAAATCACCTCATTTAATAGCTGAGTAGTATTCCATTGTGTATATAGATCACAACTTGCTCAGCCACTCATCTGTTGTTGGACATCTGGGTTGCTTCCAGGTTTTGGCTATTACAAATTGTGCTGCTAAGAACATATGTGTACACATCTCTTTGGATGGGTGTGTTGGGTTCCTTGGGATATGTCCCAAGGAGAGGACTTGCAGGATCATAGAGTAATCCATTTCTAGACTTCTGAGAGTTCTCCAGAATGTTCTCCACAGAGGTTGGACCAACTGATATTCCCACAGCAATGCAGGAGAATGCCTTTGACCCCACAACCTCTCCAGTATTTGCTGCTGTTACATTTTCTGATCTGTGACATTCTCACAGGGGTGAAGTGGTAGCTCATTGTTGTCTTTATTTGCATTTCTCTGACAATCAAAGACTTGGAGCATTTTTTCATATGTTTCTCAGCCTATTTGATCTCTGCTATGGTGAATACTCTGTCATCTCCCCATTTTTGTCTGGGGTTGTTTTCTTGTGGTTGAGTTTGGCAAGGTCTTTATATATTTTGGCTATTAGCCTCTTGTCTGATATATGGCATGTAAAGATCTGCTTCCATACTGTGAGGGGTCTCTTGGTTTGGGTAGTGTTTTTTTTTTTGTGTGTGTGTGCAGAAGCTTTTTAATTTGATGTAGTCCCAGTGGTTTATGCTTGCCTTAGTCTTCATTGTATTGGATTCGTTTCATTGAAGATGTCTTTAAAATTTATGTGGAAAAGAGTTCTGCCAATATTTTCCTCTAAGTATCTGATAGTTTGTGACCTAATATCCAAGTCCTTGATCCACTTCAAATGTACTTTTGTATTGGGGCAAATATAGTAGTTCAGTTTCATTCTTCTGCATGTTTCAACCCATTTTTTCTAACACCATTTGTTGAAGATACTCTGCTTTCCCCATTTAATAGTCTGAGCACCTTTGTCAAAGATTAGATGTCTATAGGTGTGGGGGCTTACTTCTGGGCTCTCAATGCTATTCCACTGATCAATGTGTCTATTTATGTTCCAGTACCAAGCAGTTTTGATGACAACAGCCCTATAATGCAATTTGAGATCTGGGAGTGTGATTCTTCCAGTTCTGTTCTTTCTTCTCAAGATTGTTTTGGCAATTCTGGGTCTTTTCTGGTTCCAGATAAATATTTGTAGCTTTTTTTTCTATTCTCCTAAAAATGTGGTTGGGATCTTGATGGGGATAGCATTAAATTTATAGATGGCTCTGGGTAGTATATTCATTTTGATGGTGTTAATTTTTCCAACCCATGAACATGGAACATCTTTCCATTTCTTTGTGTCTTTTTCTATTTCCTTGAGTAGTGACTCATCGTTTTCAGTATATAAGGCTTTCACTTCTTTGGTTATGTTTATTCCTAGATATTTTATTGTTTTTGTTGCTAGAGTAAAAGGAATTGATTTCTGGATTTCATCTTCTTCTAACTTAGTGTTTATGTAGAAGAATGCCACTGACTTTTGAATGTTAATTTTGTAGCCTGACACCTTACTGTATTTGCCTGATGATTTCCAAAAGCTTTTTGCTGGATTCCTTAGATTTTTCTGTGTATACTATCATGTCATCTGCAAATAGAGAGAGTTTGACTTTTTCTCTTCCAATCTGTATCCCTTTAATTCCTTGATCCTTCCTGATTGCTATGGCAAGAACTTCTAAAACTATGTTGAATAGTAATGGTGATAGTTAGCAGCCCTGATCTAAGTGGAAATGCTTCCAGATTTTCAGCACTGAATATGATGTTGGCTGTGGGTTTGTTCTATGTAGACTTCACTATCTTCAGGAATTTTCCATCTATTTCCATTTCTGTGGTGTTTTAATCATAAAGGGATGATATATTTTGTTAAAGGCTTTCTCTGCATCTAATGATATGATCATATGGTTTTTGATCTTGGTTTTATTGATGTGGTGGATCACGTTGATTGATTTACTTATATTCAACCAATCTTGCGTCACTGGGATAAATCCCACTTGGTCATGATGAACAATCTTTTTTAATATACTGCTTTATCTGATTGGCTAGAGTTTTGTTCAATATTTTAGCATCTATGTTCATCAGAGATATTGGTAAATAGTATTCGTTTATGGTTGTGTCCCTGCCTGCTTTTGGTATCAAAGTAATGTTGGCTTCATCGAAGCTTGAAGGGAGTATTCCAGTGTCTTCAGTCTTCCAGAAGACTTTTAAAAGTGGAGGTATTAGTTCTTTTTTGAAGGTTTTGTAGAATTCATTTGTAAAACTATCTTGTTCAGGACTTTTATTCTTGGGAAGGTTTTTTATAACTGTTTTAATTTCATTAGCTGTGATGGTACTGTTCATATTATCTAGTTTCTCTTTATTTAATTTTGGAATTTCTTAGGTATCTAGGAAATCATTTCTTCTGAACCAACATTTACTTTCATTGATATCTTGTATGGTTTTCTTATTTTATGTTATTGATTTCTGCTCTAACCTTAGTTATTTCTGTCCTTCTGGTGCTTAAGGGTTCCTTTGTTCTTCTTTTTCTTAAGACGTGCAATCAGGCTGTTTGTGCTTTTTCCTGTTTCCTAATGTGTGCTTGTATGGGTACAAACTTACCTCGCAGTACTGCCTTAGCTTAGTCCCAAATATTTTGATAGCTTGTGTCTTCATTTTCATTGAACTCTTGAAACATTTAGATTTCTTCCTTGATTTGCTCTTTGACCCAGTAGTTGTTATGTAGTGTACTGTTGAGCTTCCACATTTTGGGCCTACAACTAATCATTTATTGATTGTTAAGTGCTAGTTTAATTCCACCTTGGTCTGAGAAGATGCTTGGGATGATTTCAGTGCTCTTGAATTTGCTGATACTGTCTTTGTAGCCTAACATATGGTCTATCCTTGAGAATGATCCATGTGGACTGGAGTAAAATGTGTATTCCAATTTCTTGGGATGAATGACTTTAAAAATGTCCAGTAGTTCTAGTTTATATTTCACATCATTTACTCCCTCATGTCTTTATTGATTTTCTGCCTGGATGATCTGTCAAGTTGAGAGTGAGGTGTTGAAGTCCCCTACTATGACTGTGTTTCTGTTAATATATTAATGTAGCTCTTTCAGTAGATGCTTGATGTACTTAGATGGCTTCTCATTGGGTGCATAGATGTTAATAATTATTAAGTCCTCTGATTGAGTAATCATCTGAGCATTAAGTAATGTCCATCCCTATCTTTTTAAATTTTTATTGATTTTAAAGTTTGTCATGTCAGATATGAGAATAGCTGTCCCTGCATGTTTTTGTGGGCCATTGGCTTGTATGATAGTTTTGCATCATTTTACTTTGAGTCTGTGTTTGTCTTGTTGAGCTACGTGGGTTTCCTGTAGACAGCATATTGTTGGGTTGTGTTTTCTGATCTATCTCCCCACTCTGTGCTTTTTAATAGGTGAATTCAGGCCATTGCCATATATTGATATCAAAGATTGAAGATAGTTTAATGCCATCCTTGTAGATTTTTAAATTTCTCTCATATAGTGCATATTTATAGTGGTCTGTTTATAGGAGACCTTTCAGAACTTCTTTCAGGGCAATTTTGGTGATAGTTGATTCTTTCTGTTGCTTGTCTGATAAGTTTTTTATGTCTTCATCTAGTCTGAATGACAGTCTAGCAGGATACAGTAGTTTTGGTTGTAAGTCTTTCTCACTGAGCACTCGACAGATATCTTGTCATCCTCTTCCAGAAGACACCTAATGCCATCTGCTTTATTTCTACCTTTTGGGTCCTGTTTATAAAACAAATAGTCCTGCTTTATATCTTACTGCCTTTCAGCCACCGAGATGCAGATACTACTATAATTCCAACCTGACTTCCCTGGGCAGATGACCTCACCAATGTGCCCTAAAGTTTCACTTCTCCAGAACCCTACCCCACTAGAAAAATATAGAAAAAGCTAGGGGTATTGGTCGGTCTGTCAATGCCCATTTCCAAAACTAGGACCTTCAACCTACTTCACCCCCAAAATAATTTTGCTCTATACTTCCAGAGGAATAAAGAAGAGTGAAGTCTCAAAAAAAAAAAAAAAAAAAAAAAACTGTGTTATGTTAAACAAAAGATACTACTAACAGAGCCAAAAAGATAACTCATCAGAGAGAGTGACTATTTTGCCATAATGCAAATCAGATTTGAGTCTAACCTCTGAACTGGAGGAAATAGCAATGTGTCATATCATTATTGCTCAACTTTTGTTTGTGGTGGAGCCAGAAATGAACATGGGAGCTCTGATGCTTCAGGTGTGAAAGTTTTCTCTTTGTTCTCACCAGGAAAAGCTGACTTCAGAGCAGTGAAGCCATGCCAGTGACAAAAAACAAGCTAACAAACAACATTTTGAATATTGGGATTTTAGTTTGTACATTTCTACTTATGTGCATTTTATTCATAGTCAGTAATTAAGTATTAATTATTGTGTTACATATTTCTTCTTCTTCTTCTAGCGTTTGCCCTTCTTCCGTAGCCAGTCAACAGCATCAGGTTTAGCCTGATGTAAAGTTTCGAGACCTCCTTTGAATCTGGAGAGGTGGCAGTTGTTGACTATGTGGGTCATAGTCTGTCTGGAGCCGCAGGGGCAGTTCGGGTCGTCTCTGGCTCCCCAGCGATGGAACATAGCGGCGCACCAGCCATGGCCTGTTCGATAGCGATTGAGGAGGGCCCAATCATAACGTGCTAGGTCAAAGCCGGGTTGACGCTTGCAGGGGTCTGCGATGAGGTGTTTGTTCTTTACCTCAGCTGACTGCCAACTCTGTTTCCAAGAGACTGGAACAGAGAAGTTCAGTGTAGGCGTAGGGGACCAGATTGGGTGACGAGACATCAAGCGTTGGACAGGGTGGGCGAAGATATCCGCGTATATTGGCAGGTCCGGTCGAGCGTAGACGTGGGAAATGAACTTAGATGATGCCGCATCCCGACGAATATCTGGCAGGGCGCTGTTGCTAAGAACTGGCAGCCATGGAACCGGGGTGGAACGGATGGTTCCAGAAATTATCCTCATGGAGGAATATAATTTGGAATCGACCAAGTGGACATGGGGGCTACGGAACCATACTGGGGCACAGTATTCTGCAGTGGAATAGCATAATGCCAGAGATGATGATCGTAGTGTGAATGCGCTCGCGCCCCATGAGAAGCTGGCCAGTCTTGCAATGATGTTATTCCTCGCGCCCACCTTTGCTGCAGTTTTTATGAGATGTTTGTGAAATGACAGAGTGCGATCGAGAGTAACGCCAAGATAGACTGGCTGGGCTTCATGCCGGATTCTCGTATCGCCAAGCTGCACATTAAGCTCACGTGAGGTGGAAAACAGATGATACCGTTTTAGCAGCGCTAGGAATTAGTCGCCATTTTTTACAGTAATCAGATATCAGAGACATGTCTTTCGTGAGTGTTTCCTCGAGGATGTCGAACTTTGATGCCTGAGTTGCACAGCAGATGTCATCGGCGTAGATGAACTTCCTTAAAGAAGTTTCTGGGAGGTCGTTGATGTAAATATTAAATAGCGTAGGAGCCAGAACAGAGCCCTGGGGGAGGCCACTTGAGACAAGTCTCCATCTGCTAGACTTGTCTCCCAGATGTACCCGGAATCTTCTGTTTTGGAGAAGAAACGATATAGTGTTGGCCACCCATGGAGGCAGGCATCTTGAGATCTTGACCAGGAGACCACAGTGCCAGACCGTGTCATAGGCTGCTGTGAGATCAACAAAGACAGCACCCGTCTTTAAATTCTTCTGGAATCCATTTTCAATGTAAGTTGAGAGGGCCAGGGCTTGTTCGCAGGTAGATCTTCCTGGGCGGAAACCAGCCTGGGCGGGTGATAGGAATTTCTCTGTAAGATGAGAAATATGTGACAGAAGCAGCCTCTCAAGGAGTTTATAACACACAGAGAGGAAAGAAATTGGTCTATAGCTGGCAGCTAGTGTTGGGTCTTTCTTTGGTTTCAAAACCGCTATAATCTTCGCACGATGCCAAACTTTGGGCATAGACTCAGATTCCAAGATGTGGGACATATTAATGACTATGTATAAATATCACTCTCAGTTGATCTCCAGGAAGATTTTTAGCTTTTATGATTATAATAGTTTTATAATTTATTATTTTGTCTTTTATGAGGGCCGGGTGGTGGTGCACCTGTTGGAGTTCACAACGACTGTGGTTTGAGCTCCTGGTCCCCACTTGCAGGGGGAAGCTTTGTGAGTGGTGAAGCAGGGCTGCAAGTGTCTCTCTGTCTCTCTCCCTCTCTATCTACCCTCCTATTCTTAACTTCTGGCTGTCTCTATCCAGTAAATAAATGAAGATAATAAAAAATTAAAAACAGTTTAAAAATATCTTTTATGGGAGTCAGGTGGTGGTGTACCTGGTTGAGCTCATACTTTACCATGTATAAGGACCTGAAATTGCACTCCAGCTCCCCACCTGCAGAGGGGAAGATTCACAAGTGGTTTATCAGGTTTACAGGTATCTTTCCCTCTCCCTCCCCACTATCAATTTATCTCTGTCCTAAATCACAAAAAAGTGAAGGAAGAAAGGATCATCCAAAGTAGTGCACCAAACCTGAGAGATAAATGTATTTTACTTTTGAATATTTTACTTTTGAACTTGAGTCAAAGCATTTGACTAAATGTAGTCACTAAGCATAAAAGTACAGAAACTCTTCTCATTTTCAAATAGTAACCCCTACACTGAATTCATGGTATTGATGCAAACATGCTACTCACCTTAGATTTTCAATTTCATAGTGTTAACGTCTAAATTAGAAAAAAAAAATCAGAACAACAGGTATCAATTAAACATATCTGAACAGACTGAGGAATACCAAACTATTTAGAATTTCTAGTTCTAGGTCTTAGGAAGGTATGGCAACCTCAAATAGCAAGAACAATCAAGATTTTAGCATTTCTCACTCTACATACCTGTCAGCTAAGTCCTGTATCTTACGGAATGTAAAAATAAGTGCTAAATTGAACTTAGGACAATAACCATGCACAACACTAAAATATGGATTGTGTTATAGGGCCTTTAGATTTAGTCTCAGCATTCTCTCTCTCTCTCTCTCTCTCTCTCTCTCTCTCTCTCTTTGTCTTTCTTTCAATTGCCACTAGAATTATCACTGGAGCTCTGTGCCAGCACTATGAATTCACAGATTCTAGTGGCCATTTTTTCTTTTTCTTTTCCCTTCCTTTTAATTTTTTTCCTTTCTGTTTTGTGAATGTAGAGAGAAATTGAAGTGGGAGAGAATGATAAACACCTACAGAAGGAAGAAGAAGAAGGAGAGAGAATGATAAACACCTACAGACTCACTTCACTACTGCTTAAGCACCCTCTTTGCCGGTGGAGTGCAGAGACTTAAGCCAGGTTCTTGCACATGGCAAAGTGTACACTCATTCCCGTGTGCTGCCACCCAGACCCCTAAGCACACTTTTCTGATAAAATATAGCATTTTCCTTACATAGGTTCCACAAACTCATCCTTAAAGTTTTAGGTAAAAGTCACTTCCTTTGTGTGGGATGAAACATGGGCTCTGAAGTTGGAAATGGGTGGTGATGAATCATTAACTACAAGCCCTATATATTTTTACCAACTCATATTAATTTATAGGCTGTCATGTCAAAATACTAGCAGTTTGTATAATATAGTAAAACAGAAGGCAATGCTTCAGAGAAGTCCTAGTGGCAAGGTTCACTAAAAACTGTATTGCTAGTTTGTTTCCCTTATGTCTATCTTCTGGTGGTTTAATAACAATCTAGCATTCTTTTTATTTGTCCTTTTTTGAACCTTTTTAATGACCACCAGAGTATTTGCTGGGAATTAGTACCAACATGAAACATCCACTGCTGCAGAGGCTTGGTTTCTTTCTTTCTTCCTTTCTTTCTTCCTTTCTTTCTTTCTCTCTCTCTCTTTCTTTCTTTCTTTCTTTCTTTCTTTCTTTTTTTCTTTCTTTCTTTTTTATAAGACAGAGGAATTGAGGAAAGAGGGAGTTAGAAAGAGAAAGGTCCTTCCTCCCTTTAAATTTTTTATTTATTTATTTTTTTACTGATTTCTCTATCAGTATCCAATAAATATATAAATATTAAAAGAAAAAGAAAGAGAAAAGGGGGGCATGGTGGCACACTCAGTTGAGCACACATAGCTCTAAGTGCAAAGACATGCACAAGGATCTAGGGAGCCCCTGGCTCCCCACCTGCAGGAGGGATGCTTCACGAGCAGCAAAGCAGGTCTGCACATCTTTCTCTTTCTCTCTCTGTTGATCTGTCTTTTCCCTTCCCTATTTCCCTCACAATTTCTCTCTGTCCTATCCAATAAATGGTTTCCAGGAGCAGTGGATTCCTAGTGCCAGTACCTAGCCTCAGCCATACACCTGGTAGTTAAAAAAAAAAAAAAAAAAAAAAAAAGGAAGGAAGAGAAAGAAAAGGGAGAGAAAGAGGGAGAGAGAGAGAGATTATTATTTTCAAATAATGGTCACATTTTTGGATACTATGGGTGAGGAAGTCAACCTAGTTTTTGAAGGGGACACAATCCATCCTAAACAACAATGATCTTAATTTATAGGAGCTTTACTTTCATTATCTATACAATTCAAATCACACTGTCAGCAGCGTTATTGTGAAGAGAGAAATAAGCTAAGGAAAAGCAACTGGTATAGCAGCTGGTATATCACAGGTGATCAAATATATATAATGTTCTCTTTACATTTCCATCTACCCTGGATATTTATATCTCCTCCATACTCACAGAAATCATGATGCATTTCCTTTCCATTTATATTATATTCCAAGTGTATATCTATTTGCCTTTCCTCCTTCTTACTATTTTTGGTATCAGAGATGGCTACATTAATTTTTAGATACCTAATAATCAGACCCACTGTTATTTTAAACAAATGACATTCCTGATCAATGAAAGGAAGAGTTAACTAATGAATGGATAGATGAAAAGTACCTGTACTCACCCACTCAACCCAAAATATGGTTATTTTTGTTGTTGTTGTTGTTTGTTTTATCGGAGCACTGCTATGGCTTATGGATGTGCTGAGGATTGAACCTGGGAGTTCAGAGCCTCAGGCATGAGATCCATTTGCATAAGAATTATGCTATTTCCCCAACCCTCAAAATATGCTTTTTAAATTTCAATTCCCCTCAGAAGGTTGGAGCTGCTTAGTATCAGAAATAATCTGAGGATTATACAAGCTTTCCTCTTTTTTTTTAAATTTTTAGTTCTAAAAAGGAAACACTGTTGTGATCCAAGTTGAGGGCAAGGTCCTACGGTGGCCCACATAGGCAACCAGACTCCCTGGACAGGCAACCCCACCAATATGTCCTGAGCTCCAATTCTGCAGAACCCCACCCCACTAGGGAAACAGAGAGGCAGGCTGGGAGTACAGATCGACCTGTCAATGCCCATGTTCCATGGGGAAGAAATTACAGAAGCCAGACCTTCCACCTTCTGTATCCCACAAGGACCTTGAGTCCATACTCCCAAAGGGTTAAAAAATAGGAAAGTTACCAGGGAGGGGATGGGATACTGGGTTCTGGTGGTGGGAATTATGTGGACCTGTACCCCTCTTATTGCATGTTTGTTGTCAGGGTTTCCTTTTTTAATTTTTTTGCTTTTTTTATTTATAAAAAGGAAACACTGACAAAACCATAGGATAAGATGGTACAACTCTACACAACTCCCATCACCAGAACTCTATATTCCAACCCCTCCCCCTGACAGCTCCTCTGGGAGTATGGACCCAGGGTCATTATGGGGTGCAGAAGGTGGAAGGTCTGCCTTCTGTAATTGCTTTCTCGCTGAACATGGGCATTGGCAGGTCAACTCATACTCCCATGCTGTCTCTCTCTTTCCCTAGTGGGGCAGGGATCTGGGGAAGCGGAGCTCCAGGACACATTGGTGGGTTTTTCTGCCCAGGGAAGTCAGTTGGCATCATGCTAGCATCTGGAACCTAGTGGCTAAAAGAAGAGTTAACATATAAAGCCAAACAAATTGTTGACTAATCATGGACCTAAAGTCTGGACTAGTAAAGATGAAGATTTGGGAGTCTCCATTCTCCATTTTGTAGAGAGTTAGTAGGTCTTTTTTAGTTATATTTCAAAGGGCTCATGACTATACTAGTGTTTTTGTTGTTGTTTGTTTGTTTTATGTTATTTTTTTTTCTGAGCCTGACATCTGATATGCAGGTAGATGCAAGATACTGTCTGAGGAGATGATGCCATGGCTGATAAAAGGACCAGACAGCTGGATCAGGGAAGAGAGTAGCTCACAAATATGGGAAAGTTGTATAAATATTGTTGACTGTAAACCTCATCATTTTTTTACATTTGTCACTTATAATTCCCTACATATTTGATTATAATTATTAGATGATTTTCACCATTTTTTTCCAACCAGAGTTATCTCTGGGGTGCTTTCAGAATTACTCTAATGTCCTTGGCCCCTTGGCCTCTTTATTTACTTTCTCTCTCTCTCTCTCTCTCTCTCTCTCTCTCTCCATATATATATATTTCCCCTTTCTTCTTTTTCTTCTTTCTTTCCTTTCTTTATTCCTCTGTTTATTTCTCTTTCTTTTCCTGTCTTTCTTGTCCTCCATTCCTTCCTCCCCCATTTCTTACCCCCCCTTTTTTTCTTATATAGACAGAGGGACATAGAAAGAAGAGGTGTAGGTTCCACATGCCACCAGGATGCTGGCCAGGCTTCCCTGGATTGAAGACCCCACCAATGTGTCCTGGAGCTCAGCTTCCCCAGAGACCCACCCTACTAGGGAAAGAGAGAGGCAGACTGGGAGTATGGACCAACCAGTCAATGCCCATGTTCAGCGGGGAAGCAATTACAGAAGCCAGACCTTCTACCTTCTGCAACCCTCAATGACCCTGGGTCCATGCTCTCAGAGGGATAGAGAATGGGAAAGCTATCAGGGGAGGGGGTGGGTTATGGAGATTGGGTGGTGGGAACTGTGTGGAGTTGTACCCCTCCTACCTTATGGTTTTGTTAATTAATCCTTTCTTAAATAAAAAAAAAATTAAAAAAATAACAAAAAAAAAAGAAAGAAGAGGTGTGTGTGTGTGTGGGGGCGTCAGGCAGTGGTACACATGGTTAAGTGCATACATCACAGTGCATAAGGACCAGGGTTCAAGCCCGTGGGCTCCAACTGCAGAGGGAAGCTTCATAAACCGTGAAGTAGTTCTGCAGATGCCTCTCTGTCTCTATCCTCTATCTCCTCCTCTCCTCTCAGTTTCTGTCTCTATCCAATAATAAATAAATAAATACATTTTTAAAAAGGAAAGAAAGAAGAGTTGGGGAGAATGAGAGTGAGACACCCATAGTGCTGCTCCATCACTAATGAAGCTTCTTTCCTGCTTGTGGAGATGGACACAATCTTAGTGGTGGGAATGGTTTTTATGTACACACCTATTAAATTGTAGTCATATAAATCACTATTTAATTAATATGAGAGGGGGTAAAATTGATCGTATGTCTAACAAAGGGAATTTTCAAAGTTAACCCAATTACCAAATAATGTGATGATAACAATAACTATCTATTGTTTTCTTGAACCCTAAGACAGCAAGAACCTCACATTTCCACTATAAAGCCTAAACTTCCCCCAGTCCTGGGACCCTAGCGTAGGGCCCACTTTCCCGTATGCTTCTCCCAATTCTTATCAAATAATATTGCATCCGTTGATCACAACCTAATCAACGCAACCAGTGCCACCCTAGCATGCTTCACTTCAGACTGTGTCCAGAGACTTCAGGTGTGGAATTACAACTCTTCAACTTCATCACTTAGGTGAGACCTTTCCTTTAATAGTATTCTCTAATTCCATCTCAGGTGGTTCACTCCCTAATAAACTCCCAAAATCTAGATATAGACCAGGTTCTCTGAGAGACAGCATATGTTCACACGTATCCATAAACCAGGATGAATATATACCTGAAAGCAGTAGTACACTAGAGTTTGCAGTGAGTACCCCCCAACACTTCCTCTCCACTATTCCAACCTTTGGGTCCATGATTGTTCAACAATTTGTTTGGCTTTGTATGTTAACTCTCTTTTCAGTCACCAGGTTCCAGATGCCATCAGGATGCCAGCTAGGCTTCCCTGGCCTGAAGACCCCACCAATGCGTCTTGGAGCTCCTCTTCCCCAGAGACCCATCCTACTAGGGAAAAAGAGAGGCAGACTGGGACTATGGATCGACCAGTCAACGCCCATGTTCAGTGGGGAAGCAGTTACAGAAGCCAGACCTCCCACCTTCTGCAACCCACAATGACCCTGGGTCCATGCTCCCAGAGGGATAGAGAATGGGAAAGCTATTGGGGATGGGATGGGATATGGAGATTGGGTGGCAGGAATTCTGTGGAGTTGTACCCCCCCCAACTTATGATTTTTCTTAATGTCTCCTTTGTTAAATAAATAATAATAAAATAAATAAATAAATAAAGTAGGCACACATATTCAAGTGAACTCTCTTGCCAGCCCTGAATGTGTTATGTTTTGTTTTTACCAGAGCAGTGCTCAGCTGTGACTTGTGATATTACTAGGGAAGGAACTGGGGTACTTTTGGTTTTTCAGGAATATTTTTTTTCCTGCAAAGCCATTATGCTATCTCCCCATATCTCTTCTCAGTGAACTATGTTTTGTATGACTCTGGAACTACACAAGGCTTTGGAAATGTGCTATACCCCTTCCTTCCTTCCTTCCTTCTTTCCTTCCTTCCTTCCTTCCTTCCTTCCTCTTTTTTTTCTTTTTGCCTCCAGAATTATTTCTGGGGTTTGCGCCAGGCCTAGAATCCACATCTTTAGGAGGCTATTTTTTTCCTTCCTTATTTCTTTCCTTCTTCCTTCCTTTTTTTTTTTCTTTCTTTCTTTCTTTCTTTCTTTCATTCTTTCTTTCTTTTTTCTTCCTTTCTTTCCTTTAATTTTATTTTATAGGACAAAGATAAATTGAGAGAAGAGGGGGAGATAAAGAATGATAGAGAAATATAAATACCTGCAGACCTGTTTCACAACTCCTGAAGCATCCCCTGCTGCAAGTAGAGAGCAGAGGCAGCAACCTAAGTCCTTGCACAGGTCCTTTCACATCCCTTTTGTGCATTTAACTGGCTGTGCCACAGCCATCACCCCCCACCCCCAGTCCCTCCCTCCCTCCCTCCCTTCCTTCCTTCCTTCCTTCCTTCCTTCCTTCCTTCCTTCCTTCCTTCCTTCTTTCCTTCCTTCCTTCCTTCCCTCCTTTTTTCTCCCTCTCCCTCCCCCCTCTCTTTCTTTCGCTCTTCCTCCCTTCCTTTATCTTACTGGTGGAGAATTAATGGTTTATAGTCAACAGTAAAATGCAATAGTTTGCACATGTATAATATTTCCACATAATAACACACCCCAACTAGGTCCTCCTCTACCATCATATTCCAGGACCTGAACCCTGCCCTCATTTCAGAGTTTTACTTTGGTGCAATAAACCAACTCCAGCTCAAGTTCTGCTTTGTGTTTTCCCTTCTGATCTTGTTTTTTTTTTTTTTTTTAACTTGTGTCTATGAATTAGATCATCCCATATTCATCCATTTGTTTCTGATTTATTTCACTTAACATGCTATCTTCAAGCTTTATCCAGGATGGGGTAAATAAGGTGAATTCACCATTATTCAGAATAAAACTGAGTAGTATTCCACTGTGTATATATACCACAACTTACTTAGCCACTTATCTATTGTTGGACATCTGGGTTGCTTCCAGGTTTTGGCTATTACAAATTGGATTGCTTTAAAAACATAGGAATACCTTTTTAAAAAATAAATTTATTCTTCTTAAGATTGATGTATTTATAGAGGCAGAAAGAAATTTAGCAGGAAAGGGAGATAGAGAAAGAGAGACACTGGGGCCAGGTGGTGGTGCACCTGATTAAGTGCACACATTACAGTGTGCAAGGACCTGGGTTCAAGCCCCTGGTCCCCAACTTCAGGGGAAAAGCTTCAAAAGTTGTGAAGTAGGGTTGCAAGTGTCTCTATGTCTCTCTTCCTTTCTATCTCTCCCTCCCCTCTCAGTTTCTCTCTGTCTCTATCTTTTTTTATTTATTGGGGAATTAGTGTTTTATATTCAACAGTAAGTATAGGTATACATAGATCTTTTTGGATGGGTATATTCGGTTCCTTAGGATATATCCCCAAGAGAGGAATTGCAGGATCATAGGGTAGGTCCACTTCTAGCCTTCTGAGAGTTCTCCAGACTGCTCTCCACAGAGGTTGGAACAATTGACATTTTCACCAGCAGTGCAGGAGAGTTCCTTTCCCCCCACAATCTCTCCAATATTTGTTGCTGCTACCTTTTCTGATGTATGACTTTCTCACAGGACTGAAATGATATCTAACTGTTATTTTTATTTGCATTCTCTGACAATCAATGACTTGGAACATTTTCTCATATGTTTATTGGCCTTTTGGATCTCTTTAATGGAAAATATTCTGTTCATATCCTCTTCCCAATTTTGTATGAGGTCATTTGTTTTCTTGTTGCTGAGTTCCATGAGCTCTTTATATATTTTGGTTATTAGTCTCTTGTCTCATGTATGGCATGTAAAGATCTTCTCCCATTCTGTCAGAGGTCTCTTTGTTTGAGTGGTGGTTTCTTTTTCTGTGAAGAAGCTTTTCTATTTTATGTAGTACCGTTGGTTTATTTTTTATTTAATCTTCTTTGTAACTGGGTTTGTTTCACTGAATATGCCTTTAAAATTTATATGGAAAAAGAGTTGTGCTGATGTTTTCTTTTAAAAAATTGATAGTTTATGACCTAACATCCATCTTTTCCTTTCTTTAAACTACTAAATTCTCCTTATTTTACATGATATGTATGGTCCTCTGATATTACAAGATATGCATTGTCCTACAAAAAATTAATTTAACACTTAACTAAATATTAAATCCCCTATCCTGTTATATTATCTGCTACACTGGTTTCTCTGAATAGAGATATCAGATGCCTACCAATAGGGAAGTATGAGCCAATAGAAATTGAAAGGAAAAAGAGAGACAGAGAATGAGGAGAGAGATACCTGCAGCACTGCTTTAGCTCTTGTGAAGCTTCTTCCTTGCAGCTTGAGTCTAGGGGTTTGATCTGGGTCTTTGCTCTTTATAAAATGAGTACTGTAACAGATATGCCATTTCTCATCCCCTAGGTTATTTTTTCTCCCAAATAATTTTATTGGGGTGGGGGGATAATGATTTATAGGATAGATGGGTACAATTTGTTTCTCTTCTACTGTGCTCTGGTATCCAACATCTTCTTTAGCTTCTCTACATTTCCCTTTTATTCTAGTCTCAAGATCTTGCTACATCGTCATGCATTTGGAGTAAATCAAGGGTTTGGGGGCTCTTTGGAGAATGTGATTGTTCCAATGTATCCATCACCATGAGGAACTGTTTCATGTTCATGTAATTATATTCTTGAGTTCAGAATTTATCCTGGATTATTTAGTGAAATTCTTCTATGCTTGATCTTGGAGAAAGTGTGCTAAAAGGAAAACTGTATATTGCTGTAGTCTTTTTGAGGAGATATATATATTTTTTTATCCTTCCTTCACAGATATTGTTCCTTTTGCCCATCTTATCCCAGGTGTCCACCTGGAAAATGTGTACTCATTATTCCATATTTAACCCACATGTCCTTTCTTATTTGAAGGTCTCCATGACTGCTTTCTTTTTTAATTTTTTAAAATTTATTTTCCCTTTTGTTGCCCTTGTTGTCTTTTTATTGTTGTTATAATTATTATTGTTGTTGTTATTGATGTCATTGTTGTTAGGTAGGACAGAGAGAAATGGAGAGAGGAGGGTAAGACAGAGAGGGGGAGAGAAAGATAGACACCTGAAGACCTGCTTCACCGCCTGTGAGGTCACTCCCCTGCAGGTGGAGAGCTGGGGGCTCAAACCAGTATCCTTATGCCAGTCCTTGAACTTTGTGCCATGTGCGCTTAGTCCGCTGCGCTACCACTGACTCCCTCCGTGACCCCTTTCTTTTGTGCTCTTATAATTTGGTGAGGACCCTGTTACATGATGCAGTATCCCTCTATTTTCTTATCAATTTCCTCTGGAGTTTAGACACCTTTTAGGAAGGAAAACTGTTGTATATACTCCAGAACTTAGCACAGAGTCTTGAATAGTGGGAGTTTGTTTAACGGTTGACTGTTGAGAAACCTACTATAACCCACATAGATGTTTGGTTTTGTTTGAGCAGTGTGAAACTACATAATGTTTTAAATTGTGTTTATTGAAAATTAAACACAAAAGTACACATTTATGACATCTGAAAATTGGGAGATACAGCTACAATGAGCCTGTTATTTTGCATAATACAGTTGACTGGAGTTAAGAAGTATACGTTCTATGCAATAAGTGATGTTTATACTAAGAGAAATATACAAAGAGGTGAAGGGGGATACCAGATGGATTTGTTCATGTGTAGAATATCGATGACTTAAACATAAACACTTATATAAATAATCAGTTTATCTCGGAGTCTAGTGCAGCTACCATTGTTAGCTAATGTGGAATATTTAGGATCTGTACTTAAGAGTGTTTAGAATGAAGTCTTACCCCTCCACTTATCAATAGTGTGCCCTTGGGAGAGTTTCTTCAATTCTTCCCACTCTATTTATTCCTTTGTGAAGGATATATCATAAGGTAGATAAGCCCAGTATTTTGAGGAAAAGAATGGGACTGTCCATATAGATTCACTGGCACATCTGATGCATGTGGCATCATCAGCAAATTATTCAAAAAGTATTGTATTTCTGTACTTGTTTTTTTTTTAATACTGCCTATGAATGAGATATATGGTATTCATCATACTCTTTTTTATTTATCTCACTTAATATGATTCTTTCAAGTTTCATTAAAGACAAGAACAGAAAGAGAAAACACAAAAAGGAAATTGGATTGATTATGATGTATTGCAATGAAGGAAAGGACTCTAGGGAAGGACAGAAAAGGAAAGGGTAGAGAAGATGTTAGGGGCTTAATGTATGCTGGTGGATAGGAACATAAGTTGGGCATGAGCATATTCATCAGACACATACCATGGGGAAAGTAGAATGTATACCTACATGCCAAAAATTTCCCTGTAACAATTTCCCATTAACTCACTATGAAATGATTAAAAAAAATTAGGGAGGGGTGGCAACATCATATACAAGGAATTGGGTTCAAGTCTTTGGTCTCCGCCTGTAGGGAGGAAGCCTCATTAGTGGTGAAACTGGTCTGTAGGTATCTTTCTCTTCCTCTCTCTATCTCCCCCTTCCCTCTCAATGTTTCTATTGAAAATAAAATAAAATAAATAAAATAAAATAAAAAAATAATCATAATATTATGACATACCTTATGCTCTTCACATTTATAAAACATATAAAAACATCAGTGAGGGAGATTCCGGAAGATGGCGGAATGAGAAACTGCTAGTGGCTTGAGCTCCGACCACATCCACTGGAAACAGTAGGATATTTTGCCTTTAATAGGCCAGTCAATAAGGGGTCCTAGTGGTGACACCAAGGAGGTGACTATAACTCAATTTGGATTAGAAAATAGAGTAAAAAGAAAGGGAAAAAATAATAATAATAA
Organism: Erinaceus europaeus; assembly: GCF_950295315.1. Taxonomy (NCBI): domain Eukaryota; kingdom Metazoa; phylum Chordata; class Mammalia; order Eulipotyphla; family Erinaceidae; genus Erinaceus; species Erinaceus europaeus. The sequence goes on along the minus strand of NC_080178.1, from coordinate 38,152,087 downwards.
ATAATAATGAATAAATAATAATGAATAAATAAATAAATAACTCTTTCCTTTCACTGCTCTTTTACTACTATTCTTTTTCCTATCTCTTTCTTTTTTCTCTCTTTCTTTTTCTCATTCTTGTCATACTTTCTTCCTTCCTCCTTCAGCTTTCTGAATTCACTGATGTTTGGGAATTATTTTGGGGAAGAAATATGACTCAGAGTGGATGCTCTCTGCATGTATCTCTGCTCTACTTCCCTTTCTCCTTTACCTACCCTAGAATATACAGTGGGTAGTCAATTTTCATAACTGTCTATTCCTGCTATTCTTGTCTACTCCTAAGGTTATTTTTTTTCTTCTTCCTTCCTTTCTTTCTATCTTTCTTTCTACCTTCCTTTCTTTCTTTCTTAACAATCAGCTGTCTCTGCACAGTAGGCTTGAGGCAATCTGGGACAGTTTTTTTTTTACCCTGCTCTATTTTATTATTAATATTATATAAAGGTGTATCTCTTTCCCCCCTCCTTTAGGTTGACCAGAATTAACTCTTAGAGTATCTTTCATTGCTAGGAGACTGGGCATCTAATCCATTGTGAGAGGAAATTGTCTCACTACTCCTACCTCCTCCACAGAATCTCCCCTTCTCCCTCTTCCTACCTAATTAAAAAATAAAATAAAAAATAAATTAATCAATTAAAAACTTTCTTTTCACTGCTCTTTTATTATAGCTCTTTTTTATCTTGTCTTCCATTTCTTCCTTCCTTCTTCTTTGTCTTTGTGAATTCACTGACATTCATTTGTGAATTATTTGGGGGAAGAAATCTGACTCAGAGTGGACTCTCTATGTGTGTATCTCTGCTCTACTTCATTTTCTCCTCTTGCTACCTCTAGAATATACAGTGTATAGTACATTTGCATAATTGTCTATTCTTGCTATACCTTCTTTCTCTTTCTTCTTCACTTGGACTTGGTTACGATTTTTTCATGGACTGGAGACATTGTTTGGCTAACTGGTAGTGATTAAACTGCTTCAATCCTTTCTTCAGTTGCTATTATAATTCCTGAGGTTGGTGATTGCATTTGTCATAAAGGTATTTAGTACAGTGCTGCTTTTACTCAAAACACAACAACTTAGGAACAACATAACATAAAAATAAGAAACACATTAATAAGAAAAGGGTAGATCAAGAGAAAATAAAACTGATACTACAATGAATGAAGACAAGAGCTCATAAGAAACTATAAATCAGCCAGAAGTAACCATAGATAAGAAAAGTATGCAAGCAATAATAAACTTATTAATTACAGAAACGAAAACAACATTGGAGGATAAGAATGGCAGTATTAGGGAAACAACAGTTAAGACCCCCAAGGAAAATACTGATTATCTTGAGGCAATTAGAGAACTGAAAGCTGAAATAGCTGAACTGAGGAAAGAGGCTGAGAGAAGGGAAAGCAGAAAACAGAATTAGTCAGAGGATGAGTTAGAGAAAACTAAGAAAGAGCTCAAAAAGAGATTGAGAGACACTGAAAACAACAACAGAGATATATGGGATGATTGCAAAAGAAGTAACATTCGTATAATTGGCCTGCCAGAGGAAGAAAGAGAGGAAGGGGAAGCAAACATTCTAGAGGAAATAATAGAAGAAAACTTCAGAGACCTGAATAACAGAAAGGACATCAAGATTCAAGAGGCCCAGAGAGTTCCAAAAAGAATGAACCAGACCTGAAGACACCAAGACACATCATAGTCACAATGAGAAGAAGTAAGGAAAAGAAAGGATCCTAAAGGCTGCAAGAAAGAAACAAAAAGTCACATACAGAGGAAAACCCATAAGATTATCTGCAGATTTCTCCACTCAAACTCTAAAAGCTAGAAGAGAATGGCAAGATATCTATCGAACCCTGAATGAAAAAGGGTTTCAACCAAGGATAATATATCCTGCTAGACTTTCATTCAAACTAGATGGAGGGATCAAAACCTTCTTAGACAAACAACAGTTAAAGGAGGCAACCATCACCAAACCGGCCCTGAAAGAGGTTCTAAAAGACCTCTTATAAACAAGAACTTCACTATAATACTGTCAATATATCAGAGCAAACAAAAAAAATTTTTTTTGAACAATGGCACTACAATACATTAAATCCATAATATCAATAAATGTCAATGGCTTAAATTCACCCATAAAAAGGTACAGAGTTGATGGATGGATCAGAAAACATAATCCAACCATATGCTGCTTGCAAGAACCCCATCTGTCACAACAAGATAAACACAGACTTAAAGTGAAAAGATGGAAAACTATCATACAGGCTAACGGACCACAAAAAAAGGCAGGAACAGCCATTCTCATCTCAGACATGATAGATTTTAAATTAAATAAAGTAAGAAAAGATAGGCAAGGACATTACATAATGATTAGAGGATCAATGAGCCAAGAAGACTTAACAATTGTTAACATCTATCTACCCAATGAGGGACCATCTAAATACATCAAGCACCTACTGAAAGAATTTCAAAAATACATCAATAGTAATATAATAATAGTGGGATACTTTAACTCCCACTCTCATATTGAGACTATCAAAGCAGAGAATCAACAAAGAAACAAGAGAATTAAATGAAGATATAGACAGACTAGACCTCTTGGATATTTTCAGAGTCCTTCACCCCAAAAAACTGGAATACACATTGTTTTCAAATCCATATAACACATAGTCAAGGATAGACCACATGTTAGGCCACAAAGACAGCATCAATAAATTCAAGAACATTGAAATCATCCCAAGTATCTTCTCAGACCACAGTGAAGTAAAACTAACATTTAACAACAAACAGAAAATTATTAAAAGTCATAGAATTTGGAAACTAAACAACATACTCCTTAAGAACCACTGGGACAGAGAGTCACTCAAGCAGGAAATTCAAATGTTCCTGGAAACAAATGAAAATGAAGACACAACCTATCAAAATATTTGGGACACAGCTAAACCAGTATTGAGAGGGTGCTGGGAAAACTGGGTTGTAACATGCAGAAGAATGAAACTGAACCACTTTATCTCACCAGAAACAAAAAATCAACACCAAATGAATCAAAGACCTGGATGTTAGACCAGAAACAATCAAATACTTAGAGGAAAACATTGGTAAAACAGTTTCCCACCTACACCTCAAGGACATCTTTGATGAATCAAACCCAACTGCAAGGAAGACTAAAGCAGAAACAAACTAATGGGACTACATCAAATTGAAAAGCTTCTGCACATCTGAGGAAACTATTAAACAAACAAAAAGAGACCCCTCACAGAACTAGATAAGAACGTCACATGCCATACAAGAAACTAATCACCAAAATATATAAAGAGCTCAGCAAACTTAGCAACAAAAAAGCAAATGACCTCATCCAAAAATGGGCAGAGGATATGAACAAAACATTCACCTCAGAGGAGATCCAAAAGGCTAACAAACATAAAAAACTGCTCTAGATCACTGATTGTCAGAGAAATGCAAAGTTAAGACAACACTGAGATACCACCTCACTCCTATAAGTATAGCATACATCAAATGGACAGCAGCAACAAATGTTGGAGAGGCTGTGGGGACAGATGAACACTTTTGCATTGCTGGTGGGAATGTAAATTTGTCCAGCCTCTGTGGAGAGCAGTCTGGAAAACTCTCAGAAGGCTAGACATGGACCTTCCATATGATCCAGTAATTCCTCTCTTGGGGTATACCACAAAGATTCCATAAAACCCAACCAAAAATAGGTGTGTACTCCTATGTTCATAGCAGCACAATTCATGATAGCTAAAACCTGGAAGAACCCAGGTGCCCAACAACAGATGAGTGGCTGAGAAAGCTGTGGTATATATACACAATGGAATACTATACAGCTATCAAGAATAGTGAACTCACCTTCTCTGACCCATCTTGGACAGAGCTAGAAGGAATTATGTTAAGTGAGCTAAGTCAGAAAGATAAAGATGAGTATGGGATGATCCCACTCATCAACAGAAGTTGAGTAAGAAGATTTGAAAGGGAAACTAAAAGCAGTATCTGACTAAACTGAAAGTAGGGCACCAAAGTAAAAACCCTGTGGTGAGGGGGAAGGTGGACATGCGGCTTCCTGGGCCAGTGAGGGTGGGTGGGAGGGATGGGACACAGTTTTTTGGTGGTGGGAATGGTGTTTACGTACACTCCTAGTAAAGTGTAGTCACATAAACCATTAGTTAATTTATATGAGAGGGGGGAAATTAATTGTATGTATCAAAGTTTTTAAAACACAGACTGAGTCTTTTAATATATAGGCTGTATATTTGATATGTGGACTCTCTCAAAAGCCTAGAACAAGAAGATCAGAAGCAACCAATGGCACAACTATATACAAGATACTGGGTACTATACAGCAAACTCTAACAAAAGGACTTTTCAAAGTTAACCCAACTACCAAATAATGTGATGATAACATTAACTATCCATTGTCTTTTTGAACCCTAAGACAGCAGGAATCTCACATCTCCACTATAGAGCCTATATTTCCCCCAGTCCTGGAACCTGAGGATAGGGCCCACTTTCCCCATGCCTCTCCCAATCCATATCAGATAATATTGCATCTGCGGATTGCATCCTAATCAACACAACGATTGCCACCTCAACATGCTTCATCTCAGACTGTGTCCAGAGAGTTCATGTGTGGAATGACAACCCTTCAGCTTCATTACTTGGGTGAGACCTTTCCTTTCATAGTATTCTCTAATTCCATCCCAGGTTGCTTCACTTTCTAACAAAGTCCTAAAACCTAGATATAGACCAGGTCCCCTGAGATAGAGCATAGGTTCACATGTATCCATAAACTAGTGCAAAATATATACCTGAAAGCAGAAGTACACTAGAGTTTGCAGTGAGTACCCCCCCAACACTTCCTCTTCACTATTCCAACCTTTATGTCCATGATTGCTCAACAATTTGTTTGGCTTTGTATGTTAACTCTCTTTTCAGCCACCAGGTTCCAGATGCCATCAGGATGCCGGCCAGGCTTCCCTGGACTGAAGACCCCACCAATATGTCCTGGAGCTCTGCTTCCCCAGAGACCCACTCTACTAGGGAAAGAGAGAGGCAGACTGGGAGTATGGACTGACCAGTCAATATCCATGTTCAGCGGGGAAGCAATTACAGAATCCAGACCTTCCACCTTCTGCAACCCACAACGACCTTGGTTCCATGTTTCCAGAGGGATAGAGAATGGGAAAGCTATCAGGGGAGTGGATGGAATATCGATATTGGGTGGTGGGAATTGTGTGGAGCTGTACCCCTCCTACCCTATGGTTTTATTAATTTATCCTTTCTTAAATAAAAAATAAATTAAAAAAAAACATCAGTAAGCCTGCAGAGTTGAGCACTCACGGATACATATTATGTTATGAGGAATCTTAAAAAAAAGAGACACTGATAACAATCAAATGAATATTTACATGTGTTATGATGTGTGTGTGTGTGTGTGTGTGTGTGTGTTTGTGTGTGCGCGCATGTATAGACAGAGGAGCAATAGGACAAGTGAGAGTAAGGGGTGTGCTCTAGACTTGGTAGCCTGAAATGCCTCCTTTTGATTATGAAGAAATATAACAAATATGATTCTGTGTCCATATCTGTGCCTAAGAAAGAGTAAATTGAGAAAAAAAAATCTAAATTTCAATAAATAAATACAAGACTTCAGGTACTGTGAAAAGGAGATGATATGAGAAGAGAGAATATCAGGAGTAGGATAAGTATGACCATATAAGAGATCTGTGAAATCTTGTTTAACCAGGAAGGATAGTGTCTTTCATTTAGAGCTATGTGAACAGTCATTCCAACACACAGAATGAGATCACAGTATGTCCAAGGGTCCAGGTTCAAGTCTTTGGTGCCGATGTGCAAGGGATGTGGGGGAGGTATGAGTGGTAGAGCAGGTCTGCAGGAATCTCTCCTCTGCATCTCTCTCCTTCTCTGTCTTTCTATGTCTCTTCTCTATCAAAACAATGGCAGCTGGGAGCAATAGGTGGGCAGACAATAAACCACCACAATAAACCACCCTGGTTTCAACAAGAAAAAAAAGTAATGCTTCAGTCAAGAATAAAATTGAAGAACTAAGGAGATGCTTGCTTCAGTAACACAAGTTCAGAGTTGAGTAGTCAATGATGAAAATGATGCAGTAAAAAAAGATGACCTTCACTTGATGAGGAGTTGAGAAATGTAGTGATAACCATCAAATTAGGCTGACATGTGAGAGGAACCTTGAGACAAAAGGACAGCAACTGCTGCAATCCCATGTGTGCAAACCCAGGTTTATCAAGGCAAAATGTTTATTTTATGTAAACATTTGTTGAAATATCTTACTTGGATAGTGAACCTGGCTCTCGCTGCATTAAAGTAAATTTCAGTTCTGTGGTCTCTTTAACTCTCTCTAGCTCTTTGCCCATCTGTCTCTATTAGAGGGAGGGATGCATTGGATCGACCTTCCCGTGGTGCATCCCATGAGTACCCATTCATTGGGGAAACTGACGATCCTTCCTAGCCTACTGAATCCACATGGATCCCAGTCACTTTCAAAGCCAGCAACAAGCAGCTCAAGTTGGTCCTGCTCTTCGAGTCCTCCAATTTAAAGTTGAGGGGCTGTACTTTGCCAAACACGTTCTTATTGGTCAATTGGCGATACAGCATCAGGCAGATGTCATTTGCCTACAAGAAACACATATAGCAGTCAATGAAGCTGCTCGATTCACCATCAGTGGATTCGATTTAATATGCTCCATCCTAAACACGGCCAAGCCATCTACGCCAAATCGTATCTTGCAGACGTTTAACATACGGCCTCTTCAACTTTCTATGACTCCATTACTATTGGAACTATTCAGCTCGTCAACGAATATAAGCCTCCCAGTGCCTCATGGGATAATGAGGTCCTGCTCAGCCTGAATCACCCAGCTGTTTACGTTGGAGACTTTAATAGTCATCATCAAGACTGGGGATATTCCTCCACTCGTACTGACAGCTCTATCTTAGCCGACTGGGCTTCAGCGAATGACCTCTCCCTATTATACGATCCCAAACAGCCAGGCTCTTTTCACAGTGCTAGATGGAATAAAGACTCGTCACCCGACCTGTGCTGGATTAGCACAGTCAACGGCCAAGCCTTTCCCGCTATGAGACAAGTTGTCAAGGACTTCCCGCACAGTCATCACCGCCCAGCTATCATCCACATTGGTCTCCAGCTCCCATTGATTCTGTGCTCAGAGAAACTAACATGGAACTTTCAGAAAGCAAACTAGCGTCTGTTCAGTGATCTTACCAACAAATCTATTCCTGCAATTCCAATTAACTCTATCCCCTCTGAAGATTCCTACAGGCGCTTCTGCCAAGCCATCTTCAAAGCAGCTTCCCAAGATATTCCTCGCAGGAGACGTGCTAACTATACACCTTGTCTTGATGCTGAATGCGAGCAACTACTAAAGCAGTATGATGAGTCAGGCGACCCAGATGTGGCTGACCATCTCATTGCCTCCCTGGATGCAGCACGCCAAGCCCACTGGCAACAACTCACAGAAAGTCTGAACTTCACCCACTCAAGTAGGAAGGCCTGGAAGCTTCTTCATAGTCTGGGTGCCGGTAGCCAACCCTCTCCCGTCTCCCATCTCCCATATCTCCAAACTCAGTGGCCAGTCACCTAACTCAAGTTGGTCGTGCTAAGATCGACCCAGTCTGGAAAAGAGAAATTTCCCATGAGTGGTCATCCCACTTCCGTTTATATTGTCCATCTCCAAAACTCCCTCCCTTTACACTGTCTGAACTGGAAGACGCTTTGAAGAGGGTTAAACCGGGAATTGCTGCTGGCTATGATAACATCACCCCAGAACTTATTCTTAACTTGTGTTCCGTGGCAAAGAAGTGGCTCACTACATTCCTGTCCCACATCTTGGAATCCGAATCTATGCCCAAAATTTGACGTCGTGCGAAGATAATAGCAGTATTGAAATCAAAGAAAGACCCAACACTGGCCGCCAGCTATAGACCAATTTCTCTCCTCTCTGTGTGTTACAAACTCCTTGAGAGGCTGCTTCTGTCACGAATTTCTCCTCTTACAGAGAAATTCCTGTCACCCGCCCAAGCTGGTTTCCACCCAGGAAGATCTACCCGTGAACAAGTCCTGGCCCTCTCAACTTACATTGAAAATGGATTCCAGAAGAATTTAAAGATGGGTGCTGTCTTTGTTGATCTCACAGCAGCCTATGACATGGTCTGGCACTGTGGTCTCCTAGTAAAGATCTCAATATGCCTGCCTCCATGGGTGGCCAACACTATATCGTTTCTTCTCCAAAACAGAAGATTCCGGGTGCATCTGGGTGACAAGTATAGCAGACCGTGGACCAGCGTTTACCAGCAAACAATTTAAAGATTTTTGTTCCCTCTGGAACATTACTCATACCACAGGCATTCCCTATAATCCACAGGGACAAGGCATTGTCGAAAGGGCCCATCAAACTCTTAAGGCTCAATTGAATAAAGATAAAGGAGGAATGTATCCCCCCAATATCCAGCTAGCAAAAGCCTTAACTACGTTAAATCTCTTTAATATTTACAATAACTCGGACTTACCTCCTATTATTCTTCACTGGCAAACACCATCTACTCTCCCATCTATTAAGGTCAAATGGAAAGACCCACTTGATAAAATTTGGAAAGGGCCTGACCCTCTATTGGCCATGGGAAGAGGTTTTGCATGTATTTTCCCTCATAATTACTCTAAACCTGTCTGGGTTCCTGCCCGCCATGTCCGACAATACACTCATGATGGCACTGTTATCCCTGAAGAACAAGAAACACAAGAGGACTAGATGCAGGATACATCCCAGGATCCATAATATGACATGGCAGAACTTACAAAAGTTGGCTCACAGAGCCCTCTCTCCTACCCCTTCCCTGAATGTCTTATGTTATGAATGGCCAGTTGTGTTTTGTGAGTGAGTGCGCTGAATGACCAAAAATTTTTGTATGACCCATCTGCTCAGAAGTACTCTAAATGTTAAAACAATTGTCACTAACATGCATTAACTCTCTAAGTAACCTGAGTCTGCTTATAGTCCAAAGTCAATTATAGTAAACCTCTAACTTGTTACAAGTTTTATTGTTTTTCACAAGTAAGTGATTACAGCTATCAAGCCTTCATATGAGGAATCATCTGTTCATATGGTAAGGTATTAAACTGTAAGAAGTTCCTCCATATCCAACCCATGTGAATTAGCAACATTCACATATTCTTGTAAACTTAACTGGTGTATCTTGTCTTGCCACAATAGGCCTGCCTTTGTCAGCCAACAATTTAAAGATGTTTCCCTTTATAACATCACCCATGCCATGGACATCCTTTACTACCCCCAAAGACAAATGGCTATTCCCCTGGACATCACATCCACTGACTGCTTCCCTTAGACTTGAGATATGATCCTACCTCTTCATATCAATGGATACATTCCCCCTTCCTTACCTGTATACCTTTAGTTGTGGGACCCTAGCTTGTTTTACTTCTTCTGCTCACAATAGGTCCTATAATTCTTTTTTTTTTTCAACATTTTAAATTTATTTATTAATGAGAAAGAGAGAAAGAACCAGACTCACTCTGGTACATGTGCTGCCAGGGATCGAACTCAGGACCTCATGCTTAAGAGTCCAAGGTTTTAGTCTCTGAACCACCTCCCGGACCACAGTCCTATAATTCTTAACAAGCTCATGGCCTTTTGAGGCAACAGATTGATGCCATAAAGATGCAACCTATACAAATTCACTATCATAGGCTTGACATGGCAGAATATTGAGTTGCTGTGGAGGATTTGCCCCCCTCCATCAGAACGTCTACCATGTAGAGGGCTGGCTAGCCAATGACGGGTAAGAGGAAACTAGCGCTATCCAGTCAACCTAAGACAGGGCATCTGGTACTACTGGGCAAAAATGACCAGGTGTTCCAATGACGGGTAAGACAGAAGGCTGATCCCCAACCTAAGACAGGCACAGTCCACCCTGCCACAAAATAAAGTCCGCCAAACATCAAAACATGATATAAGACAGGGGGACATGTGGGGAGTCACATGTGCCCTCAAGGTTGCTATTGGCATGGCCATAGAGTTTATGTTAAAAGATAGTTCCTGGGAATCGGGCGGTGGTGCAGCGGGTTTAGCGCAGGTGGCACTAAGTGCAAGAACTGGCTTGAGGATCTCAGTTTGAGCCCCCGGCTCCTCACCTTCAGGGGAATCACTTCACAGGCGGTGAAGCAGGTCTACAGGTATCTTTCTCTCCCTCTGTCTTTCCCTCCTCTCTCCATTTCTCTCTGTTCTATCCAACAACCACAATATCAGTAATAACAACAATATAATTACAACAAGAACAACTAGGGCAACAAAAGGCAAGATACAAAAAAAAAAAAAAAAAAAGGGATAAGATAGTTCCTGCTTCCCTACACCTAGAGTCTTTGTTAAAAGATAAGGTCTTTTTCCCCATGAATCACCAAGGACCTTCCAGATAAATGGCTGACTACCATGACAAATAATATAAAATATAATAATAAATGAATAGGAAAGATACATCCCCCAATACTCAGTTGGTCAAGGCACCAAACCTCTTTTTCTATAAAGCATTCAAATCAGATGCCCTGCTAACCACGAGAAGCAGATTGTTTATGTTTCTTCCACAGGAATCCCAGAAAAAAAACATCTGGACCCCTGCACACCCTGAAATCACCCACTTGATGGCATGACTACAGTGGCACACCCCCCCAAAACCCTAGATGTCACCTGACGCTATCTGAAGAACCTGATTCACAGACTCCAAGGACAGAACCTTTTTACTGCCTGTCTGCCTTTCGTGCTTTTGCTTTGACCTGTCACATTTTGGCGGTTCCAGCTCACAATCTACAGAAAAGCAGAATTCCAGAGGCTGACCTTCCTCATGCAGCATTTCATCCCCTGCCATTTCTCCCCCTAGTCACCTACTTTGGACTGAGACTTCTATTGGACTTGCTGGTATACCCTTTGTACACCTTAGACAATTTTACAGCAGCTTCCTTCCCTTCACGTTGCTGGTTTTTCATAGACTGACCCTGAGTAGTTCATAGACTTTACACACTGTTGCCCTGGGCATTAGATAAAAGGAAAGGGGGAGATGCTGGGAAATTGTGCCAATGCAGTCACATCTGCCATGTTGTCCCCTCAGGCTACTGCTAGTTCCCTGGAGAGTTGGGACATTCTCGGAGTGCCTGTTCAGCCATGTTGTGCCCTCAGGACATTGTCTATATCCCCGCGATATCTGGAGTGATCTGGTTACTCCTCCCCCCTCCCATTCTCACGAGAGTTATCATCCTATCCTGGAGTGCTATGGTTACTCCTCCCCTTCCCATTCTCGTGAAAGTTACTCCTATAAAAACCCTTCGTTTTCCGCACCTCGCTCTCTTGCCAGCGCTCTACTCAGGTGTTCAGACGCAGGAAAGGTTACTGGGTGAGGCGGCCATTTTCTCTACCTCCACGTGGCCCAACCTGCTTCTCTAACACCCAACTCTGAGGTGCCAGCGTGAATAAAGATTTGTGTTTCCTCTTCACTCCGGACCCTCTCTCTCTCTTCTCTGCGGCCCGCGCACTACAACATCTGGCTCTACAACAATCACAGACCCCTGCAAGCGTCAACCCGGCTTTGACCTAGCATGTTATGATTGGGCCCTCCTCAATCACTATAAAACAGGGGCCATGGCTGGTGCACCGCTATGTTCCATCGCTGGGGAGCCAGAGATGACCCGAACTGCCCCTGTGGCTACAGACAGACTATGACCCACATAGTCAATGACTGCCACCTCTCCAGATTCAAAGGAGGTCTCGAAACTTTACATCAGGCTCAACCTGACGCTGTTGACTGGCTACGGAAGAAGGGCAAATGCTAGAAAAAGAAGAAGAGGGAGGTAAGAGGAAGAAAATGAGGTAGAGTAAGAAAGATTTATTCACAAGTCAGCTAAGTCAGAAAGATAAAGATGAGTATGGGATGTCCCCACTCAGAAGTTGAGAAAGAAGAACAGAAAGGGAAACTAAAAGCAGGATCTGATTAAATTGAGAGCAGGGCACCAATGCAAAAACCCTATGATAAAGGGAAGGGTGGCCATTGGGCTTCCTGGCACAGCGAGGGGGTGGGGGGGGGTGGATGGTGGAGATGGGACAGTCTTTTGGTGGTGGGAATGGTGTTTATGTACATTCCTATTAAAGTGTAAACATACAAACCACTATTTAATTAATATGAGAGGAGAAAAATTTATAATATGTCTAGAACTTCTTAAAACACAGACTGAGTTTTTTTAATACATAGGCTGTCTTTGATATGTTGACTCTCTAAAAAGCCAAGACCAGGGAGAACAGAAGCAACCTGTAGCACAGCTATATACAAGATGCTGGGTATTATACCCCAAACCCTAACAAAGGGACTTTCCAAAGTTAGCCCAATCACCAAATAATGTGACAATAACAATAACTATCTATTATCTTCTTGAACCCTAAGACAACAAGAACCTCACATTTCCACTATAAAGCTTATATTTCCCTGAGTCCTGTAACCTTAGGGTGGGGCCCACTTTCCTGCATGCTGCTCTCAACTCAAATCAAATAATATTGCATCCACGGACCACAACCTAATCAATGCAACCAGTGCCACCCCAACGTGCTTCACTTCAGACTGTGACCAGAGACTTCAGGTGTGGAACAACAACCCTTCAGCTTCATCACTCAGGTGAGACCTTTCCTTTCATAGTATTCTCTAATTCCATTCCAGGTGGTTCACTCCCCAATAAAGTCCCCAAACCTAGATATAGACCAGGTCCCCTGAGATAGAGCATAGGTTCACACATGCCCATAAAGTAGGGAAAATATATACCTGAAAGCAGAAGTACACTAGAGTTTGCAGTGAGTACCCCCCTCCCAACACTTCCTCTCCACTATTCCAAGCTTTGGGTCCATGATTGCTCAGCAATTTGTTTGGCTTTGTATGTGAACTCTCTTTTCAGCCACCAGGTTCCAGATGCCATCAGGATGCTGGTCAGGCTTCCCTGGACGAGAAGACCCAACCAATGTATCCTGGAGCTCTGCTTCCCCAGAGACCCACCCTACTAGGGAAAGAGAGAGGCAGACTGGGAGTATGGACAAACCAGTCAACATCCATGTTCAGTGGGGAAGCAATTACAGACAGAAGCCAGACCTTCCACCCTCTGCAACCCACAATGACCCTGGATCCATACTCCCAGAGAGATAGAGAATGGGAAGGCTATCAGGGGAGGGGATGGGATATGGAAATCGGGTTGTGTGAATTGTGCGGAACTGTACCCATCTTATTCTATGGTTTTGTTAATGTCTCCTTTCTTAAATAAAAAAAAAAATAAATGAATAAGAAAGAAGGGGGGAATTCAGATAAGCACAGACTTAATATGGAATAAATACTTATTATTTTGCAAAAAAAAAAAAAAGAATGAAAGTCCCTGAAGTGACTTTCCTAAGATGTCCCCAAATTCTGTGGCTAGTATTTTCTGTTGTTTTTACCATGAACCCAAGAGTTAGCTTCAAAAGCTTATCTCACCATATACTTAAAGTCTAAGCAGTACTAGAGAAACAATGTATTTCATCTAAAACGATTTTAAAAGATCTGCATTTTTGGACTGTTTTTACTTTCTTCTTTTTATTTTTTATGTTTTATGTTTTATAGAATAGGACGGAGAAAAATTGAGATGGGAAGGGAAGATAAGGAGAGAGACAGAGACCTACTTCTGCAACACCACTTATGAAGTGACCTCCTTGCAGGTAGGGAGACGGGGGGTGTCAAACTGGGAACCTTGCATGGGTCCTTGCACTTCACAGTGCATGTGCTTACTCCACTGCACCACCACCTAACACCCTACTGTTTTCATTTTCTAAGCTCAGAGACAAAACTACATTCTTTTTTTTCCAGTTGCTAGACTTTCCCTCCCTTTTTTCTCCTTCTCTTTCTTTTTTTGTAAAAATTTTAGTAATATAATACTGACCTACAAAATTACATATTAATAGGGGTATAATTCCACACCTTTACCACATCAAAATTCTGAATCCCCAATTTCCCCCACTGCAAACAACCACAGTTCTCCTAAGCCTGCAGACATGGACCAACCATTATCTCTACAACTATGTGTCTACATTTGTACATAATTGCCCCCTTTTTCCTTCCAGGTCTAGTTCTCTCTTCCACTCTAAGCCACTTATGACACCATTACTATATCCAAATGTCCCTCCCCTTTTCTCCTCTCTCTGTGGGTCCTGGTGGAGCTGGAGTTCAAAGCCCTCTTATCCTCTTCATCCTAACACTTTTCCCCCACTGGGAGTATGAATCAAAATAGTAAAAAGGCTAAAAAGTTGGTTTTGGGCAGTGAGTGGCTCCCATTCTTGAAAAAGTTCTATGGATAAATTAACTTTTATCACATCACCTGATCCAGAGCCCGTGTAACCTCTGAACCGCTATGAGTCTAAGCTCACAGTTCATAGTCACAGCTAGGAGTATTGCAGGCAGCACTCATTTCCTTGAGTGGCTGGGCAAGATACCATAGCTTCCCTTCAGAGACTGGTACAGTCCATACTAACACTGCTTTATGGTGAGGGAAAGGTCCGTGGAAGGCTCAAAGGAGGGTCTAATGACATTCCTTATGGAAATGACCAGTCATAATGGATAGAGGGATCCATTAAAGGTCTAGGACCATCATATTTGTGTGGGAATATAAGTATTCCTTAACTAGGGCTCCAGATGATGAGGTGGTATGGTATTGACCAAAAGGGATATTATTAAGTGAGCCAGCATCTGAGGCAAACTTATATTCTTATTAAATACTGGTGTTGTAAGTTTTTGGAAAATATGCTTAAATATTAGAAATTCCATATGTTAGAAATAACCACAATCTGCATATATGATTGTCTTAGGTTCCCACTCTAAGACCAGGCATATTTTAGTTATATTTCAATGGGCCTGTAGCTATACTAGTGTTGTTTTTTTTCCTCAGCCTGAAATCTGATATGCAGGTGGATCCTAATTATTGTCTGGGGAGATGATGTCGTGGCTGGGAAAAGGACCAGAAAGCTGGATCAAGGAAGAGAGTAGCTCCTAATATGGGAAAGGGGTGTAAATATTGTTGACTGTAAACCCCATCAATTTGATATAGTCAGGGGCCCATAATTACCTTAGGAGCCTTTGTGACCTCTGCATCCCTCTAGATCTGAACTCACATTCTGTGGTCATAAGTAGGAATATTCCATGCTGCCCCAGTATCGACCCATCTTCCTCAGGTGTATCATAGAGTATGTTGTCCATCCTACCTTCAGAAGACGGAATATTCTCTACTGTTGTTGATCCAAGTTGAGGGCAAGGTCCTATGGGGGCCCACAAAGGGGTCTATTTTGTTGTTCCTGATAGAGATGACCAGAAATAATGCAGAGAGGGATTTTTTGAGGTCTAGGCACATCAAGTCTGTTTGGGAGACTCAGGACTCCCTGATTAGGGCTCCAGCTGGTGGAATGGCCTGATAGTGACTAAAGAGTCATCATTAAAGTATGCCAGTCTCTTGCCCTTATTCAGCTTTTGTAGTCCTTGCTTTGCTAAGGTTAGCTATGGAATGAGTAAGAGAACTGTAATAGGAAGTAGGTGAGGAGGGTATCTAAGTCTAAGTGGACACTATTTCATTATGAGCTTGATACTGACTCACTAAAGACTATTGTGTATTTTTGCTTTCAGGTATATATTTTGAACTAATTTATAGATGTATGTGAACATATGCTCTATCTTATGGGACCTGGCCTATATCTAGGTTTTGGGACTTTGTTAGGAAGTGAACCTCCTGGAATGGAATTAAAGAATACCATGAAAGGAAGGGTCTCAACCAAGTGATGAGGATGAAGGGTTGGCAATCCATGCCTGATGTCTCTGTACATAGTCTGAGGTGAAGCATGCTGAGATGGTACTTGTTGCATTGATTAGGTTGGAATTAGCAGATGCCATATCTTCAGACAATTTTCTTATCCAACCTCAGGCTAGCTACCAAACACAAGCAAAACTACCATAGTTGTGTGCCCCTTAAGAACATGCCTAAAATGGTTTTCCTAGATTTCTTCTACCCCAAAATCTCCAATCTCATCGGCTCTAAACTTACTTTTGGTTCTTGTTCCTTAATAATTTTGTCTCAACTTAGGTCATGCCACCTTCCAGACACTGAGTTATGGATGACTCCATTCTGACTTCTCTGAGCAGACAACCTCACCAATGTGCCATGGACCTTCACATCTCCAGAGCACAAGTCTACAGTTACACTAGGGGAAGATAGAAACAAGATGGGGGTTTGGATCGACCTGTCAATGCCTGTGCTCATCAGAGAAGCAATTACAGAAGCCAGAATTCATATCTTCTGCACCCCATAAACAACCTTGATCTCCCAGCGGAAGAGAAGTGATAGGATGAAGATGAGAGTTTTGAATTCCAGCTCCATCAGCACACAGAGAGAGAGAAGGAAAAGGAAGGGGGCCTATGAAGGTAGCTATGATGTCATGAGTGGCTTAGAGGGGAAGAGAAGATTGAATAGAAAAAGAAGGGACAACTGTATGTAAATGTGGATAGATAGTTATAGAGATGTTGGTTGGCCCATGTCCATAAATTTAGGGGAACTGTGGTGGATTGCAGTGGGGAGACTGAAGATTCAGAACTATGTTGGTGGGAATGGTGTGAATTCAAACCCATGTCAACACCTAATTCTATAATATAAAAATAAATAAACAAACAAATAAATAAATATAAAGAAAAGTTTACCAAGTGCCCAGCACTTAGAGATGCTTCTCTTTTATTAGGTTAATGAAAACTACAACAGTGAAGACCAAGGAGATTCAAAGAAAATAACTGTTTCCATGAAGAACAACCAAAAAAGTATGACTTTTGATAAAGATTTTATTGAATACATATGTAGGTCTGGATAGGACAAGCAAAAAAAAAAAAAAATCTTAATGGTGCTAATTATTGAAATCCTCCAACATAGAATAGCTTCCCATTTATTTGTGTTTTCCTCTTGATGTCTAATATGTATGCTGTTATAAATGGGATTGGTTTCTTGATAACCACTTTTGGCTCATTACTTGCATAAAGTAATGACAATGTTTTATGTGAATTAATATTTTAGATAGTTATGATAATGCACTGTCCAATAATTTTAACTATTTTCAACTTGATTCTTTTGGATATATAATATATAATACTATAATATATATGTTATCATATAAGTTACAAATAATGATAATTTCCTGATAGTGTCCTGCTTTTTCTTTCAGTTTGGATCCCTTGAGTTATTTTTCTTGCCTAACTAGCTAGAATACTACAAAATCTTATCTGGTACTACAAAAGACCCCCAATTATCTAAGAAATTCTGAGAAATAACAATAATGGGGTCATCAAGCTTCCTGACTTTAAACACTGTGTTATTATAATTTAAATATTATGGCACTTGAACAAAAATAGTGGGTTGTAATAAAAGTCATAACAGATTTATGCAAAAATCTGTCATAACTTTTCTGACTATCCAGTAGACACTTAGATCCATGATGTAGGTTTGAGAGCACAGCAATAAGATTTTGCACAATGGGCAAATACTTTACAAGGGACCCAGAATTTTTTTTTTCAGTGTTATCAGTGGGGCTCGGTTCCTGCACTAAGAATCCTCTGCCCCTGGTGACCATTTGTTTTTCTATTTTATTGGATAGGGCAGAGAGAAATTGAGAGGGGAGAAGAAGATAGAGAGGACACCTGCATCACTGCTTGTGATTCAACACCTCTGCAGGTGAGGAGCTGGTGGCTTGAACTGTGATCTTTGAGCAGGTCCTTGCATTTTGTACTATATGCGCTTAACCTAGTGCACCACCACCTGATCCCTAGACTCAGAATATTAAGTGCAGAAAGGGGAGTCTTTTTAGTAAGTATTGCGAGAATTAGAGTGTAATGTTGAAAAGAATTAGACACAACCACTACATATCCCATTGTATAAAATGAATCAAACACCAGAAAACATAAAATATGTATATGTATGACCAGAAAATATGTATATGTTAGACCAGAAAACATAAAATATGTATATGAAAACATTAACATATCACTTCATGATGTTGACTTTGGAAGTACCTTAAAGAACTTAAGTCCAACAGCAAAGAAAACAAAATAATTTACATCAGACTGAAAAGCTCCTATACATGGGTCCCCATACATGGGAACATGTGTGTTCTGTTGGGTTTGCCACCATCCCCTTATACCATAGTTTTCTTCACCACTCATCTGTGAAAGATACCTGCCATGGTGGATAGGTGAGACATTGTAACCATGTGATAACTACTGTCTTATAAGTCATTATTTCCCTATTAAAATCATACAAACATAATTCTAGATTCTTTTTGTTGTTTGTTTTGCTTTGTACTATGTCTTCTTTTACCATGGTGTTTTCTTTTTAGTATATAAATCAAGTCTGTGAATCATTGTCCCTTTCACCATTGGGAGTATCAGGCTGAATTCACAAACTCTAAATCAGTTTCTGAAAAAAAAAATGTCATTGATTTGTAGGCACTAGTCCAGATGAGAGTGAACTGAGACTTTGAATTCTCATTTGTCATTGTCCATTGTACATATAATGACTTTGACTTTGAGAGCCTCAAGGGAAATTGTTCCTGTACAAGACATGTTCCAGCAGTTCTGAGTTTTTTCTAGCCAGATACAGTTCAATGGTTATCTGTATCTCATATTATGCTTGTAATCAACATATTAGCTAGCTGGTACCTTCCTGTCATCTGTCTGTTTGTCCTTAAGTGTAGCTGCTGTGTTCACTCCTCTTCTCCCCCCTTTACCTGCTACTAGCCGTGGGACAGAATAGATAGATTAATTTCTCACCACCATTGCCTTACTCAAACAGAATATCTCTAAACATCATGCAAGAATTCCACTATATAGAACATTTATACTTGGTATCTAGAAAATCTGAGTAGAAATCATACTTCTGTCACTTACTGTCTGAGTGGTCATGGACAGATGACTAACAATTCTACAGGATTCCTATTTTTTTCTAGAAATTAGGGACTATTATAGCTAGAGACTAGAAATTTTCTAGAAACTAGGGACTATACTGCTAGGAAAGAGACTAGAAGCAAGCATGCACATCTAGCAGAGTGCATGCTTCTTTGTATTGCTGGGAAAATAAATGAATGATTGTGAAAATCAAAATATTTAGTGTTCTCCAAATATTAAGTATTCTCCAAATGTTCCTTCACTCTCAGAATATTCTTTAAAGTCTCCTCGGATAAAAAAGTATCTTAGATTTTTTTTTAATTCAGTTTCATCCCTTCCCCAGCACCTGGTAACTGTTAATATATGTCTATCTCTATAAACTTATTTCAGTTGTTTTGTATAACCAGAAACATACATTATTTGATCTGTTTCTCTTTTTTCTTTTTCAGGTTGTTTACCATGAACATCCTCATTTCAGAATGGACTAAGTCTCCTTCCATGGCTGAATGACGCTTTTCTATATGTATTTGCCTACATGTTGTTGACCATCCCTTTATTGAAAAGCACATGTCATTTGTACACTTTGGCTGCTGTAGATAAAACACACTGTGGCAAAAGGAATTCCTACTTTTTATTATATATTTGAAGATAGCACCGACGTTTTAAAAAATGTTACAGTTGAAATTATAATCAATATAAATTCCTGGATAGTAAAATCCTTGTCTTAGAAGATGTTTACTGGGAGTTTTTTTAATTAGTTATTTAATAATAATTGACAAGTTTATGGGATAAGAGGTGTACAATTACATACAATTCCCACCACTAGAGTTCCGTATACAATCCCCTCCATTGGAAGGTTCCTTATTCTTTATCCCTCTGGGGGTATGAACCAAAGATCTTCTTGGACATTCAGAAATGGTACCAGGGCTATGTGGTAACTTTATGATTAAGATTTTGAGAAACTATTAACAGGTTTTCCATGATGATTGCATCAGTTTATGCTTTGGTTACTGCAGTGAGGAGTAACTTGTCCTCTATTTAGAATTCTCAAGAAGAGATGGCTTGGACAAAAGTGAGCCAGGAAGTGGCACACCTAGTAGAACATAGGTCTTACCATGTGCAGGTATGTGGGTTCAAGCCTCCTTCACCATGTCAAGAGAGAAACTACAGAAGTGGCGAAGCAGTTCTGTAGGTGTCTTTCTTTTTCTTTTTGCTTCTCTATTTCTATCACATTTCTTATTTTCTCTCTGTACTATCAGAAGAAATAAAGTAAGATAGAAAGAAAGGAAGAAAGAAAGAGAGAAAGGAATAAAGAAAGAATGGATGAATAAGAAAGGGTGATAGGAACACTATATATATCATGGAGTTATCAAACCCTACTGATAACCCTGATGGAAATAAAAATAAATAAAAATATAAATATAAGTCTAAAATTTTCAAACAGTTATATAAAAATGATGTCACCAATGTCATGTGAAGCAGTGACAATAAGTAAAAGCATGAACCTTAATACTAAAGATAAATTTGGAGATTCTGCCTCATGCACAAGGGAAACAAATATACAAATGAATAAATGGGACTATATAAAATTAAAAATCTTTAAACATCAAAAGTAAAATCCCATAAGGATAAACAGGGAAACTAGCAAATGAGAAAAGATATTTGTACGCTACACTTCAAACAAATGCTTAATACCAAGCATATATAAAGAACTTCCACAGGACAACAATATAAATATTAAAAAGTGGGCAGAAAATATGAATAGATGTTTTTCTAAATAAGAAATACAAATGGCCCACAGACATATGCACAAATGTTCTAATTCACTCATCATCAGAGAAATGTAGATCAAAACCACATTGAGATTCCGCCTCACATCTGTAAGGATGAGCTCCATCAATAAAACAAGGGAACGTAAGTGTTGGAGAGGATGTGGAGAGAGAGAGAGGAACTCTACTACACTGCTAGTAGGAATAAAACTGTTACAACCACTATGGAAAATCTTTAAATAAATACAAATGAAAATGCCATATGACCTAGAAATTTCACTACTAGGCATATACTCCAAAGATACAACAAGACTGATTCGAAGAGATATATTCACTCTAATGTTTATAGCAGTTTTACTCACAAACCCAGAAACAACCAAAATGGACTCCAACAGATAGATGACTGGATAAAACTGTTATGGGACATATACTCAACAGAGTGTAATGCAGTGATAAAAAAGGATGGTATTGTGTAATTTGGGATAAAGTGGATGGAATTGTAGAAGATTATGCTCAGTGAAGCAAGTAAGGAAGTGAAGAACAACTAAAAAATGGTTTCACTTATATCCAGAATATAAACAACTGGATATACAAATGTGGAAAAAAAATCAGCTTATTCAGAGCAGGAACCTGTGTAACTTCTGTATCCCTATTGGTCTCAGCTAGCCTTCTGTGGTCATAGCTAAAACCTTTCTAAGCTGTTCTCATTGCTGGACCCATTCTCCTTCTGTGGTAGAATATTTTGACCCAACCTCCCTTTAGAGAATGGGACAGTCTCTACCATTATAAATCAACATTGAGGGAAAGGTCCTGTAGGGGCCCACAAAGGGGTCCATTATGTTGTTCCTGATGGAGATGAATAGTAACAATGGAGAGTGGGATATGTTAGAGGTCTAGGCCCATCATATCTGTGTGGGAATCCCAGGACTCCCTGACTAGGGCAATGGGGGATTAGGTGGTCTGGTAATGATTAAAGATTCATCATTATGCCAGCCAACTGCCCTTATCCAGCTTTTGTAGTCCCTACTTTGTCTGACAAGGTTAGCCTATTTATCCAAAATAAAAAAATAATGTGTTCAGCATTTTATTTTAAGGTACTAAGTCCACTTATGTGATAGCATATTTATCTATATAAAGTTAGGAATCCTATAGATTTATTTAGTCATCTGTCCATAACCACTCAGACAGTGACAGAAGTATTAAGATTTTTTCAAATTGTCTACTAACCAAGTATAAATATATTTCAGATATTCAAACTACTAGGTACTTTCTGAAATAGGTTTTTAATATCTTTTCTGATTTATCATACTTTTTTTTGACTCTAGTGTTATCACTGGGGCTTAGTGCCAGCACCATGAATCCACTGCTTTGTAAGGAAATTTTTTCTGCTTACTGTGTAGGACAGAGAGAAATAGAAATGGAAGAGGGAGAGAGCAAAACTTACCTGAAGACCTGCCTCAGGGCTTGTGAAGTTTCCCCCCTGCAGGTGGGGAGCAGGGGCTCAAACATAGATCCTCCCCAGGGTGTGGGTGCTTGAGGTTAGTACTATGTGCACCTAACAGGTGTGCCACTATCCAGCCTTTTCTTTTCCAATACTAGTCACTAAATATCTGTGTCCCCATCCCCACTCCCATAGATAACCAGTATAGTTCACCAGTCTTGAGCCTAGATCTCTAGCAGTTCCCTCTGACCACTGTCACTGGTCATCTTCATAAGGACCTTTGTGGATGCTATTGTGGGCCTCTAGAGGACTTTGTCCTCAATGTGGAATAACAATGGTGGAGAACTACTCTCTGAAGGAACAGTGGGTCAAAATACTCTGCCACTGGAGGGAGACGGGTCTGAAATAAGTCCAGCCTAGAATGTTCCTAGGTATGACCACAGAATGCGAGCTCAGATGTTACCCAAGATTCTTTGAATATAGGCCCCAGGTCAGATCAATGGGGTTTACAATTTCCCATATTTGTGAGCCTCTCACTTCCCTGATCCAGCTTTCTACTCCTATTTCCAACTCTTACACCGTCTTTCCAGACAATACCTTTATCCCACCTGCATGTTAGATTTTGGGCTCAAACAAAAATTGGTAAAGTCATGGATTCCTTGGAATAAGTAAATAAAATAAATAAATAAATAGATAAAATAAAATAAATAAATTAATTAATTAAATAAAATAGAATTCCTAGATGCTTTCCCAAATGGAAAACATTATGTATTCTTGTCTTTAGGCTCCTGACCATTAAACAATTTGTTTTGCTTTTCTATCTTAATGTTTTTTCAGCCACTAGGTTCCAGATGCTACCATAATGCTAACCTGACTTCACTAGGCAGACAACCTTACCAGTGTACCCTGGAACCCCACCTTTGCAGAGCTCTGCCCCACTAGGGAGAGATAGAAACAGGATGGGAGTATGGATCGACCTGCCAAGGCTCATGTCCATCGGGGAAGCAATTACAGAATCCAGACCTTCTACCTTCTGCACCTATAATGATCCTGGGAACATACTCCCAGAGGGATAAAGAATAGGAAGGCTTCCAATAGAGGGGATGGAATGCTGAACTCTGGTGGGAATTGTGTGGAACTGTGCCCCTCTTGGTCTATATATGCTCTTGTTGATCATTATTAAATCAATAAAAAAATTTACAATTGGGGATACTTAAGTAATTTACTTCTACACACACAAAAGTGTAGTAATTATAAAGAGAAGGTACTTTGCCTGCTGTGGCATGTGTAATGGACTGGGTTGTGGGACAAGTTAAAAAAATCAAGGCTTTATTAGGAGTACAAGACTTAATACATTAGGTACCACTAAATAAGCAGCTATAGTCAGGGTAAATAAGACAGTTTCATAAGCCTAAGAATAGTTATTCAAACTTCAGTGCCACATGTTCATACTGTTCCAGTCAGCAACAATCTGGGTCATGGGAAACCTCAACTGGGGTCACTATGCCTCACAGAAGTCACCAGGGAAATCAGGGATCAGAATAGGCCAGATAATGAGAAAGGTAACTACCAAGATTAAAACTCACATGTGTCCAAGCCTTGGACAAGTCACCATCCCTCTCTTCTGAATTCCATGCCACAGATTCCAGGAATCCTTGAATTTTGTGCAGCACTGCCCTTCACCTCAGCATTCAGTCACACTGTATGCTTAGGCAAAGAAGGCCAGACTTCCGGGCCACTTGCAAATTCAGTCGCTTTATTCCACTCTGTCTGGCTGACACCAAATCCAGCAATCATGTCCCTAGGGTAGTGCTATGCTATGTCACAACACAAAAGCAAATTTCAAATGGTTCAAGAACTTGGATGTTAGACCAAAAAATATCAAATACTTAAAGGAAAATATTTTATAGGTATCTTCAATGAATCATTCGCTTTGGTGATTATACCACATCTTCAATGATACAAATCCAATTGCAAGGAAGATAAAATAAAAATAAGCCACAGGATTATAGAAAATTGAAATCAAATCTATACAGCCAAAGAAACCACTACACAAACAAATATACTCCTTATAGAATGGGAGATTTTACTTGCCATTCATCAGACAAAAGACTAATAACTAAAACATGCAATGAGTTCAGCAAACTAAGCACCACCACCACCAATAATAACCAATGAGCCCAACCAAAAAAAAAGATATAATATTAACAGAATATTCACCAAGGCCAATATATCTAAAAGGCAAACAGACATCTGCAATAATGCTACAAGTCATTGATGGTCAGAGTAATGCAAAGAAAGACAACGAGATACCATTTCACCTCTCTGAGAATCTCATGCATCATACTCAATAGCAACAACAAATGCTGGAGAGGTTGTGGGGAAAAAAGGAACCATTCTGCACTGAAAGAGAAAAGGGCAAGAAAGTAAAATTGCCACATCCTAAAACCCTCGACAGGTTTTTTAAACCATATACTATAATTGGCTTCACCAGGTTTTAACTATCCTAGAGACAAGTGCTGGGGACTTTTATAAGGATATGTAGTACAATATCATATAAACTCAGTTATCCTAACTTGGTGAAGGAATGACAGAATTAGAAGTCAAACTGACTGTGTTCATAGCAACACAATTTTCAGCAGTCCAGATTTGGAGATAGCCCACATGCCCAATGTGAAATGAGTGGTTAATAGTTGTGGTCTATATATTACAATGGAATGCAATTAAGTTGTTAAAAATGACAGAATCATCTTCTATGGCTTATCCTGGAAAGAGCTTGAAGTAAGATTACACCAAAAAGGAAGGATGCCTATCAGATTATCTCACTGCAGGTAGAAATTACAAAATAAGGAAAAAATGTTTATTCCACATTTATGAGATGAAGAGATCTGAAGATGTACAATACCGCTAGTCTATTCATCTCTTCATTTAATTTTCTTTAATTTTTTTATTAGTTTACTTCCTGAATGATCCATCTATTTGAGAAAGTGGGGTGTTGAAGTCTCCTACTAATACTGTATTGCTATCAGTATATTTTCATAGCTCTCTCAGTAGATTTTGACATATTTTATGGCCCTCATGGTGTGCATAGATGTTAAATGTTGTTAATTCCTTTTGGTTTACTAAACTCCTAAGCATTATGTCATATCCATCTCTATATTTTATAAATTTATTATTTACTTTCAAAAATTTTATTGGGGATATTAACAGGTTATAGTCAGCAGTAATTACAACTGTTTGTACATGTGAAAAAAATTCTTAGCTTCCTGCAAATTAATTTAACCCCTAGTCTATGTCCTCTTCCACTATCACACACCAGGACCTAAAAGCCCTCCTCCCCAACTCTGTCCAAGTCCTTTACTTTGGTGCAATATACCAAACCCAGTACAAGTTCTACTTTGTGTTTACTGTTCTGTTCTTATTTCTCAACTTATGGCTATGAGTGAGACCATACCATATCCATCCTTTTCTTTCTGTCTTATCTCACTTAACATAATTCTTCCAACTCCACTCAAGATGAGGTAAAGAAGGTGAGTTCACCACTTTTAATAGATGAGTAGTATTACACTGTGTATGTATGTACCACAACTTTCCCAACTACTCATTTATTGTTGGATACCTGGGTTACTTCCAGGTTTTGGCTATTATAAAGTGTGCTGCTATCACATTACAGTCCTCAAGGGCCCAGGTTCAAGACCCTGGTTGCTATCTGCAAGGAGAAAGCTTCACAAGTAGTGAAGCAGAGGTGCAGGTGTCTCTTTGTACTTCTCCTTTCTACCTCCTCCTCCTTTCTCAATTTATCTCTGTCTCTATCCAATAATAAAAAAATAATAAATAAATAAAACAAATTGTGCTGCTATGAACATAGGTATACACATATCTTTTTAGATGGGAGTGTTTGGTTCCTTAAGATCTATCCCCAGGAGAGAAATAGCAGGGTCATAAGGTTGATATATTTCTAGTCTTCAGTGAGTACTCTAGATTGATTTCCACAGGGGTTTGACCAATTTACATTCCCACCAGCAGTACAGGAGGGATCCTTTGTCCCCACAGCATATCCCTTCCTATTTGCCTAGATATATCTATTTCCTTACATAAGCTGCCTTTGGTTCTTTCTGACCTGGAACTGTATACTTGTACCTGTCCAGATCTATGATCTTATTTCAAAGAGAACTTCAGTATTTTTTATTTTCAGTCACCTTTAGAACCTTTTGTCATCAAGTGCCATATCCTGTATACTCACAGAATATTACCAAGTTGCCATCTCCCTCAAGACCTTTATCCAGGTGCTTCACAGTAAAAATCCTGAGAGCAGCTCCATGCTTGATCCCTTGTTGAGGATGACTCTTTGCATGTGGCAATTTCTCATCTAACATTGCTTTGATTATTAAATTAACAGAGTCCATGCATTGCAAACACACAATTTAAATATTTAGCAGCTGAGTTTCAACTAGACAATATTTAATTCACTGTTAAGTATTCATGACACAACTACCAATGTAGCTAAACTGTAACTCAATTGATTTTTATTTTTTGCAGACTCTTTTTTCAAGGAGAATTAGTAATATTTTCTTAAAAAATAGATATAGCTATGAGGCGGTTTCATAAAATCCTTTCCCTTGGCAACTTGAACAGACATAGTTTAATGCAACAGGACTGAAGATGAACCAAAAAGAAAGAGGTTGTTGTAATCTTCAGAGATTCTTCAGTGCTACAACTGCCACATGGACAGAGCCAAATGCCTCAGGACTGAAAAAAAGAAAGCTGTCTGAGTTTTAGCTAAAACGCAAAGACATAAAAATTCAGTGCTCGATTGTCTCAACTGTCTGGGAGAAGCACTGCTATTTAGAAACTGCAATACAATTACTAATCCAAAAATAAGAGGGGAAAAAGAAAATACAAACTTGCATTAAAAAGCTTCACCTATTTTTCATTATATAAGAAAGATATTACATTGAAAAATGACTTCATGCTTCAAATTAAACAATTTTAATCCCAGAAGATTTGTCATTTTTGCATACATTTGTCATTTGTTAGACCAGAAAAGTTTAGATTGGCCAACCTGTTTCCTGGCACACAGAACCCACACAGAATGATGGATGTGGTTTCTGTAAGAAGGCTTTCTTCCTCAGTGTGTTCTCTCCCTCTCTTTCTCTCTCTCTCTCTACCTCCCTCTCCCTCTCCCTCCCCCCTCCCCCCCTCTCCCTCTCCCTCCCCCTCCCCCCTCTCTCCCTCCCCCTCCCCCTCCCCCTCTCTCCCTCTCCCTCCCCCTCCCCCTCCCCCCTCTCCCCCTCCCCCCTCTCTCCCTCTCCCCCCCTCCCCCACCCCCCTCTCTCCCTCTCCCCCTCCCCCTCCCCCTCCCCCCTCTCTCCCTCTCCCTCCCCCTCCCCCCTCTCCCTCCCCCTCCCCCACCCCCCTCTCTCCCTCTCCCCCTCCCCCTCCCCCCTCTCTCCCTCCCCCTCCCCCTCCCCCTCTCTCCCTCTCCCCCCCTCCCCCTTTCTCCTCTCCCTCTCCCTCTCCCCCTCTAGCTCTCTCTCTC
This sequence comes from Erinaceus europaeus, assembly GCF_950295315.1. Lineage (NCBI taxonomy): Eukaryota > Metazoa > Chordata > Mammalia > Eulipotyphla > Erinaceidae > Erinaceus > Erinaceus europaeus. The sequence continues at coordinate 38,124,269 of NC_080178.1, read as the reverse complement.
CCTCTCACACTTCCCTTCCCCCTCTCTCCCCATTTCCCTCTTTCTCTTAGTTGCAACCAGAGTTATCACTGTGGCTCAGTACCTGCATAATGAATCTACCAATGAATTTATCAGGTGGCTAGTTTATTCTTTTCCTTTCTTTTTTATTTTATTGAATAGATAAACTGAGGACATAGATAAACTGAGAGTGGAGGGGGAAATATGGGGAAAGGAATAAAGAAAATGAAGGAGGGGGATAAATACCTGTAGCCCTGCTCAACCCATCACTCATAAAACTTCCCTCCTTTAGATGGGGATTAGAGGTTTGATCACAGGTCCTTGCTCATAGTAATGTGTGTGTTCAACCAGGTGAATCACCATTCCTCAGTTTTCACGAACCATATTTTCACTCCTCTATCTTATTTCTACACTCTAAAAAAGCAAAAGCACCACAAAGTTACACCACTACCATTGACAGAAAAAAAAGTTTTACATTATTTATTTGTTTTATTTTCTTTTATATGTGTGTTCTCTTAATTTTAGTGACATAGGAATGAAATTTAGATTTCTTTGAAATATTAAAAATATTTATATATCCACATTAAACAGTGTTTACATTAAAATTGAAGGGGCTATTCTCCAAAATATGATTATATTTCCTCCTACCTTTTCATTTCATCTGTCTCTATCCAACAAAAAAAAATTATAGTCTCTGGGAGAGGTGGATTCATTGTGCACTTATCTTGCCTTAGCAAATTAAAATTAAAAAGAGAGAAAGAAAAAGGAGGAAATGTAGGAAGGAAAGAAGACAAACATGGCTTCAAAAAGGAGAAGCAAATACATAACCAAAGAAACACAAGCTCTGAGCAAGGTGCAAACAGAATAGGACAACCATAAATGCAAACAATAGAAACATGAAACAAAAATGAGATCTAAAGGGCCACAGGGGGATGACTACACCAGTACAATCAAATGAAGACAAAATGAAACCAGGTTAAAAATACTATGTTTGAGTTAGATACAACATTCATGGTAACCACTGAACAAATATGGAGGAAAAATCAGAAGGTAAGTGATGAAAATTATAAAATAGCTATAGAAAATCAGAAAATGGAAATAGAGCCTATGATATGAAAATAGAAGTAATTGTAAGATGATATTATAACCATCATTTTTATCATAATGGGTTCAAGTTTTATTTTTACTGTGTAGCAATGGTTTATAGTAATTTTTTACAGTAATTAATACATGTGTAAATGTTCTCACTTTTTTTGTGTGTACTTTTTTATTTCTCAGTTTATTATTATTATTATTATTATTATTTTATTTATGAAAAGGGAACACTGAGAAAAACCATAGGATAGAAGGGGTACAACTCCACACAATTCCCACCACCAGAACTCTGTATACCATCCCCTCCCCTGATAGCTTTCCTATTCTTTACCCCTCTGGGAGTATGAACCAAGGGACATTATGGGATGCAGAAGGTGAAAGGTCTGGCTTCTGTAATTGCTTTCCCTCTGAACATGGGTGTTTGCAGGTGGATCCATACTCTCAGCCTCTCTCTCTCTTTCCTTAGTGGGACTGGGATCTGGAGAAGAAGGGCTCCAGGACACATTAGTGGGGTTGTCTGCCCAGGGAAGTCCAGTTGGTATCATGGTAGCATCTGGAACCTGGTGGCTGAAAAAAGACTTAATATATAAAGCAAAAAAATTGTTGACTAATCATGAACCTAAAGGCTAGAATATTGCAAATGAAGATGTGAGAATCTCAGTTTGGTAATAGTAAGTAGGTCTTTTGTAGTTATATTCCAAAGGGCCTATGACTATACTAGTTTTTTTTTTCTCTGAGCCTGAGATCTGATATGCAGGTAGATCCAAGTTATTGTCTGGGGGAGATGATGCTATGGTTGTAAAAAGGACCAGAAAGCTGGATCAGGGAAGAGAGTAGCTCCCAAAGTGTATAAATGTTGTTGATTATAACTCCAAAGATTTTATCTAATCTAGGGCCCATATTAAGCTTTAGGAATCTATGTGACCTCTTCATCCCTATAGATCTAAGCTTGCATTATGTGGTTATGAGTAGGAATGTTCCAATATGCCCCAATTTCATGACCCATCTTCCTTACGTAGAACATAGAGTATGTTCTAGGTTTAGTAATGCATAGCTCTATCCAAGATGGATCAGAGAAGGTGGGTTCATTGTTCTTCATAGCTGCGTAGGATGCCATTGTGTATATATACCACAGCTTTCTCAGCCATCCATCAGTTGTTGGGCACTTGGGTTGCTTCCAGGTTTTAGCTATTACTAATTGTGCTGCTATGAACATAAGTGTACACATTTGTTTTTGCTTGGGTGTTATGGAATCCTTGAGGTATATCCCCAGGAGAGGAATTACTGGGTCATATGGAAGGTCCATGTCTAGTCTTGTGAGAGTTCTACAGACTGCTCTTCACAGAGGCTGGACCAATTTACATTCCCACCAGCAGTGCAGAAGGCTGTCCCCACAGCCTCTCCAGCATTTATTGCTGCTGTCCTTTTTGATGTATGCCATACTCACAGGAGTGAGGTGGTATATCAATGTTGTTTTTATTTGCATTTCTCTGATAATCAGTGACCTGGATCAATTTTCCATGTGTTTGTTAGCCTTTTGCATCTCTTCTGTAGTGAATGTTCTGTTCATATCCTCAGCCCATCTGCTTTTTTGTTGCTAAGTTTGCTGAGCATTTTGTGTATTTTGGTTACTAGTCTCTTGTCTGATATATGGCATGTGAAGATCTTCTCCCATTCTGTGAGGGTTCTCTTTATTTGTGTGATAGTTTCTTTGGTTGTGCAGAAACTTATCAATTCTATGTAGTCCCATTGATTCATTATTATTTCAGTTTTCCTTGCAATTGGGTTTGTATCATCAAAGATGTCCTTGAGGTTTAGGTGGGAAAGTGTTCCACCTAAATGTTAGTTTCTGGACTAACATTCAGGTCCTTGATCCCTGTGGAGTTGACTTTTGTTTCTGGTGAGATAAAGTGGTTCAGTTTCATTCTTCTGCATGTTTCAACCCAGTTTTCCCAGCACCATTTATGGAAGAGAGCCTCCTTCCTCCATTTAATACTTTGGGCTCCTCGTCAAAGATTAGATGTCCAAAGGTTTGAGGGCTTAGTTCTGGCCTTTCAATTCAGTTCCACTGGTCTGTGTACCTATTTTTGTTCCACTACCAGGCTGTTTTGATGATGATGGCCTTACAATATAGTTTGAGATCTGGGAGTGTGATGCCTCCATTCGTATTTCTTTTTCTCAGGATTATTTTGGCAATTCTAGGTGTTTTCTGCTTACAAATAAATGACTGTAATTTTTGCTCTATGCTCTTAAAGAAGCTTGGTGGAACTTTGATAGGTATCATTTTAAATTTCTGTATGGCTCTGGGGAAAATATTCATTTTGAGTATATTAATTCTTCCAAGCCATGACTATGAGATGTATTTCCATTTCTTGGTTTCATTTTCTATTTTCTTGAGTAGTGACTCACAGTTTTAAGTATACAAGTCTTTCACTTCTTTGTCAGATTTATTCTTAAGTATTTTATTGATTTTGCTGCAAATGTGAATGAGAGTGAATATTGGATATCCTCTTCTTCAGATTTAGTGTTTGTATAAGTAAATGTCACTGATTTTTGTACATTATTTTTGTAGCCTGACACTTTGCTATATTTCCTAAAAACTTCCTGTAGCTTTATGCTAGATTCTTTAGTTTTTTCTATGTATACTATCATATCATCTGCAAATAGTGAGAGCTTGGCCTCTTCCCTTCTAATCTGTATTCCTTCTCTTGCCTGATTGCTATGGCAAGAACTAACAATACTATGTTGTAGAGTAATGGTGACAGTGGACATCACTGTCTAGTCCCCAATCTGAGGGGGAATGCTTTCAGCTTCTGTCCATTGAGTATGATGTTGGCTGTAGGTTTGCTCTATATGGACTCCACTGTTTTGAGGAATTTCCCATCTGGTCCCATTTTTGTAGTATTTTGAGCATGAATGGGTGTTGGATTTTTTTATTAATATTTATTTATTTATTTTGCCTCCAGGGTTATTGCTGGGGCTTGTACTTGTACCATGAATCCACTGCTCCTGTAGGCTACATTTTCCTTTTGTTACTCTTATCTTTTATCATTGGTATTATTATTGTTGTTGCTACTGTTGCTGTTGGATATAACAGAGAGAAAGGGAGAGAGTAGGGGAAGGCAGAGAGGTGCAGACCTGCTTCACCTCTTGTAAAGCAACTCCCATGCAGGTGGAGATCTGGGAGCTACACCTGGGTTCCTTATGCCAGCTGACCTACTACCAACCTCCTTCTTGCTGGATTTTGTCAAAGGATTTCTCTGCAAATATAGAGATATTCATGTAATTTTTAGTTTTGCTTTTATTTATGTGGTTAATGACATTGACTGACTTGCATATGTTGAACCAGCCTTGCATTCCTGGGATTAATCCCACTTGGTTGTGATGAACAATCTTTTTGATATACTGCTGTATCCAGTTGGCCTGGATCTTATTTAATATTTTGGCATCTATGTTCATCAGAGATATTGGTCTGTAGTTTTCCATTTTTGTTGTGTCCCTATCTGCTTTTGGTATCAGCGTGATGTTGGCTTCATCAAAGGTGGAAAGGAGTGTTCCTGTCTCTTCGATCTAGTGGCAGAGCTTTAGAGGTACAGGTATTAACTGTTTCCTGAAAGTTTTGTAGAATCTATTTGTGAAACCATCTGGTCCAGGACTTTTGTTGTTGGAGACATTCTTAATAACTGTTTTGATTTCTTTGTCTGTGATTGGTGCATTTAGGTTTTGTAGTTCTTCTTGGTTCAGTTTTGGAAGGGCATATTGTTGTTAAAATTCGGAGGCTCTTGCCGGGCTGGCTTGCTTCACGGCGGGTAACAGAGACGCGGAGACAACGGCTGGGCAGGGAAGCTGTATTTCTTTATTCAGGAGGAACTATTCATAAACTAAGACAAACTAATCACCAAACAGAACTCTGCTGTCTCTTTGCGGCGGCGCAAGCACTCTTTCTTTTACTCTGGAACTCAGGAACCCTCTCCCTTACTCTCGAACTCAGAAACTCTCGCACTCTCGCACTCTCGAACTCCGGAACTCAGGAACTCTGTCACTGGGGAACTCAGGAACTCTCGGACTCTGGAACCCTCTCCCAGGGTCCCTTGGGGCGGGGCCAAGCAGGCCCGCGAAATTAACAGGACTCATCCAATTCTCTTGGAGGGGGAGGGCTAGAACAAGCCAATGTAAAGCATACGACAGCATATGATTCTAGGAATTCTTCCATTTCTTCCAGATTCTCTAGCTTGGTGACATGTAGTTCTTCGTAAAAGTTTCACATGATTATCTGGCTTTCTGTGGTCTCAGTTTTGCTATCACCTCTATAGTTTACAATTCTATTTATCTGAGTCTTATACCCCCTTTTTTTTTAGTAAGTCTGGCTAGGAGTGACAAACTTTATTGACAAATTTTGTTTAATTTTTCACAGAACCAGCATTTGGCTTCATTGATCTTTTGTATGGTTCTTTCATTTTTGATGTTGCCTATTTCTGCTTTAATTTTAGTAATTTCTGTCATTCTGCTTGCTTTAGGGTTCTTTTGTTCCTCATTTTCTAAGTCCTTAAAACCTATGATGTAAGGTCATTTATTTGAGATTTTTCTGATTCTCTAATGTGTGATTTTTATGGCTTTGAGTTTCCCTCTCAGTACTGCTTTAGCTGTGTCCCAAATATTTTGATAGCTTGTGTCTTCATTCTCATTTGTTTTTAGGAACATTTAAGTTTCTTGCTTCAGTGCCTCTTTGATCCAGAGGTTTTTAAGCAGCATATTATTGAGTTTCCAAATTTGGTGACTTTTAGTAATTTTCTGTTTGTTGTTGAATGCTAGTTTTATTCCACTGTAGTCAGAGAAGGTTCTTGGGATGATTTCAATGCTATTGAATTTGGTGATACTATCTTTGTGGCCTAATATGTCTATACTTGAGAATGTGCTGTGTGGCTTTGAAAAACATGTGTATTCCAGTTTTTTTGGGTGAAGAACTCTGAAAATGTCCAGGAAGTCTAGTCTGTTTATCTCTTCATTTAATTCTCTTGTTTCTTTGTTTATTCTCTGCCTAGCTGATCTGTCTAAGTGTGAGCGTGGGGTGTTGAAGTTTCCCACTATTGATGTATAACTGTTGATGTATTTTTGTAGTTCTTTCTGTTGGTGTTTGATATATTTATATGGGCCCTCCTTGGGTGCATAAATGTTAATAATTGTTAAATCTTCTTAGTTGACTGATTCTGTGATCACTATGTAATGACATTGCTTATCTTTTATTACTTTCTACTTTAAAATTATCATGTCAGATATGGGAATGGCTGTTCTGCCCTTTTTTTGGTCAATCAGCCTGTATGATAGTTTTTCATCCCTTCACTGTATTTGTCTTGTTGGGTCAGATGGGATTCTTACAAGCAGCATATGGTTGGGTTCTGTTTTCTGATCCATCCTTCCACTCTTTGCCTTTAACGGTCAGGTGGGATTCCTGCAAACAGCATATGGCTTGTAACTATGTACTGTGAAGTTATCCCCTGCAGTTGGGGAGTTCGGGGCTTGAACTGGGGATTATTGCATGGGCCCTTGTGAATTGTACTATGTGTGCTTAATGGGGTTCACCACCACCTGGCCCCTTACTTCCTTCACCTTATCTCAGATGTAGCTTGAAGGAATCATGTTAAGTGAGAAAAGTCAGAAAAAGAGGATGAATATGAACTCACCCACAGACAGAAGTTGAAAAACACTACTATGCCCCTAACTTACTTCCCTGGGTAGACGACTTCAGCAGTGTGTCCTAGAAACCCACCTTCCTAGATCCTTACCTCACTAGGGAAAGATGAAGACAAACTGGGGGTATGGATGGGCCTACCAATGCCCATGTCCAGTGGAGAAGGAATTACAAAAGTTAGGCCTCCCACCTCTTGCACATTGTAGAGATCTTTGGTTCATATTCCCAGAAGGGTAAAAAATAGTGAAGCTTCCAATAGAGGGGATAGAATATGGCACCCTGGTGGTGGGAATTATATAAATTTTACCCCTCTTATGAATTTTATCAATCATTATTGAGTAACTATTAATAATAAATAGGTTGAAAAATAAGAAAACTCAAGGCAGAACTTGGACTAGATTTGGTATATTGCACCAAAATAATAGCCTGTGCAATGGTGGGGAGGGTTCAGGTCCTGGAACATGATGGCAGAGGAGGACCTAGGGGGAGGTGAACTGTTATGTGGAAAACTGAGAAATGTTACACATGTATAAACTATTGTATTTTACTGTTGACCGTAAGCCATTAAGTTCCCCAATGAATAATAAAAAATAAATAGACATAGGTCTCAAACTAGAAAAAAAAATAAGTCATAGCTAACAGGCCAATGAGAAACATTTGCCATCTCTAATTATTATGAAAATTATAAATAAACTATATTAAGAATTATTTTTATCATAAAGACTAATAATAAGTGTTTGCAGTGTGTGGAAAAATTACAACCCTTGTATTATACTGGCAGAAATGTAAAATTATAGTATCTCTACAGAAAGCAATGTGTTGACTGAAAAGAATCATATATGGGGATCTTACTGGTAGCATAGTGATTGAGGTGGTGAGCATGAGATCTTGAGTTCAGTGTCTGGTATCCCATGTTCCATAGTGATACTCTGGTTCTTTCTGTCTCCATATCTCTCTTTCTATCCTGTATTAGCAAATAAAATCTTCAACAATTATTATTATAACTAGAACTAATGAAACCAGACAGAGACTCATCTAGTAGAATTTAAGAAAGAAATAAAATAATAGGGAATGAGATAAAAGATAATGGGGCCTTTCCTCAGAGCTCTGCCCCACTAGGAAAAGAGAGAGAGAGGCTGGGAGTATGGATTCCACCCATGTTCAGTAGGAAAGCAATTACAGAAACTAGACCTTCCACTTCTGCACCCATTATGACCCTGTGTCCATATTCCCATAGGGTTAAAGAATAGGAAAGCTTTCAAGGGAGGAGATAGAATATGGAATTCTGGTAGTGGGAATTGTGTTCTTCTTCTAGCGTTTGCCCTTCTTCCATAGCCAGTCAACAGCATCAGGTTGAGCCTGATGCAAAGCCTCGAGACCTCCTTTGAATCTGGAGAGGTGGCAGTCATTGACTATGTGGGTCATAGTCTGTCTGGAGCCGCAGGGGCAGTTCAGGTCATCTCTGGCTCCCCAGCGATGGAACATAGCGGCACACTGGCCATGGCCTGTTCGATAGCGATTGAGGAGGGCCCAATCATAACGTGCTAGGTCAAAGCCGGGTTGACGCTTGCAGGGGTCTGTGATGAGGTGTTTGTTCTTTACCTCAGCTGACTGCCAACTCTGTTTCCAAGAGACTGGAACAGAGAAGTTCAGTGTAGGCGTAGGGGACCAGATTGGGTGACGAGACGTCAAGCGTTGGACAGGGTGGGCGAAGATATCCGCGTATATTGGCAGGTCCGGTCGAGCGTAGACGTGGGAAGTGAACTTAGATGATGCCACATCCCGACGAATATCTGGCGGGGCGCTGTTGCTAAGAACTGGCAGCCATGGAACCGGGGTGGAACGGATGGTTCCAGAAATTATCCTCATGGAGGAATATAATTTGGAATCGACCAAGTGGACATGGGCGCTACGGAACCATACTGGGGCACAGTATTCTGCAGTGGAATAGCATAATGCCAGAGATAATGATTGTAGTGTGGAAGCGCTCGTGCCCCATGAGGAGCTGGCCAGTCTTGCAATGATGTTATTCCCCGTGCCCACCTTTACTGCAGTTTTTATGAGATGTTCGTGAAATGACAGAGTGCGATCGAGAGTAACGCCAAGATAGACTGGCTGGGCTTCATGCCGGATTCTCGTATCGCCAAGCTGCACATTAAGCTCACGTGAGGCCGAGGCATGGTGTAGATGGAAAACAGATGATACCATTTTAGCAGTGCTAGGAATTAGTCGCCATTTTTTACAGTAATCAGATATCAGAGACATGTCTTTCGTGAGTGTTTCCTCGAGGATATCGAACTTTGATGCCTGAGTTGCACAGCAGATGTCATCGGCGTAGATGAACTTCCTTGAAGAAGTTTCTGGGAGGTCATTGATGAACTTCCTTGAAGAAGTTTCTGGGAGGAATTGTGTGGAATTGCACCTCTCTTATCCTATGGTCTTATCAGTGTTTCCATTTTATTAATAAAAATTAAAATAAAAGTAAAAAACAATAATACACAAGAAAGATTAAAAATAAAACTTTATGTTATTTATTGAGTATAGAATATTTTGGGATAGCATAAATGCTTAGCAATAGCTATAACATTGTCTTACAAAAACATACTATGCAAACATTAGACTTTACAATGTATATCCACATTTTAGTTATTGGTATAGGTTTTTTCATGTATAGGTGATGTTTAACATAATTCTCTCTCTCTCTTTCTTTCTCTCTCCCTCTCTTTCTCTCTCTCTTTCTCCCTATCTCTCTTTCTCTCTCTTTCTTCCTAACACTCTCCCTCTTTCATTCTCTCTCTCTTCCTCCCTCTCTCTCTCTTTTTTTTTTTTTTTTTTTTTTTTTGGCCTTACTTCCTTTCTCCCTTTCTTTCTTTCCTTTCTTCTTTCTTGCCACCAAGGTTATTTCTGTGGCTTGGTACTGGCACTAGGTCTCCACCCATCCAGAGATGGCCTCCTCCCCCCGTTTTTTCTTTCTATTTTATTTGACAGGAGAGAGAGAAATTTAAAGGGGAGGGGGGACTAGAGAAGGAAAGAGATACCTACAAACCTGCTTCACCTCTCATGAAGGGACTTGAACCTTTGTCCTTATGCATGATAATATGTGCACTTAACCAGATGTGCCACTGCCTGGCCTGTTTAGCATAAATTCCTTGTATGAAGAGAGTACCCATCCATCACAAATAGCAGTAGTATCTAGATTTATCATGGGGCCACTGATATTTCAAGTCATACTAGATCACTTCAAATTGGCATTCACTCTAGACAAAACAATATTAGATGGGAGTCTGAGTGCCCTTTTGATTCAGTAGATAGAAAGTTGATAAGACCTGATACTACCAAAATGACAGGTAGACATTCATTAAAGACTAATTGAATTGTACACATTGATTTGCAATTAGTGATCTACTTGCCCTGATTCTCATGTCTCTATATCCCATATATTATTTTTTTGAAAATAAATTGCATTTGGAAAAACATACTTTTGGAAAATATTTTCTTTCCAATTGTTTCAGAGCAAAACCTTTGCAGTTGGCAATTTAAAATTGCCATTCATAAAAAATTAACATTTAAACTTTATATTTTCCCCTGGCTTTTAATAAAGCAGAAACATTGGGATGTTTTCATAAAATAGCTAAACTCTGAAATTCAATAAACATGTTTCGATTTTCTAGTAGAAAATAAATGTGACATTCTCTCCTTAAAATTTTTGAGCTAAATACTAGGTACAAATTTATTTAAAAATAAGGAAATGAATAAATGTATGTATAAATAAATAAACATAAATTGAAAAGTTCATTTTTTGTTGTTGTTTCTGTTGCTTGTTTTCTGTTTTGTTTTTTTGGTGTGAGCCTTCTTTTCTAGCTTAGTTGTAACTCATTTGTTTCACTTTCTGTTACAAGGTTTGGAGTGAATGTGTTAAAGACAAGCTTCACATTAATAAGTTTTTTTTTAATTTCATTGTTTCTTTTTAATTTTTGTCTTCAATCTTTTTATTTATTGGATAGAGAGAGCCAGAAATTAAGAGGGAAGGGGGAAGATAGAGAGGGAGAGAGATTGAAAAACACCTGAAGCACTGCTTGACCAATTGCAAAGCTTTCCCCCTGCTAGTGGGAACTGGGGGTTGGACCTAGTTCCTTGCGTATTGTAATGCATGCGTTCAACTAGGTGTGCCACCACCCAGATACTCATTTTTTAAATTTATTTGTTGGGGGATTAATGTTTTTTTTTCTGTTTAATTATAAAGCACACCTCCCCCTCCCCACACACCCATAACCAGTCCCTGGGGACCAGCTCCTAGCAGGCTCCCCTGCTGAGCTTCTGTCTTTACCAAGTTCCTATCCCACCAGGGAGTATCATTCATTCTAAGTCTATACCCTTCTGAACCTCTGGCCTTTTTTCTTTCTAAATAGCCAACCCCCCCCCAGCTCACTTCGCTTAGCTAATTAAATTATTAAAAATAAATAAATAAATAAATAAATAAATAAATAACTCTTTCCTTTCACCGCTCTTTTATGACTATTCTTTTTCTTATCTTTTTCATTTTTCTCTCTCTCTTTCTTTTTTTTTTTCTTTTTCTCATTCTTGTCATCCTTTCTTCCTTAATACTACAGCTTCCAAAGCCACAGGCCCCAGCCCCCACTTCATCAAACAGTGTGCCTTTTTGAATTCACTGATAAACATTTGGGAATTATTTGAGGGAAGAATTCTGACTCAGTGTGGACTCTCACTGCGAGTGTCTCTTCCTCTAGCTACCTCTAGAATATACAGAGGATAGTAGATTTGCATAACTGTCTATTTCAGCTATCCTTGTCTAGTCCTGACGTTTTTGTTTTTTTTTCTCATTCTTAACAATCAGCTGCCTCTGATCACGAGGTTTGAGGTAATCTGGGACAGGTTTTTTTTTTTTTTTACCCTGCGCTATTTTATTATTAATATTATATAAAGGCATATATCTTCCCCTCCCCCCTTTTAGGTTGATCAGAATTAACTCTTAGGGTATCTTTCATTGCTAGGGTAGTGGGGATCTTATCTATTGTGGGAGGAACTTGTCTCCTTACTCCTACCTCCCCTACAGACTCTCCCCTCCCTCCTCATCCTAGCTAATTAAAAAAAATTAAATTAAAAATAAAGTAATCAAAAAAAACCTCTCCTTTCACTGCTCTTTAATTACAGCTCTTTTTCTTATCTTTTCCCTTTTCTCTCTCTTGTCTCTCTCTTTTTTTTTATCGTGTCAAACACTTCTTCCTTCTTCTTTGCCTTTCTGAATTTGTGAATTATTTTGGGGAAGAAATCTGACTCAGAGTGGACTCTCTATGTGTGTATCTCTGCTCTAGTTCCATTTCCCCTCTTGTTATACCTAGAATATACAGTGGATAGTAGATTTACATAACTGTCTATTCTTGATATCCCTTCTTTCTTTTCTCTTTCTTCTTCACTGGGATTTGGTTACTATTTTTTCACGGACTGGAGAAATTGTTTGGCTAACTGGTAGTGATTGAACTGCTTCAATACTTACATCAGTTGCTACCGTAATTCTGAGGTTGGTGAGTGCAATTGTCATAAAGGTATTTAGTACAGTGTGTCTTGTACTCAAGACACAACAGCTGAGGAACAACAGAGCATAAAAAAAGAAAGACATAAATCAAAAAAATGGGTAGATCAAAAACAAATAAAACTGCTACTCCAATGAATGAAGACAAGAGCCCAGAAGAAACTACAAATCAGCCATAAATAACCATAGATAAGAAAAGTATGCAAGCAATAATAAACTCATTAATCACAGAAATGAAAACAACATTGGAGGAAAGGAATGGCAGTATTAGGGAAACAACAGTTGAGACCCCCAAGGAAAATACTGATTATCTTGAGGCAATTAGAGAACTCAAAGCTGAAATAGCTGTAATGAAGAAAGAACCTGAGGCAAGGGAAAGCAGACTAACAGAAGCAGAAAACAGAATTAGCCAGAAAGAGGATGAACTACAGAAAATTAAGAAAGAGGTGGTCCGGGAGGTGGCGCAGTGGATAAAGTGCTGGACTCTCAAGCGTGAGGTCCTGAGTTCAAGCCCCGGCAGCACATGTACCAGAGTGATGTCTGGTTCTTTCTCTCCTCCTATCTTTCTCATCAATAAATAAATAAAATCTTTTTTTAAAAAAAAGAAAATTAAGAAAGAGCTCAAAAAGAGATTGAGAGACACTGAAAACAGTTGCAGAGACATATGGGATGATCTCAAAAGAAGTAACATTCGTATAATTGGCCTGCCAGAGGAAGAAAGAGAGGAAGGGGAAGCAAACATTCTAGAGGAAATAATAGAAGAAAACTTCCCAGACCTGCATAACAGAAAGGACATCAAAATTCAAGAGGCCCAGAGAGTACCAAACAGAATCAAACCAGACCTGAAGACACCAAGACACATCATAGTCACAATGAGAAGAAGTAAGGAAAAGAAAGGATCCTAAAGGCTGCAAGAGAGAAACAAAAAGTCACATGCAAGGGAAAACCAATAAGATTATCTGCAGACTTCTGAACTCAAACTCTAAAAGCCAGAAGATAATGGCAAGATATCTATCGAGCCCTGAATGAAAAAGGGTTTCAACCAAGGATAATATATCCTGCTAGACTTTCATTCAAACTAGATGGAGGGATCAAAACCTTCTTAGACAAACAACAGTTAAAGTAGGCAACCATCACCAAACCGGCCCTGAAAGAAGTTCTAAAAGACCTCTTATAAACAAGAACATCAATACAATACTGGCAATATATCAGAGCACACACACAAAAAAATTTTTTTGAACAATGGCACTACAATACATTCAATCCATAATATCAATAAATGTCAATGGCTTAAACTCACCCATCAAAAGGTATAGAGTTGAGGGATGGATCAGAAAACATAATCCAACCATATGCTGCTTGCAAGAATCCCATCTGTCACAACAAGATAAACACAGACTTAAAGAGAAAGGATGGAAAACTATCATACAGGCTAACGGGCCACAAAAAAAGGCAGGAACAGCCATTCTCATCTCAGACATGATAGATTTTAAATTAAATAAAGTAATAAAAGATACACAAGGAAATTACATAATGATTAGAGGATTAATCAGCCAAGAATACTTAACAATCGTTAACATCTATGCCCCAATGAGGGACCATCTAAATATGTCAAGCACCTACTGAAAGAATTTCAAAAATACATCAATAGTAATACATTAATAGTGGGAGACTTCAATACCCCACTCTTACACTTAGATCAACAAAGCAGAGAATCAACAAAGATACAGAGAATTGAATGAAGAGATTGACAGACTAGACCACTTGGACATTTTCAGAGTCCTTCACCCCAAAAAACTGGAAGACACCTTCTTTTCAAATTCAAATAACACATACTCAAGGATAGACCACATGTTAGGCCAAATTTAATGCAATACCCATCAAAGTTCCACCAAGCTTCTTTAAGAGAATAGAACAAACACTACAATCATTTATCTGGAACATGAAAACACCTAGAATTGCCAAGACCATCTTAAGGAAAAGAAACAGAAATGGAGGCATCACACTCCCAGACCTTAAACTATATTATAAAGCCATAATCATCAAAACAGCAATGGTACTAGAACAAAAATAGGCACACAGACCAGTGGAAAAGAATTGAAATCCCAGAAATAAATCCCCACACCTATGGACATCTAATTTTTGATAAGGGGGCCCAAAGGATTAAATGGAAAACGGAGGCTCTCTTCAATAAATGGTGCTGGGAAAACGGGGTTGTAACATGCAGAAGAATGAAATTGAACCTCTTTATCTCACCAGAAACAAAAATCAATTCCAAATGCATCAAAGACCTAGATGGCAGACCAGAAACAATTAAATGCTTAGAGGAAAACATTGGTAAAACAGTTTCCCACCTACACCTCAAGGACATCTTTGATGAATAAAACCCAGTTGCAAGGAAGACTAAAGCAGAAACAAACCAATGGGACTACATCAAATTGAAAAGCTTCTGTACATCCAAAGAAACTATTAAACAAACAGAGAGACCCCTCACAGAATGGGAGAAGATCTTCACATGCCAGACATCAGACAAGAAACTAATCACCAAAAAATATAAAGACTCAGCAAACTTAGCACCAAAAAAGCAAATGACCCTATCCAAAAATGGGCAGAGGATATGAACAAAACATTCACCTCAGAGGAGATCCAAAAGGCTAACAAACATATGAAAAACTGCTCTAGGTCACTGATTGTCAGAGAAATGAAAATTAAGACAACACTAAGATACCACCACACTCCTGTAAGAATGGCATACATCAAAAAGGACAGCAGCAACAAATGCCGGAGAGGTTGTGGGGACAGAGGAATCCTTTTACATTGCTTGTGGGAATGTAAATTGGTCCAGCCTCTGTGGAGAGCAGTCTGGAAAACTCTCACAATGCTAGACATCGACCTTCCATATGATACAGTAATTTCTCTCTTGGGGTTATACCCCCAAGGACTCCATAACACCCAACCAAAAAGAGGTGTGTACTCCTATGTTCATAGAAGCACAATTCATAATAGCTAAAACCTGGAAGCAACCCAGGTGCCCAACAATAGATGAGTGGCTGAGAAAGCTGTGGTATATATACACAATGGAATACTATGCAGCTATCAAGAACAATGAACCCACCTTCTCTGACCCATCTTGGACAGAGCTAGAAGGAATTATGTTAAGTGAGCTAAGTCAGAAAGATAAAGATGAGTATGGGATGATCCCACTCATCAACAGAAGTTGAGTAAGAAGATCTGAAAGAGAAACTAAAAGCAGGACCTGACCAAATTGTAAGTAGGGCATCAAAGTAAAAACCCTGTGGTGAGGGGTAGACATGCATCTTCCTGGGCCAGTGGGGGGTGGGAGTGGGTGGTAGGGATGGGTCACAGTTTTTTGGTGGTGGGAATGGTGTTTATGTACACTCCTAATAAAATGTAGTCTTATAAATCACTAGTTAATTAATACGAGGGTGAAAAAATTAATTGTATGTCTCGAAGTTTTTCAAAACACAAACTGAATCTTTTCAACATATAGGCTGTGTAATTGATATGCAGACTCTCTCAAAAGCCTAGACCAAGTAGATCAGAAGCAACCAATAGCACAGCTATATACAAGATACTGGGTACTGTACAGCAAACCCTATCAAAAGGACTTTTGAAAGTTAACCTAATTACCAAATAATGTGATGATAACATTAACTATCGATTGTCTTTTTGAACCCTAAGACAGCAGGAACCTCACATCTCCATTATAGAGCCTCTACTTCCCCCAGTCCTGGAACCATTGGATAGGGCCCACTTTCCCGTGGGATCCCTATTGGGATGCCTCTCCCAATCCATATCAAATAATATTGCATCTGCCAATCACAACCTAACCAACACAACTATTGCCACCTCAACATGCTTCACTTCAGGATGTGTCAACCCTTCAGCTTCATTACTTGGGTGAGACCTTTCCTTTCATAGTATACTCTAATTTCATCTCAGGTGGTTCATGTTCTAACAAAGTCCCAAAATCTAGATATACACCAGTTTCTGTGAGAGAGAGCTTATGTTCACACGTATCCGTAAACTACTGCAAATATATACCTGAAAGCAGTGAGTTTGCAGTGAGTACCCTCCCAATACTTCTTCTCCACTATTCCAACCTTTGGGTCCATGATTGTTCAACAATTTGTTTGGCTTCATATGTTAACTCTCTTTTCAGTCACCAGGTTCCAGATGTCATCAGGATGCCGGCCAGGCTTCCCTAGACTGTAAACCCCACCAATGTGTCGTGGAGCTCTGCTTCCCTAGAGACCCACCCTACTAGGGAAAGAGAGAGGCTGACTGGGAGTATGGACAGACCAGTCAACGCCAATGTTCAGCGGGGAAGCAATTACAGAAGCCAGACCTTCTACCTTCTGCAACCCACAATGACCCTGGATCCATGCTCCCAGAGGGATAGAGAATGGGAAAGCTATCAGGGAAGGGGCTGGGATATGGAGATTGGGTGGTGGGAATTGTGTGGAATTGTACCCCTCCTACACTATGGTTTTATTAATTAATCCTTTCTTAAATAAAAAATAAAAACAATAAAAAATAAAACTAGAATTGTCTATGTCCCCTGCAGAACTATTCTTTCACACACATACATACTACTTTATACAGGAAATACATACTACTTAACTATTCTTTCACACACATGCATACTACTTAACTACAGGAAAGGATGAAGCTTTATCTTTTGTTGTGACAAGGATGTAATTGGAGGCAGAAATACTAAGCAACAAACTAAAGGGAGAAGACCTGACCTTGGATAGTCTTGATCACATTTGTAATATAAAAAAAAGCAAAGTCAAAAGGAAGAAACCCTTAAGATTGCAACATAGGACTGAAATAACAAAAGTTGGGGTGAAGAAGTGTCAAATTGTCATTGTATCCTTGATAGTGAGTTTGTAGAATTGTTGTACTCAGTGCAATGAGAGGTAAAGTTGTATCTTTAAATAGTGTATAGTTTTGTAAACAAGTCTGCATCAATTAAATGAAAGTAAAAAGGCTTTTATATCATGAAAGTCATGCCTACTATCCTATGACTACCTAAACCAAAGAGTAGTACAATTCTTTCCATTTCACACGTAATAACAACATAATGCTTCTCTTTTCTTCCTACCTTAACAAAGTTATCAAAACAATAAAAGAGGCTTTACCTTTGATTCTTTGTCTCTGAATGAGTGCTTTTTTTCCAAGTTATGATCTAATAGTCTTTATAATAGTTTTAATTCGTATTGTTTAATTTTTTAAATTTCTATAATATTATATTGTTTAATGATCTAATTGTTTAATCTATAATATCGTATTGTTTATTTTTTTAATTTCTATAATAGTTTTAATTTCTATAATAGTTTTAATTTGCCTATAGATCAATAGATGCCAGGCAGGGGTAGATAGCATAATGGTTATGCAAAGAGACTCTTATGCCTGAGGCTCCAAAGTCCAAGGTTCAATCCCCTGCACCACCATAAGCCAGAGCTGAACAGTGCTCTGTTAAAAAAAAAAAATCAATAGATGCCAAATATAATCCAAACAAATTAATGTCCCTTATGATCTGGATGATAATTTGAAAGACAATAGTGTTGCATAATTCAGTGATCAAAGTCATAATGGATATGAGGGGAAAATGACATACTTAGTACATATATTATACATACTGAGACCCAGTGAGGAAATATTTTGAATAGCTGAAGTAAGAAAAAGTTACTCAAGACTCTAGTCTCTCAAATGCCTGGTTAAAAACAAATATAACACAATGAGATAGAAATAGGCTAAAAACAAAAGTGTATTTTATAATATACTCATGTTTCACATAATGATTTAATTTCCATAAACTACCATTAAAACTAACATTTAATTAACAATTAGAATTTTAGTGAAATTTAATTCACTTAATTCTTATTTGAAACTTTTTTCTACAATTATAATTGAATAGGCTTATAAGCATTAGTATTAAATTTATAATAATATTATTTTTTATTTGTAATGCCATTATAATACAAGCGGTGTACAAATAAGTAAAAAATTCCAGAGGAATGCTTTTTCTTTATTCTTATAGCATGATAGAGACTATTGCTATTCTTTCTTACGGATTAACAGTACAACAGCAGTACAGTTGTTGGCACATGGGTACAATTTCTCATCTCCCCATGGTAGGTGTATGCAAAACACTCACTCCCAGCTTAGGTATTTTTCCACCATCATGCATCAGGACTCTCAAATCCCTTCCAGGCCCCCTACCTTCCCTACCTTCCACAGAGTCCTTTGAAATATGGCAAAGCCAGTCTGAGTTTTACTTTGTATTTCCCCTTTATGTCTTTGTTTGAAGGAGTTAAACATTTAGTTTGAAAGCCATGAGCCACAAAAATAGGCCACCAATAAGCAAAATGTTTTACCAAATTTGATGATACCAAGCTCCAGTGAAGGAAGAGGAATTTAGCATCATTTTCCACCTATTATAGGTTTATCATGTTTGTTGTGATTAACACTTTCATTTAATAATGCATTAACACCATAAATCTGCAAGTAACTCATCTCCCCATTTGAGAAAAGAGAAAACTGGAGCATAGAAAGGTCAACTTCATCAAGGTCCCAATCCAGGAAATGACACAGATGAAAGTACAAACTCTAATTTGATTTTTTTTTTTTACACCTCATGCTCTATTCCAGAGGAACTGTTCCAATGGGCAATTTTGTTTGGTGATGCCAAAAATAACACAATTAAGATGACAAAGGGAAAAGCAAGAGTGGAGGGACCATACAGTGGGGTATGTTGGTGCAAGTGTGAGACTGTACTCCTGAAACCTACAGTAAATACATGACTAATTATTCCTTAAGATTTAAATTGCTGGGAGCCAGGCTGTAGTGCAGCAGGTTAAGCACACATGGTGCAAAGCGCAAGGACAGGAGTAAGGATCCCGGTTCAAGCCCCCGGCTCCCCACCTTCAGGGGAGTCGCTTCACAGGCAGTGAAGCGGGTCTGCTGGTATCTGTCTTTCTCTCTCCCTCTCTATCTTCCCTTCCTCTCTCCATTTCTCTCTGTCCTGTCCAACAATGATGACATCAATAATAACTACAACAATAAAGCAACGAAGACAACAAAAGGGAATAAATAAATAAATATAAAAATTAAAAAAAATTTTAATTGCTTTATCAGAGTCTCATCTCCCACATAGTGAATCTAACTGTTAAAATGTATAAAATTCTTCAATAGATGCCTGTAATCTATTGACGCTATCAGGTTGGGACTACTAGGAGATTATTGCAACTTTAGGAAACAAGCTTAAAAGACTGAAAGTCACAAATTAAATGTTAAAACATGTGTTATAGGTTCAACTAAAATTGTATGCTAAAAGTAGCAGGTAGCACATTTGTTGAAGGTGATAGAGCTTGACTAAAGCCAAAAGCAATAAGACATATCTTATTCGGTCTACTTTCTCATCATTATTACCCTCTTTTGCTTATCATATTAGAGAGTGATGTGTATACATACACAATAGAATATTACTCAGCTTTTGAAAATGATGAACTCATCTCTTTGGCTCATTTTGGATGGAAATTGAAGGAATCACATTAAATGAGGTGAGTCAAAAAGAAACAAGGCCAGGAAACTACAAAGAAAACCTAAACGTGCCCTCTCTAGACCCCTCTTTTCCCTTCTTCCCCAGAATCATTTGGTGCATTATACCTAATCCAGTCCAAGTTTTACTTTGTGTTTTCTCTTCTTTTCCTTGTTACTTAAGTTCCATCTTTAAGTGCAATCATCAGTATAAATCTTTTTTTTCTTTTTTGGTTTATTTCATTGAATATGATTCCTTCAATATCTATCCAATATAATAAGAAGGAAATGGCTTTATTTTTAGCAGTTGAGCAGAATTCTATACTAATATAAATATCACTGATCTATTTATTCACACAAACATAATTAAGCTATAAGGTTTATACTGAATCCACTACTTCTACTATACCAAATAGTTTTATGTATACTGACTGGACAATTAAAATCTAAATGTACCAATGAAGTTGAGACATTTTACTGAATACTAATCTTTCTGAGCATGAACAGTAAACTTAACTGTTCTAGAAGGATGAATATCTAAAAGAGAAGGAAGAACATGTGATGATCTCACTTACAGAAGTTGAAAAACAAGATCAGAAGGGAAAACACTAAGCAGAATTTGAACTGGAGTTGGTGTATTGAACCAAAGTAAAAGACTCTGGGATGGGAGGGAGGGTTCGGGTCCTGGAAGTAATGGCAAAGGAAATCCTAGTGGGGATTGTATTGTTACGTGGAAAACTGTGAAATGCTATGCATGTACAAACTATTGTATTTTACTGTCAACTGTACACAATGAATCCCCCAATAAAGAAGTAAAAAAAATTACTAAAAGTAATTTAAAGAAGTTAATGTTTTCTCAGGTCTGGAACTTTGAATAATAAAAAAAAAACATTGATCTTAAATATAGTAGAGGAACGAAGTGTCCTTGACCCTAATATATGAGTATGTGCTTATAGTTTGTTATCCCTGTCAACCTGACCTCTAGAAGCTCTAAGTCAAACAGTAAACAATGTTCACCTCCAAGGGGATGAAAAGAAACAGGAAATTTATTTGAGAATCTGATAAAGTAGTGGTTTTAGTTTATGTTATTCACAATGCTCTCATTTTAATCATTGATATCTTTGAACCCTAAGTGATGTCTAATTTTTAAACAAACAACAGCAAAACACAATAGAGCCTTCTTTTCTCCATCACTATTTAACAGTAGCCATGCAATAAACAAGTATATAACTATTTTACTTAGCGTTCATAAGCTTCAAAATCTACATTAAACTTGGTATAACCTCAGTAATAATAATGTAAGAAAAATTTCTCAAAACATTGTCAAGTAATTATTATTGATTTTCCCCCCTCCAATTTATTGAGAGGAACAGAACTTCCCCTCTGTTCCCCTCTATCATAAATAGAGTTTATGATATAGTTCTTGACACTTAAGTACAATTTCTCATCTTCCTGTGATGAAAGAGACTCTCATCCCCAACCCAGGTCCTTTTTCACCATCATACAACAGAATGCCACACTCACTCCATCCCACTTCTTTGCTTCCTTCCTCAGAGTACCTTGGTTTGGTGTAACACACCAAACTCGGTCTAATTTTCCACCTGGGTTTTCCCTTTCTTTTCTTGTTTCTTAAATTCTATTAGTGAGATCATCCAGTATTCAGCCTTCTCCTTTTGCTCTTTTTTTTTCTTATATTTATTTATTTATTTATTTATTTATTTATTTATTTTCCCTTTTGTTGCCCTTTTTGTTTTATTGTTATAGTTATTATTGTTGTTGTTGTTGATGATGCTGCCATAGATAGGACAGAGAGAAATGGATAGAGGAGGGGAAGACAGGGAGGGGGAGAGAAAGATAGACACCTTCAGACCTGATTCACTGCCTGTGAAGCGACTCCCCTACAGGTGGGGAACCATGGGCTCCAACCAGGATCCTCAAGCCAGTCCTTGCACTTCACACCACTTGTACTTAACTCACTGCGCTACCTCCCCACTCCCTCCTTTTGACCTCTTAAGTAATCCTTTAATACTTCCCTTTTTAAATATCAAATTATGCTTTAAAGATATCAAGCAACATTTTCCCTAGTTACACATTTAGTAAGTGGAAGAGCCAAATACAATATTTCTACTTGCAAAATACACTGTGTTCTTTTTTTTTCTGTCTTCTTCTTTAAGCCATATTTAAAAATTTGTAATTAATAGTGGTTTACAAGTTTGCAAGACTTCAGAGTATGGTTGTTACACATTGCATCCACCACCTAACTTCTGTGCCTCCTCCTTCCCAACGATAACCTCCACAGTTCTTGCAGTCTTATTACACTCTCATTGTAGTGATATTTTTTCCTTTTATTTATTTTTTAAATAAAGTAAGAAAGACAGAAGGAGAGATATCACCACACTTCTGTAAAAGAGAAGAGATATCACAGGAAGCCCTCATGATGCTTCCTCACTGCACTGTACTCCACTCCCATGTGGGGCAGGTGACTAACACAGATAAAGGGTGGACACTACTGAGTGAGTGATTTGATGAACCTCCATAACAGTGTTTACATCAAGGTAGGTTAATCATATGGATAGTATTTATTAACTGATATTAAAATGTGATTTTACTTTTATGTCTGCATGTCGGTAGAAAATATAAATTTTAGATTTCCTGTATTATAGTAGCTTTGAATTTTGAAATAAAATCATTCCTATTCACACACTGGCTGGTTAATTTTAGTCTATATTTTCTCTTTTATCTCTGCAAGTGCACATTTGTGTTGTTATTGCTGTTCAACTGATATCTGCCTAGAATGTTCCTGATTGCACTATATTTCAAATTCACAATTGCTCTATTTTCCATCATCTGAAATAATTTTTCTTGCATATTCAATATTTTTAGCTGATGACTAATTCATCTGTGGATGACTCAAGAAGTCCTTTTTATTCTGGAACATGTGAAATTATTTCTCTTCACTTTAAATTGCTACAGCACATCTCCAAATTCACCCCCCCTTACCACCCAGATGTTCCTGCAGAAGACCTGAAATGTTTACTCAATTTGGATTTGTTTTGAATCATCAGAAATTCCATGCTATGTGTACCTACAATCTTTACAATATAAGACACATTTTTAAAGTGAGTAGGTAGTTATACATCAATTGTATTTTCATAAATATAAGACGAACAAGATGTTCCCATATTATCTTATCATATCACATCACATGGTGGTGGCACTAGAGAAAAGTAGACTAAAATTCTCAAAGGACAACTGAGGTTAAGAACTTTTAAAAGAAATCCATCTATTCACATAATTCTTGTATGTATATATATATATATATATTCTCTTCATGATTCATTTGAGTGAATGGAGTGATTTGGAGACTTGGTGCATGATAGTGGAAAAAGACCTAAAGGGGTGGTGAGATATTCTGTAGAAACCTATCATAATGGAGATGAGAAATTATGCTCTTGTGTCAACAACTATACTGTGAACCATTAACTCCCCAATAAATTGATTTTAAAAAAGGAATTTAGGGAGTCGGGTGGTAGCGCAGCAGGTTAAGCGCACATGGTGCGAAACATGACAACTGGAGTAAGGTTCCCGGTTTGAGCCCCAGCTCCTTACCTTCATTGGAGTTGCTTCACAGGTAGTGAAGCAGGTCTGCAGGTTTCCATCTTTTTCCCCCAGCCTCTGTCTCCCTCTACTCTCTCCATTGCTCTCTGTCTTAACAACGATGGCATTAATAACAACTACAACAACAATAAAAAAGGGCAACAAAAGGCAAAATAAATAAAATTTTTTTAAAAAAAAATTTTATCTGTAGTTTATGTTTCCATTTTTTCTCTACATGCAAGCTACAAAGGAAGAAACACTGTCAGTTTCTCTTTGGTGATCTTCACTTGGTCTTTTAACAGTTTATTTACTGGACATTCCTTGTATCGGCATTTCTGGTCAATCACTAAGGACTTCCTTCATGAAGCTCATGCTTTAAGACAGAGAAGCAAAGATAGGGCAGAGTCAAATGACTGTGGGTACAACTTGGTTTCAGTGAAATTATAAGAGGGCAATGGACAGTAAGCTGACAGAGGGTAAATAAATAATGAGAGACAAGGAAGGAAACAAATACCTGATGATCAGCTAATATGTGTAGTAGAAGTAGTCTCTTGCTAAGTGAAAATAATAAATCTAAAGAGATTCTGAACAGGGGGTAAAAGTGTAGAAAGGGTCAGCAAGATAAATTTTTTGGAGAGGTCAAACAATGGTCCATCTTGTAGAGAATACATGTTATAATAAGCAACTACCTGGGTTTAAGCCTTTGGCCCCCACCTATAGGCTATGGAGCTTCACAAGTATTGAAGCAGTGCTGCTGGTATGTCTCTTCTTTTCTCCATCTCTATCCTTCCATTTCATTTCTTTCTATCTCAGTCCAATAAATAAAATAACAATTTTAAAAGATCACATGGATCCCTATGCACAGTAGTGTGTATGCTTAACCAGGTACACAACTGCCTGGCTCTGTGTGCTTGCTTTGTCATGTGCAGGACAAAGGTTCTAGACTAGTTCCCACCAGGAAGCTTCAGTATTACAGTCCTTTCTGTTTCTTCCTACATGAAAAGTTAGCTGGAACAATAAAGCTCCAGTGAGATTTAGAAAAATGTGAAAATGAAGTATAAGAGAATGTGAAAGGAATTTTACATAAATAAGAAAGATATGGTAGAGGGAACACAGTAATCATGAAGTTAGTATGAACCTGCAGGGGAAGAAGCAGCCAGACTGTATAGGAAGGCTTTCTTCTAAATATTTGATAGTTTCTGGTCTAACATACAGGTCCTTGATCCATTTGGAGTTCATTTTTGTTTCTGGTGAGATAAGGTGGTTCAATTTCATTCTTCCGCATGTTTCAACCCAGTTTTCCCAGCACCAATAATTGAAGAGAGCCTCCTTCTTCCATTTAATACTTTGGGCCCCCTTATCAAAGACTAGATGTCCATAGGTGTCGAGGTTTAGTTATAGGCTTTCAATTCTGTTCCACTGGACTGTGTACATATTTTTGTTCCACTACCAGGCTGTTTTGATGAAGATGGCCTTATAATATAGTTTGAGATCTGGCAGGGTGATGCCTCCATTTCTGTTTCTTTTCCTTGATGGTTTTGGCAATTCTAAGTGTTTTCTGGTTCCAGATAAATTATTGTAGTTTTTCTTCTATTCTCTTAAAGAAACTTGGTGGAACTTTGATGGGTATCGCATTAAATTTGTATGTGGCTCTGGGAGAATACTCATTTTGATGATATTTATTCTTCCAATCCATGAGCATGTGATGTCTTTCCATTTCTTGGTATCAGTTTCTATTTCCTTGAATACTGACTCATAGTTTTCAGTATACAGGACTTTCACTTCTTTGGTCAGCTTTATTCCTATATATTTTATTGATTTTTATGCAACAGTGAATGGGAGTGATTTCTGGAAGTCTTCTTCTTCAGATATAGTGTTTGCATAAAGAAATGACACTGATTTTTGTACATTGATTTTGCAGCCTGACACCTTGCTATATTGCTTAATAACTTCCAGTAGTTTTCTGATGGATTCTTTGTATGTTTGTATAGTTTTTCTATGTATACTATAATATCATCTGCAAACAGTGAGACCTTGACTTCTTCCATTCCAGTCTGTATTCCTTTCATTTCTTTCTCTTGATTGCTATGGCAAGAACTAACAATACTGTGTTGAAGAGTAATGGTGACAGTGGACAGCCCTGTCTAGTCTCCAATCTGAGGAGGAATGCTTTCAGCTTCTGTCCATTGAGTATGATGTTGGCTGTATGTTGGTATGCTTCTAGTTCTGCTTCCGGGATCCCTTCTGTTACATTGCTTGACTTTGTGGTCTATTTACATGGTCATTCTGTTACATTGGTTTCGTCTCATTCCCCCTGCCTCTGGGAGATTTTGGTTTAGTCCTTGCTAGTTTCATGCTTCTTCCTTCTCCCTGCCCCCTTTCCTATGTACTTCCTTGGTTCCAGACACGGCGGTGGGAGGAGAGAGATGGAGGAGCCCATTGTGTTGTGATTAGGTTATTGGACTGCTTGCCCACTCATAAATAAAGATTAAACTGTGCTCTCAGCTCAGCCATGAGTTTCTGGTCGTCTCTGTCTCCCGCCCATGAAGCCAGCCCAGAGAAAACAGCATAATGGCATCCAAACAGGGACAAGATCTTGGCTCCACACACATGCAACAGACCAAAGAAGATCAGATAAGTAAAGCCACAATGGCCTGCCTTTCTACTTATAAAGAGGTTTCTAAAAGCCTCTACTCTTTCTACATGAGATAGTTTCTCCATCTCTGGAACATTTCGCTATGGGCCACACCTTGGTTTCCACCTGCTGCCCACCCACAGGAGCCTGCTCACTGCCACAGAGCGAGGGGTGGGGCTCGGAGATGCGCCGCCACCTGCGCAGCTACTACAGCCTCAGAAGCCAGGAGCAGGGCAGCGGGCATGGCAGGCAGGGCTGCTGCCCATCTTGGCCCTCACACCGGGGTGCCTCAGCCCATGCCTTCTGCACGGCCAGCCTGCCTGCCCTCCTGCTGTGAAGTCTGGGCAGATCCCGGACCACCCAGAGACTGTGAGTTCCCTGCTGGGACTGGGCCCCCTGGCTGAGATCCCCAGCTCAGTTCTGAAGGCAGAAGAGCTAGAATACACAGAGATCTGTGCAGTGATCACAACCTGCAATTCCTGGAGCTGAAGTTACGCAAGAAGCCACCACTGGACAACGTACCCCCCGAACAACTAAGACAGTACAGATCTAAATTCGTGTTTAAAATGACATGTCTTTGTAACAAAAGTTTTTCTCCTTGTGTATTGAAGACCATGTTTATGTGTGTATTTGATGTTTGGTAAACATAACTTTAAGGTTAAAAATGTAAATGTAAGGCTACATTATTACCAGGCAAAGTTAAATGAAACAAGTTTTCAACATCATTCTCATAAAGGTAAAATTAACTTAGATTTAAAGTCTGAGGTACAAATTAGTTAAAAATCAATAAATTTTATTTAAGTTGGTCTAAAAAACCTGTGCACACCTAGGGTGTGTCTCCATCTTATATGGGTGTAACAAAGGGTAAAAAAAAAAGATGTTGTTGATATGTGAAACTCTCAAACACCTTCTCAGTTAGAAATGGTGGATTGAACAATGGTTATGCAATGATTCTCATGCCTGAGGCTCTAGCAGTGGTTCTTTGCCTTATCACATTTTATTGAGTTTAAATTGGTTAAGGAGCCTAAAAATGAAGCGAGAAAGACCTTCCAAATTTATAAAGATACTTAAACAATTATAATCATCAAGTTATCAATTATGGTAAACTTCTAACCTGCTACAAGTTTTGTTTCATAAGTAAGTGAATTGTAGCTGTCAAGTTCTCTACAGAAAAGCAGAATTCCAGTGGCTGACCTTCCTCATGCAACGTTTCACCCCCCTGGCAATTCTTCAGTGGACATCTGCTTTGGACTGGCACTTCTATCGGACTTACTAGTACACAACTCTACAGTAGCTTCCCTTTATGCTGCTGGGTTTCTCAAAGACTGACTGCAGCCAGCTGCCTTGGGACTCTATAGGCAATAGCCCCCTCCTTTCTAGGTAATGCCCACAGAGGCAGGAAAAGCCTGTCAAGGCAAGAGAAGCTCACAGAGGCAAGAAATGTCCTTTAGCTTGATAAGAAAAGCCCACAGAGGCAAGAAACGCCCCCCCTCAGGCCTTCCCTTCGCATCACACTGGTTCTTGTTGCTTGCTTACTTGTTCCTCCATGTTTGTGCCAGTTTCTTTCTTTAAAATAATGCCTATACAATATAAGTTTCTGTTCACCCCACACTCCTGATACTATGGTCAATTAATTAAAAAGAAAAGGGGTAATTGTTGGTATGCTTCTAGTTCTGCTTCTGGGATCCCTTCTGTTACATTGCTTGACTTTGTGGTCTACTTACATGGTCATTCTGTTACATTGGTTTGGTCTTACCCCCCCTGCCTCCAGGAGATTTTGGTTTAGTCCTTGCTAGTTTTGCACTTCTTCCTTCTCCCCGCCCTGTTATCCTACACACTTCCTTGGTTCCAGACGCTGTGGCCAGAGGAGAGAGACAGAGGAGCCCATTGTGTTGTGATTAGGTTGTTGGACTGCTTGCCCGCTCATGAATAAAGATTAAACTGCATTCTTAGCTCAGCCATGAGTTTCTGGTCATCTCTGTCTCCCGCCTGTGAAGCCAGCCCAGAGAAAACAACATAATGGCACCTAAAAGGACAAGAATCTCGGCTCCACATACATGTAACAGACCAAAGACGATCAGATAAGCAAAGCTACAATGGCCTGCCTTTCTACTTATGGAGAGGTTTCTAAAAGCCTCTACTCTTTCTTCATGAGACAGTTTTTCCATTTCTGGAACACTTCCTAAGGCCACACTTTGGTTTCCATCCACCGCTGGCCTGCCGGAGCCTACTCACCACCGCGTGATGCGGGGAATTGGCCACAGGCTCCCTCCACACTGCTTGGCTACCAGGAGCAGGGCAGCAGACATGGCAGGAAGAGCTGCAGCCCATCCTGGCCTCTGCCCCGGAGCACCTCGGCCCATGCCTTCTGCATGGCCAGCCCACCAACCCTCCTGCTATGAAGTCTGGGTAGATCCCAGACTACCCAGAGACCATGGGCTCCCTGCCAGGACTGGTCCCCCTAGCTGAGATTCCCAGCTCGGCTCTGAAGGCACCAGACAATGCACCCTCCGAACAACTAAGACAGTACAGATCTAAATTCGTGTTTAAAATGACATGTCTTCTAACAAAAGTTTTTCTCCTTGTGTATTGAAGACCATGTTTATGTGTGTGTTTAAAGTTTGGTAAACATAACTTTAAGATGTAACTTTAAGGATACATTCTTACCTTAAATGAAAGTTAAATGAAAAAGGTTTTCAACATAATTTTCATAAAGGTAAAATTAACTTACATTTAAAGTCTGAGGTAAAAATTAGTTAAAAATGAATATATTTTAACTAACTTGGTCTAAAAAACCTGCGCACACCTAGGGTGTGTTTCCATCTTATACAGGTGTAACAAAGGTTAAATAAGACATTATTGATATGTAAAACTCTCAAATACCTTCTCATTTAGAGGTAGAACCATCCCAGGTGCAAGATAGATTGCACAATGGTTATGCAATGATTCTCATGCCTGAGGCTCTAACAAGGGTTCTTCGCCTTACCACATTTTATTGTGCTTAAATTGGTTAAGGAGCCTTAAAATGAAGACCTTCCAAATTTATAAAGATACTTAAACCAATTATAATCATCGAGTTATCAATTATGGCAAACTTCTAACCTGCTACAAGTTTTGTTTCATAGGTAAGTGAATTGCAGTTGTCAAGTTCTCTACAGAAGAGCAGAATTCCAGTGGCTGACCTTCCTTATGCAACGTTTCACCCCCCTGGCAATTATTCTGTGGATATCTGCTTTGAATTGGCACGTCTATCGGACTTACTGGTACACAACTCTACAGTAGCTTCCTTTTATGCTGCTGGGTTTCTCAAAGACTGACTGCAGCCAGCTGCCTTGGGACTCTATAGGCCATACCCCCCACTCCTCTCTAGGTAATGCCCACAGAGGCAGGAAATGCTCGTCGAGGCAAGAGAAGCACACAGAGGCAAGAAACGCCCCCCTCAGGCCTTCCCTTGGCATCACACTGTTTCTTGTTGCTCACTTACTTGTTCCTCCATGTTTGTGCCAGATTTTTTTTTTTAAATGCCTGTATGGTATAGGTTTCTGTTCACCCTACACTCCTGATACTATGGTCAATTAGTTAAAAAGAAAAGGGGGGATTGTTGGTATGCTTCTAGTTCTGCTTCCGGGATCCCTTCTGTTACATTGCTTGACTTTGTGGTCTATTTACATGGTCATTCTGTTACAATGGTTTGGTCTTGCTCCCCCTGCCTCTGGGAGATTTTGGTTTAGTCCTTGCTAGTTTCATGCTTCTTCCTTCTCCCCGCCCCCTATCCTATCTACTTCCTTGGTTCTGGATGCTGCCATGGGAGGAGAGAGATGGAGGAG
The DNA here is from genome assembly GCF_950295315.1 of Erinaceus europaeus. NCBI lineage: Eukaryota > Metazoa > Chordata > Mammalia > Eulipotyphla > Erinaceidae > Erinaceus > Erinaceus europaeus. Next base: position 38,094,312 of record NC_080178.1, on the reverse strand, counting down.
GCCATTTGTTGTGATTAGGTTGTTGGACTGCTTGCCCACTCGTGAATAAAGATTAAACTGCGTTCTCAGCTCAGCCATGAGTTTCTGATCTTCTATGTCTCCCACCTGTGAAGTCAGATCAGAGAAAACAACAGACCTTGCTCTCATTTTTCTAGTCAGGGTCTTCAAACTCAAGAAGAGGTTTTATGTTCTAGGTGATTTTTCTTATATCTTTTCTCCTTATTTTTTATTTTATTCTTTTCTTCTTCTCCTCCTCCTCCTCTTTTTTTGTGAATACAGATTAAACTGCATTCTCAGCTCAGCCATGAGTTTCTGGTCGTCTCTGTCTCCCGCCCGTGAAGCCAGCCTGGAGAAAACAACAGCTGTAAGTTTGCTATATATGGATTGCACTATCTTGAGGAATTTCCCTTCTACTCCCATTTTTTGTAAAGTTTTGAGCAAGAAAAAATTTGTGCAATACTTTCCCACCTAAACCTTAAGGGTGTCTTTGATGAAACAAACCCAATTGCAAGGAAGACTAAAACAGAAACAAACCAACGGGACTACATCAAATTGAAAAGCTTCTGCACAGCCAAAGAAACTATCACACAAACAAAGAGACCCTACACAGAATGGGAGAAGATCTTCACATGCCATACATCAGACAAGAGACTAATCACCAAAATATACAAAGAGCTCAGCAAACTTAGCACCAAAAAATCAAATGACCCCATCCATAAATGGGCAGAGGATATGAACCAAACATTCATCTCAGAGGAGATCCAAAAGGCTAACCACATATGAAAACTGTTCCAGGTCACTTATTGTCAGAGAAATGCAAATAAAGACAACATTGAGATTCCACCTCACTCCTATGAGAATAGCATACATCAAAAAGGACAGCAGCAACAAATGTTGGAGAGGCTGTGGGGACAGAGGAACCCTTTTGCACTCATGGTCCAGCCTCTCTGGAGAGCAGTCTGGAGAACTCTCACAAGGATAGACATAGACCTTCTATATGACCCAGTAATTCCTCTCCTGGGGATATACCCCAAGTATTCCACAATGCCCAATCAAAAAGATATGTGTACACCTATGTTCATAGAAGCACAATTGATAATAGCTAAAACCTGGAAGCAACCCAGGTACCCAACAACAGATGAGTGGCTGAGAAAGCTGTGGTATATATACACAATGGAATACTATCCAGCTATTAAGAACAATGAGCCCACCTTATCTGACCCATCTTGGACAGAGCTAGAATTTATGTTAAGTGAGCTAAGTCAGAAAGATAAAGATGAGTATGGGATGATCCCACTCATCAACAGAAGTTGAGAAAGATGAACAGAAAGGGAAACTAAATGCAGATCTGATGAAATCGAAAGTAGGGCACAAAAACCCTGTGGTGAGAGGGAGGGTGGACATTCAGCTTCATGGGGCATTGGGGGGTGGGGGGGCAGGGGTAGGGGGTGGGATGGAACACAGTCTTTTAATGGTGGGAATGGTGTTTATGTATACTCCTATTAAAGTGTAGCCATATAAACCACTATTTAATTAACATGAGAGGGGAAAAATTGATTTTATGTCTTGAACTTTTTAATACAAGACTGAGTCTTTTCAATACATAGGCTGAGTCTTTGATATGTTGACTCTCTCAAAAGCCTAGACCAGGGAGAACAGAAGCAACCGGTGGCACAGCTATATACAAGATGCTGGGTATTATACCCCAAACCCTAACAAAGGGACTTTTCAAAGTTAATCCAATTACCAAATAATGTGATGATAACAATAACTATCCATTATCTTCTTGAACCTTAAGACAGCAGGAACCTCACATTTGCACTATAGAGCCTATATTTCCCCCATTCCTGGAACCTTAAGGTGGGGCCCACTTTCCTGCATGCTGCTCTTGATTCATATCAAATAATATTGCATCTGCTAATCGCAACCTAATCAACTCAACAAGTGCCACATGCTTCACTTCAGACTGTGACCAGAGACTTCAGGTGTGGAACGACAACCCTTCAGCTTCATCACTCGGGTGAGACCTTTCCTTTCATAGTATTCTCTAATTCCAATCCAGGTGGTCCACTCCCCAGTAAAGTCCCCAAACCTAGATATAGACCAGGTCCCCTGAGATAGAGCATTTGTTCACACAAATGGAAAAATATATACGTGAAAGCAGAAATACACAAGAGTCTGCAGAGAGTACCCACCCAACACTTCATCTGCACTATTCCAGCCTTTAGGTCCATGATTGTTCAACAATTTGTTTGGCTTTGTATGTTAACTCTCTTTTCAGCCACCAGGTTCTGGATGCCAGCATGATGCTGACCAGACTTCACTGTACTGAGTACTCTATCAATGTGTCCTGGAGTTCTGCTTCCCCAGGGACCCACCCTACTAGGGAAAGAGAGAGGCAGACTGGGAGTATGGATAGACCAGTCAATGCCCATGTTCAGCGAGGAAGCAATTACAGAAGCCAGACCTTCCACCTTCTGCAACCCACAACGACCCTGGGTCCATACTCCCAGAGGGATATACAATGGGAAAGCTATCGGGGAGGACATGGGATATGGATATAGGGTGGTGTATAAAAATGAGTGGCATTTCTTCATGCAAACACTGAATCCGAAGAAGAGGACATCCAACATTCACTCCCATACACTGTTGGAGCAAAATCAATAAAATAGCTAGGAATAAACCTGACCAAAGTAGTGGAAGACTTGCATACTGAAAACTATGAGTCACTATTCAAATAAATAAGAAATGATACCAAGAAATGGAAAGACATCTCACGGTCATGGATTCGAAGAATTAATATCATCAAAATGAGTATTTTCCCCAAGGTCATACACAAATGAAATGTCATACCCATCAAAGTTCCAGCAAGCTTCTTTAAGAGCATAGAACAAAAATTACAGTCATTTATTTGTAAGTAGAAAACACCTAGAATCGCCAAAACAATCCTGAGGAAAAGAAACAGAAATGGAGGCATCACACTCCCAGATCTCAAACTATATTATAAGATCATCATCATCAAAACAGCCTGGAAGTGGAACAAAAATAGGTACACTATTTATATGTAGACCAGTGGAACAGAATTGAAAGCCCAGAACTAAACCCTCACACCTTTGGACATCTATTCCTTACAAGGGGCCCAAAGTATTAAATGGAGGAAGGAGGCTCTCTTCCATAAATGGTGCTGAGAAAACTGGGTTGAAACATGCAGAAGAATGAAACTGAACCACTTTATCTCACCAGAAACAAAAGTTAACCCTAAATGGATCAAAGACACAGTTGTTATACCAAAAACTATCAAATACTTAGAGGAAAATATTGGTAGAACACTTTCATACCTAAACCTCTAGGTCATCTCTGATGATACAAATCCAACTGAAAGGAATATTATAACAAAAACAAATCAATGGGACTACATCAAATTGAAAAGCTTCTGCACAACCAATGAGACCATCACACAAAGAGACTCCTCACAGAATGGGAGAAGATCTTCACATGCCATACATCTGTCAATAGAATAAAAAATACAAAGAGCTCAGCAAACTCAGCAATGAAGAAGCAAATCACCCCATCCAAAAATGAGCAGAGGATATGAACAGTCTATGCACTACAGAAGACATCTAAAAGGCTAACAAACATATGTAAATTGTTCTAGGTCATGGTTTGTCAGATAAATGCAAATAAAAACAACATTGAGATACCACCTCACTCCTGTGAGAATGGCATACATCAAAAAGGATAGCAGCAACAAATGCTGGAGAGGCTGTGGGGACAAAGGAACCCTTCTGCACTACTGGAGGGAATGCAAATTGGTCCAACCTCTATGGAGAGCAGTCTGGAGAATTCTCACAAGGCTAGACATGGACCTTCCATATAACCCAGTAATTCCTATCCTGGGGATATACCTCAAGGACTCCATAACACTAAACCAAAAAGATATGTGTACACTTATGTTCTTAGCAGCACAATTCTTAATAGGTAAAACCTGAAAGCAACCCAGGTGCCCAACAATAGATGACTGGCTGAAAAAGCTGTGGTGTATATCTACAATGGAATACTATGCACCTATTAAGAAGAGTGAACCTATATTCGCTGGCCCATATTGTATGGAGCTAGAAGGAATTATGTTAAGTGAGCTAATTCAGTAAGACAAAGATTAGTATGGGATGATCTCACTCATAAACAGAAGTTGAGAAAGAAGAACAGAAAGGGAAACTCAAAGAAGAATTTACTGAGTTTGGAGTAGGGCACCAAAGTAAAAATCTCTAGGTTGAGGGTGAGGGTAGATGTTCTCCTTCACTGGGGGGGTGGAGGAGGGGGGTGCTATGGCATGAAACACAGTCTTTTAGTGGTGGGGATGGTGTTTTTGTATACTCCTATTAAACAGAAGTCTTATAAATAACTATTAAATTAATATGAGAGGGGGAAAATTTGATTGAATGTCTCAAAAATTTTAATGCACAGACCATAGGCTGAGTCTTTGAAATGTTGACTCTCTTAAAAGCCTAGATCATGGAGAACAGAAGCAACCCATGGAATTACTCTATAAGACACAGCTATACACACATAATGTCAAAGGACATAAATTATGGTGATGTTGTGTATGATACAGCAAATGCTAACAAAAGGATTATCAATATCAACCCAATTGCCAAATAATTTTATTATAACAATAACTATATATTGCCTCTTAAGCCCTAAGACAGCAGGAAACTCCCATTTCTTCTGTATGGCCTATATATCCCCCAGTCCTGGAGCCTCTAGGGTGGGGCTCACTTTCCTGCATGTCTCTCTCAATTCATACCAAATGATATCGCATTTGCTGATCCCAACCTAATCAACACAACACGTACCACCTTGGCATGTTTCAATTCAGACTGTGTTCAGAGATTTCAGGCATGGAATGTCAACCCTTCAGCTTCTGCTTAGGTGAGACCATTTCTTTTATAGTATCCTCTAATTCCATTAAAGGTGGTCCAATTCCTAACAAAGTCCCAAAACCTATTTGTAGACCAGGTCCCATGAGATAGGTCATATGTTCACATGTATACATAAATTAAATCAACATATATACCTGAAAGCAAAAGTTCATAATAGTCTGCAATGAGTCAGTATAAAGTTCCTAATGAAATAGTATCTAATTAGACTTAGATACCCTCCTCACCTACTTCCTATTACAGTTCTCTGACTCACTCCAAAGCTAATCTTAGCAAAGCAAGGACTGCAAAAGGCTGAATAAGGGCAAGAGACTGGCATACTTTAATGAAGGCTTTTTAGTCACTATCAGGCCACCCCATCAGTTGGGGCCTTAATCGGGGAGTCCTGAGATTGCCAAACAGACATGATGAGGGTAGGCCTAGGATAAATCCCCTTCTCCATTGTTACTGGTCATCTCTATGAGGAATAACACAATAGACCCCTTTGTGGGCCCCCATAAGTCCTTGCCCTCCTCGTGGATCAACAACAAGCTTTTCAATCCTCCGAAGGGAGGCTGGACAACATACTCTCTATTCTACCTCAGGAAGATGGGTCCTGAAGTTGGGGCTGCTTGGAATGTTCCTACTCATGACCACAGAATGTGAGCTCAGATCTAGAGGGATGCAGAGGTTATATAGGCTCCTAAGCTGAATATGGGCTCCAAATCAGATCAAATTAATGGGGTTTACAGTCAACAATATTTATACACCTTTCTCATATTTGGGAGCTACTCTCTTCCCTGATCCAGCTTTCTGGTCTTTTTTCCAGCTATGACATCATGTCCCCATACAATAACTTATATCCCCTTCCATATCAGATCAGGTTCAGGAAAAAAAATAAAATAAAATAATGATAGTAAAAAACTAGTATAGTCATGTGCTCTTTGGAAATTAACTAAAATAGGACTACTAACTACAAATTGGAGACTCCCTAACTCTTAATATTAACTATTCCAGCCTTTAGGTTTGTGATTAGTCAACTATTTGTTTGACTCTATATGTTAACTTCTTTTTTAGCCACCAGGTTCCAGATGCTAACATGATACCAACCAGATTTCCCTGAGCAGACAACCCACCAATGTGTCCTGGAGCTTTGATTCCCCAGAACCCTGCCCCACTTGGGAAAGAGAGAGACAAGCTTGGAGTATGGATCAACCTATCAACGCAGTAGGGAAGCAGTTACAGAAGGTGGTTGGACCTTCCAACCACCTTCTGCACCCCATGATGACCCTGGGTCCATATTCCTAGAAGGTTAAAGAATAGTAAAGCCATTCTTTAAATCTGTTAAGTTGTATTTTGAGATATACTAAATCTGTGAGTCAAGTCTTGACAAGAAATGGAGAAAAGCCTTAAGATGGCCTATTAGTGAATAATTGAGATTTTACTTCTAAATTGAGCCTGGAATGCCTGCAGGATTAGTTTAGAACCCTCCTCCCAAACCCCCCCCCCCCCACAGGCTCCTTCTAGGACAGACTCCAGCCCCACCCCACCCCAAAACAGTTCTTTTGAAGCTGTTCCTATCCAGATTTTCCACTTGAAAGAGTTCAATTTGAAATGCAAACACAAAAACCAAGGCAAAGTGATAACTGTCAGTTAGAAAGCTGCCTGAACTGGCATTTCTCTAGGCACAGAGGTGACAGGAGAGTTGTTTGTTCCATTGCTCAGATCTGGGGGAAACACTGTGGAACAAGCCTTCTCCTGTCATCCTGGCACTTGGTCACTCTGGTACAGGCCATCTTTTTTCCTCTTACCCTGTCCTAAATTGCTCAGTTCTAAAATGTTCTTACTAAATCTGATGAAAGGCAACTCTACTGTCTCAGCTTTGACTTCTCGGTTTATTTTGGGATTAAGATAGAAGAAAAGTCAAGGGGAGACATCGGAATCTTTTTTTTTCCTTCCAATTTGATGCACTAAGGTATTTCCTTGAATGGCAAATAAGGGAAACACAGTTATGTTGAGTGTCAGATTTCAGAAAACCAGAATTTGCAACACAACTTTTGAACGTCTGCTTACTTGTCTTCATTGAGAGTTATCAGAGAATCTACCCTTCTTAAAACCTTGTTGAGAGTTGGATTGTTCCAATAAAAGTAACAACATTTTGGATCTGGTTACTTAAATTTTGAGTAAAATTCTTAACAGCCAAGTAGAACAAACAACAACAAAAAAATCAGTGTTGGGGCTTTTGTGTATGAGAAATATGCAAGGTGGAGAAAGAGGGAGAACAAGACAGAAAACACACCTTCACCCCTGGTGGAACTTTCCCCTAAATCCTCCATGTTGTAAATTAACTTAAAAAGAGGTTTGGAGGTTGGGGCTGCTTGTGGTACATATAGAAGATTTCACAGCGGGAGCTGGGAACTGGTTTAATCAATACACGGTTTATTAGGGTGAAACAGGTAAAAGGTAAAATAAGCAATCATTATCAAGGGTTAATCATACACTAGGTCTATAAAGTCTGAATATGATTATCAAAGTTTAGTCCCATAAGATAAACAATTATAAGCTCTGTTAAAGGTTGCTCATGGCTTTAGAGGGGTCTGAAAGTTTACCTGCTAGCAGAGTCACACGTGTTCAGTTCCCAGGAGAAGCAGCCATGGCGCATGTGACCAGAAGAAGCATCTGTCCAGAAGCAGCAGCAGCAGCCAGCCAAAGTCCCTTGCTTTTATACATTCCCTTCTCGGAAGCACCTCCTCAGGGTGACATCATTTGCATGCTAATAGTCCCAAACTCCTGCTGGGGTCACCACACTCCATCCATGCTACTGTGTGGTGCTAGGACTCAAGCTCACGTGCCTTCTTGCTAAGCTACACAGGCATTCTCCTGAGTGAGGTATCTCCCAGCCCTCCACCCCAGCAATAGATCTTAATGCAGTCAGTCACACCAACTCTTACTGTTTCTCACTACTCTGAGTCAAACTCATTTTTCCATAAGGAAAATGCACACTGTGGTGTTAATCTCCTGAGGTGTTTGTTGTCCCAGAGCAGTCTCCCCAGTCATCCTGGGTGAGAAGCAACACTTGTTTGCTTCTTCCCACTGGCCTCCACTGGCCTTCACACACCTTTCCTTCTCTGCCCCTTCAGCTGGAAGTTATGAATTAGCAAATGTAAAGTTATGAGTTAGCAAATGTAAAGCTCATTTAATTTATTTTAAATACTTGCTATTTGGATATAGGCACTGAAAAATGAAGGTCTAGGAACTCTAAAGCCAGGGCACCTTCACTGAGGAGAGAGGGAGAGAGGGAGAGAGGGAGAGAGAGGGAGAGAGGGAGAGAGGGAGAGAGGGAGAGAGAGAGAGAGAGAGAGAGAGAGAGATTATATGAGAGAGAATGTTTGTGTGTGTGATCTTACAAGTATAGGAAGTTAGTATCCCACTGCTGCTGTTGAGGGATTTCAGAGGTGCATTCTAAGTGGTTGAATTTCACTGACTGACTTCTTGGCTCAAAAACCTCAAAAGACCAGGCCTTACCTTCATCAATAAATATCATTTGTTAATATTTCACAAACAGGATTTTTTTTTTAACTCTGTGAGTCTGAGCGTCTCTTGATTCCTCCTCTGTTGTAGAAACATGTATTCCCTTTTTGAGAGGGAACAGCAAACTGCCTGCCCAAGACTGTGTTGGCCTCTCCGGCCCACCTGACTGTCCAGGGCCCTGAAACACTCACCCTGCCCCTCCAACTGGGCGGGCTTGTCAGGCTCTTTTCCTTCAAGCAGCTGCCTTCCCTCTTCAGACCACAGTGCACCTCGCGGACTGAGGGCAGGCTGCGTGCAGCACCCCTCAAGTGCACGGTGTGTGCCTGGCTGATCCCGAGGCTCGCAGGCAGCAGCCACGTGGCTGCCCCTGAGGCTCAGCACCAGCTTGGCTTCTCAGTACCCTGTGCAGGTAATGCAAGGAAACCTTAGTCTCACACACCTTTTTCTTTCCCTGCGCCCTTTATTTATCAAGCATAATATCATACATTAAAACGCAGCAAATAAAACTTTGTAGAATCCCACTAGCGCTTTGCTAACCATGATTGGAAATGAAAATGGAAACAAATAAGGCACACCCTGAGAAGTGTCAGCCACAGAATAGTCTTGTTGACATGTTCACATGCATGGTTCCCACATCTCCAGGTTGGGTTTCCTGTTTCTGTTTTTTTTTTTTTTGGGGGGTAGGAGGGTTTTCTTCATGTTACATCCATATCTGTATTTGTATCTTATTTGTCTCACTTTCAAGTGTATCATAGCAAATGTACAGACTTTTTTTTGTTAATAATGTGCTAGGATTGGCTAAAAAAATAATAATTATAATAAATAAAATGACCAAAAAAAGGAACCTTTTGAGTTTGCCCTAGAATAAATGAAAATTAATTAAAAAAAAAAAAGAATAGTAAAGCTATCAGGGGAGGGAATGGGATACAGAGTTCTGGTGGTATGAATTGTGTGGAGTTGTACCCCTCTTATCCTATGGTTTTTTAAAGTGTTTCCTTTTTATAAATAAATTTTTTTTAAAAAAAGAATATGATAGCAATGGAGGGTCTGGAGGCATGGTTAAATTGTTATGTGGAAACTTGTAATATGGTACATATATACAAACTACTGTATTTTTTCTGTCCATTGTAAAACAATAATCCTCCCAATAAAGAAAAAAGGGAAAAACTGGCAGGAAATATGAATAGATGATTCTCTATAGAAGAGATACCCATGGCCTCTAAACATATGCAGAGATGTTCTAATTCACTCATCAGCATGAAATGCAAATCAAAACCACACTGAAATTCTACCTTATAGCTGTTAGATCAATAAAACAAGAGAATATAGGTTTTGGAGAGGATCTGGAGAGAGAGGAACTCTCCTTCATTGCAGGTGGAAATTTAAACTGGTACAACAGTATGGAGAACAATATGGAGAATCCTTAAAAGAAATACAAGTCCAAATGCCATATGACACACAATTCCACTACCAGACATATACCCAAGAGATACACGAACATTGTTTTGAAGAGATAAATGCACCCCATGTTTACAGTGACTTTAGTCACAATATCAAAACTTGAAACAACCAAAATGCCCTCCAACAGATTACTGAATAAATGCATTATGGGACATATACTCAAAAGAGTATTATGAAGCAATAGAAAGTGATCATATTGTGCCACTTATGTTAAAGTGGATGTAATGAGGAGATGAAGGACAACTATACAATGTTTTCACTCATATGTAGAATATAAAAAATGAATATACAAATAGGATAAAAACAAAATGTCAATCTCTTTTCAAGAGTATGGATAAACTATAGTAGTTATCTATAGGGGGGGGATGGGGATACAGACCTTTGTGATGGGTTCTTTAAATAATAAATAATAAAGTGAAATTTGGAACATAGGGGGAAAAAAACAATTACCCCACTTAGGAAAGATAGAAACAGGCTGGGAATATAGAGCAATGTACTAATGTCCATGTCCAACAGAGAAGCAATTACAGAAGCTAGAAGTTCCACTTTCTACATCTTAAAGATAATTTTGGTCTATCCTCCCAGAGGGGGAGAAATGTTAGGGGAAGATAACCAAAGGGCTCTGAACAACCATTCCACCAGGACCCAATACACTTGTCACCAGAAATTATTTTATACCATTACTGAAAGGGACGAAAATCTGAAAAAGACAGAGCACTATCTCTTACTTGAGAGAGAAGAGGGGAAAAAAAGGAAAAATAACTGGAAGTAGTAAGAGGTATAGGGGTGAAAGAAAGTGAAAGCAGGAACATAGAAAATGTGGGCAAATGTATATATTTGCCCATATATATGTGGAGAGAGAGAGAAAGAGAGAGAGAGAAAGAGAGAGAGAGAGAGAAAGAGAGGAGAGAGAGAGAGAGAGATAAAATCAGCACATAACTATGACTTTGGGAGAGCTACTGCAGTTTCCAGTGGAAGGGATGAGGACACATAACTCTGAAATTATACACATATTATAATCTTGTAAATCAATATTAAATTACTAACTGAAATTTTAAAAAGAGAAGCAATTTCAGAAGCCAGAACCCCTTCACTCTATACTCCAAAAATAACATTAGTCCATACTCTCAGAAAGGGGAAACAGCAGGGAAGAGGACCAGAGGATTCTGAAGGCCAATTACACCAGAACCCAGAATGTTTGTCACCTGATGTATTCGTTTTTATACCATCAATGAAAAGGAAAAGAATCTGAAAAAAAAAAAAAAAACAGAGGAAGTTCAGCACTGTTTCTCTTATCTGAGGGCTAAGGAGGAAAAGGAAGCACACTTGGAAACAGTAATAACGTGTAGGTGTGATTTAGAAAGGAAATGAACGGGAGTGGGCGGTAGTGCAGCGGGTTAAGCGCACGTGGCAGACCACATAAGGGTCCCGGTTTGAGCCACTAATAGCCACTGAGGTAGTCGCTTCACAGGCATTGAAGCAGGTCTCCAGGTATCTCACTTTCTGTCTTCCCCTCCTCTCTCCATTTCTCTCTGTACTATCCAACAACGACGACAACAATAACAACAATAACTAAAACAAGGGCAACAAAAGGGAATAAATACTCTCAAAAAAAAAAAAAAAAAACAGAAAGGAAATGAAGGGAGAGTAGGATGTATAAGTAAATACAAAATGGCAAAGATAGATAATAGATGATAGATAGATAGATAGATAGATAGATAATAGAACAACATATGTCTATGACCTTTTGGAGAACTATTGAAGTTCCTGCTGGAGGTGGGTGGGGACACACAACTCCAGTTGTGGGAATGGTGTGGAATTATACTCCTATTATCTTATAATTTTATAAGTCACTATTAACTAAGAAAAAGGAGATATGACATTAATAAAAAGGAGATTGATACGCAGGCCCCCGATTCCATGGTTGTGTTTGAAGCCATCCTCCTAAGACATCTGGCTGGATACAAATATTAAGTGCTATTAATAAAAAGTGGCCATTAGAAACAATGTAGTAGCTAGAGAACCAGACTCATTATTGTTGTAGCCTGGGGCTATTTTTTCAGATAGAAAACTATCCAACGGGAGTCGGGCGGTAGCGCAGTGGGTTAAGCACACATGGAGCAAAGCACAAGGACCAGCATAAGGATACCGGTTCGAGGCCCCGGCTCCCCACCTGCAGGGGAGTCGCTTCACAGGCAGTGAAGCAGGTCTGCAGGTGTCTGTCTTTCTCTCCCCCTTTCTGTCTTCCCCTCCTCTCTCCATTTCTCTCTGTCCTATCCAACAAAGACGACATCAATAATAACTACAACAATAAAACAACAAGAACAACAAAAGGGAATAAATAAATAAATATTTAAAAAAATAATAATAAAAAAGAAAACTATCCAACTTAGTCAATTCAAGTAGCTGAGCAGATCCATGCTTAAGTCTGTGGCTCTGATACGGAATTTTAATGTACAATAAGGTTAGCATTTTAATTCAGTGATAAAAGATAAACTCAGTGAGTAAAAATGAAGAACAAAATAGATCAAGTATTAAAAAAAAAAAAAAGCAGGGGCCTGGTGGTGGTTTACCTAGTTAAGCAGACACATTACAGTGCACAGAGAACCAGGTTTGAGCCCACCTCACCCCCCCCACCCCCCGCCCTCGGTACCTACCTGAGAGGGAAAAGCTTTGCAGTGAAGTGAAGCAATACTTCAGGTGTATCTTTTTCTCTCTCCCTCTTTATTTCTCCCTACTGTCTCAATTTCTGGCTGTCTCTAGCCAATAAATAAAGATAACAAAAATTTTTAAAGGCATAAAATTCATTTATTCTTTTATATAATTTATTAAAGATGGTACTGGACTATAGTATAATTGTTCACACAAAATAACAAATTCTCATCTACTCTGACAGGTGTCTCTGAGAAACTCTCCCCCTTCCCATGTATGTTCTTCTCCACCATTAAATAGCAAGACCCCAGAACCCTTCCTTCCTATCCCTTTCCCTCCTTCCCCAGAACCTTTTGCTTTGGTGTAATACACCACATCCAATCTTTTTTCCATATTTTTGCTAATTTGTTAGCCATCTTAAATAAATGCTCATGGGATATGTGGATTATTTCTCCTATGAATATTGCTTGCTTATGTTTTCCCTTTCTACATCTGTTTCTTAATAAGCAAGCAATATTCATAGGAGAAATAATCCACATATCCCATGAGCATTTATTTAAGATGGCTAACAAATAAACGTAGAAAAATAGTACTTATACTATTAAAAAATATGGAAAAGCAAAAATATGGAAAAGATCAAAACAATTATTACTAGTTATGACATGGTGAAATTGGTAGCTTAATATATTGATAGATAAATGGACTGTTTTTTGTCTTTAGAGAAATAATATAGAGACATTTACTAAAACAAAAATGCATACACTTGAAAAAATATTTTGGAACTGAATTTAATAATAAATTTAAAATGACAGCATAACTTTTTATATAAGGAAATGAAAGACTAAAAGGCAAAACAAAATTAATTTCATGTACATAAGTATCAAAAATACATGTACAACCATCAGAACAATAGTACAAAATGCTACTAACAGCAGAACTTTTTCTATTATCTATTAGACTACATTAGGGGATAAAACTCTTTTTTCAAATACTGTACTTCATCTTTGTTTATCAAAATTCCTGGTACAGAGGAGAAACACAATTTATATGTTTTATTGTCCATTGAAAAATAGTATAGCTGTATTTAAGCATAATAAAATATAGATATGTATGTTGAGAGAGAAAAAGAGTACAACATTTTTCTCTATGGGCATTTTTTTTTCTAAACTCAGATATACTTTGAGTTATCTGCAATGAATATATTTATTACAAAGGATGTTAAGACTGAGATAAAAAAGCAACAGATATTCAATACAATATAAATATTTGCAAATTACTAGTCTTTGACAAATCACAACCTATACTGTTAGAACATACTGCAAGTAGAAGTAACCAGAGGAAGATATTATAAAAATACTAAGCAAAGGTATCAGGAATTTTATCAAATAGCTCAAAATGTCATACTCTCCTATATCAAGAAAACACTTCTACTGATAGTATTTTAAATATTTGATAGTACCTAGTTAACAAACCACATCATGAGGTCCAGGTAGTGGCTTAAGGGAAAAGTGTTGGACTCTCAAAATGAAGTCTCTAGTGTTATTCCAAGCATCTGATCTGGTAGTTTATCTCACATTATTAAATTAATAAATATTTTTAAATGGTGTAAGCTAACCGGTTCTACTGTGATTGCTAACAGAATTTCACTTCATAAATATGGACTATACTCAATTCACAGTTGCATCATCAGCATAAAAGTGATGCCACTTGTAAGGAAGTTTGGTAATAAACAAGTGTAAGCATATATACATGTGCTGTAATTTTTTTTCCAGTATTGTCATTTGCAAGAAACCAGAAATGAAACAAAAAATTATTCATTAACTGCAGAAGCTGACATTTTTTAAGATAGATGGTAGATAGATGATAGATGATGATAGATTATATGATAGATTAAATAGATGATAGATAGATATAGATGATATAGAGATAGAGAGAGAGAGATAGATACAGATATAGATATAGATACAGGCAGATACCACAGCACAAAATCTTCCTTCATTAAGTACCAGATTTGAACCTTAGTCATGGCGGTGAAATAAGCTATCTTGCCATCTGTTTTCAAAATAATAGAGTCATTTCTATTCCTTTTCTGTTTTGTAAGAAAAAGCAATTTTAAAACCAAGTAAGTCCAGAGTAGAATAAGATTGGATGAATTTTTAAATTAAAAAAAAATTCTTTATTGGGGGACTGTTTTATATTTGACAGTAAATACAATAGTTTGTACATGCATAACATTTTTCAGTTTTCCACATAACAATACAACCCCCAGTAAGTCCTCTGTCATCCTTTTTGCACCTGTACTTTCCCTACCCATCCACCCCAGAGGCTTTTACTTTGGCGCAATTCACCAACTCTAGTTCAGGTTCTACTTGTTTTTTCTCTTGATCTTGTTTTTCAAATTCTCCCTGAGAGGGAAATCATTCCATATTCATCCTTCTGTTTCTGACTTATTTCACTTAACATGATTTCTTCAAGCTCCATCCAAGATCGGCTGAAAACAGTGAAGTCACCATTTTTAATAGCTGAGTAGTATTCCATTGTGTATATATACCACAACTTGCTCAGCCACTCATCTGTTGTTGGGCACCTGGGTTGCTTCCAGGTTTTGGCTATTACAAATTGTGCTGCTATGAACATGGGTATACAAAAATCTTTTTGGATGGGTGTGTTAGGTTTCTTAGGATATATCCCCAGAAAGGAATTGCAGGATCATAAGGTAGGTCCATTTCTAGACTTCTGAGAGTTCTCCAGACTGCTCTCCAAAGAGGTTGGACAAATTTACATTCCCACCAGAAGTGAAGGAGGGTTCCTTTGCCCCCACAATCTCTCCAGCATTTGTTGTTGCTACCTTTTCTGATGTATGACATTCTCACAGGAATGAAGTGGTATCTCATTATTGTCATTATTTGCATTTCTCTGACAAAGACTTGGAACATTTTTTCATGTGTTTCTCTGGATGACAATTTTGGAATCAATTCCAGTTCCAGAACACCCTCAACTCTCGTGTTTTATTCAACAACAACAAAAGAGGGCTAAGGTTGACATACAAGACATTTCATCTTGAGGTAATTGGAACACTAAGAAATCAGTTTCAGAGAAGCATGGGAAGCTAAAGGGAAAGAACTTCTGTCTTGTGGGGAAAGGCATGCCTCCCCTGAAGAGGAATAATTAGCATACTTCCTTCATTTAGCAAGGTCACCTCTCTTCCCACTCAGCATGTCATGAGGTTAACAAAAGACTCACCCTCTCTTTGCTTTTCTAACAAATCAAACCTCAAAATTGGCTCCTGTCAATTATTCCATGTCAACAGTTAAGCAGAATAACTTGGTAGAGGAGACAGCATAACAGTTCTTCATAAAGACTCTTTTGTCTGAGGCTCTAAGGCCCCAAGTTCAATCCTCTGCAACACTATACACCAGAGCTGAGCAGTGCTAGAGTTCTCTCTCTCATTAACTAACTAAATAAAATGTTCTTAAAGGGAAGAAACATAGCATGGTAGATATAAAATGGCATTTAGAAAATGAGACTTAAATTAATTCACAGAGATGTTCTAGCATGGTGCTCATCCTTAGTTGATTTCAGCTTTCTGTGAATTGCGAACAATGACACACTGAATGGATTTTGTGATGCTAAAGATAGTCTATGTACATTTTTGGCA